>NC_087219.1:32628273-32696838 GCF_015104395.2 Macrobrachium nipponense
AAGGCTCCAGAGAAGAGAGGTAGGTCCGCCTTTCGTCCCCTTTAAAAAGGGAAAATGAAACTTTTCTCCTCCAAGCACCAGTAGGTGCCAGGCTCCTGGGATTCGTGGAGGCCTGGACACTGATTACGCAGACGCGTCTTCATTGAATATCATAAGGAAGGATATCGTATCCCTTTCCTGAATACTCCGCCCCTAACGTCAATACCAAGGGAACTATCAGCCAAGTACAAGGACCCTGTGCTGAGGGATACTCTTCGATCAGATGGTGGAAACAAAATGTGGGACAAGAGTGCAATAGAACTAGTACTGGATCAAAACTCCCCGGGTTTTACAATCGCCTTTTTCTAGTGGCGAAAGCCTCGGGAGGCTGGGAGACCAGTACTAGACGTCAGCTCTCTGAACAAATTTGTTCAGAAGGAGAAGTTCTCCATGGAGACTTCTGCTTCAGTCCTAGCGTCATTACGACAAGGAGAGATTGGATGGTGTCTCTAGATCTCCAGGACGCCTACTTTCACGTCCCGATCCACCCTTCGTCGAAGAAGTACCTCCGTTTCATGACGGGGGGGAAGGATCTTTCAGTTCAGAGCCTTGTGTTTCGGCCTGTCCACAGCTCCTCAGGTCTTCACAAGCCTGATGAGGAATGTGGCGAGATTTCTTCATCTCAAAGGAGTGAATGTCTCTATGTATCTAGACGACTGGCTCATCAGGGCCAGATCGGAGAGACAGTGCTTGGAGGACCTAAAGTTAACTCTGGATTTGACCAAGGCGTTGGGATTGCTTGTGAACCTCGAGAAGTCTCAGCTGACCCCCAGACAAGACCTAGTCTATCTGGGGATTCGGATGGATTCTCGGGTTTTCGAGTTTTTCCTTCACAAGAGAGAACCGCAAAAGGTTTGAGGATAATCTCTCTCTTCTTAGAGAAGCAACAACGTCAGCGAGGGAATGGTTGAGCCTTCTGGGGACGCTTTCCTCACTGGAACAATTCTTCCCTCTAGGAAGACTTCATATCCGTCCACTTCAATTCTTCCTCAAGAAGTCTTGGAGCTGGAAAACCGGACAACTGTCGGACGTTTTTTCCATTCCAGTGGAGATAAAGGCACACCTACAGTGGTGGTTGCTACCTCTGGAAGAGAACAAAGGGATCTCTCTAAGAACACAGAATCCAGACCTAGTGTTGTTCTCCGACGCGTCGGAGACGGTTTGGGGAGCGACATTAGGCTCAGAGGAAGTGTCAGGCACCTGGGAACCAGCACAGGTGTCCTGGCACATAAACTGCAAAGAGCTCTTCGCCGTACACCTGGCCTTGAAGAGCCTAGAACCTCTGGTGAGAGACAAGGTAGTGCAAGTAAACGTGGACAACACCACCGCCACTTGCCTACATTCGGAAACAGGGAGGGACACACTCCTCGTTCCTTTTACGAACTCACGAGAGACCTATTACTTTGGACGTCTCACAGGAACATCTCCCTGCTGACAAGGTTCGTACAGGGAGTAAGGAATGTGAGGGCGGACAGGCTCAGCAGGAGGAACCAGGTCCTTCATACAGAATGGACTCTGCACGAGGAAGTGTGTCTCGATCTCTGGTCTCTGTGGGGAACTCCTCATGTGGATCTCTTCGCAACATACATTTCAAAAAGGCTCCCAGTGTTTTGCTCGGTCGTGGAAGATCCAAGAGCGATTATGGTAGACGCCTTCCTGCTAAACTGGTCTCGAGTGGACGTTTTACGCTTTTCCCCCATTCAAAATCCTGGGGTTAGTAATAAAAAGTTTGTGGCGTCAAAAGAGACGAGGATGATATTAATAGCCCCCTTTTGGCCGGCCCAGGAATGGTTTCACGGAGGTGGTAGAGTGGATCGTAGACTTTCCAAGATCCCTACCAGGAAGGACGGATCTTCTCAAACAACCACACTTCAAGAGGTACATCAAAACCTCCCCGCTCTCGCTCTGACTGCCTTTCGACTATCGAAAGACTTGTCAGAGCGAGAGGCTTTTCTCGCGAAGTGGCAAGCGCGATCGCGAGAGCTCGCAGAACCTCCACTACGAAAGTATACCAGTCGAAGTGGGAGGTCTTTAGAAGGTGGTGTAGAGCCAAGAAAGTTTGTCCTCCTCCTCTACCTCTATAGCGGGAAATTGCTGATTTCTTGCTATTCCTGAGAGTAAAATCTCATCTAGCCGTATCCACAATAAAGGGATACAGAAGTATGCTCTCGGCTGTATTCAGGAACAGAGGATTAGATCTGGCAAATAACAAAAGATCTCCACGATCTCATAAGATCTTTTGAGACTTCAAAGTCTAAGGAACCAGTACCTCCGAACTGGAACTTGGACGTAGTCCTCAAATATCTGTCTTCGGATAAGATTCGAGCCTCCGCATCTGGCATCATTTAGAGACATAACTAGAAAATGCCTATTCCTTTTATCATTAGCGACGGCAAAAAGAATTAGTGAGTTACAAGCTCTGCAGGATAAAGTAGGATTCAAGGGAGACTCGGCTATTTGCTCGTTTAAGACCCTGTTTTTAGCGAAAAACGAGAATCCCACGAATCCCTGGCCTAGGTCATTCGAAGTCAAAGGGAATGTCGAGTCTCGTAGGCAGAGAAGCAGAGAGGTCTCTATGCCCTGTTAGAGCTCTGAAGTTCTATCTTCAGAGGAAGCGTCAGTTGGGAGCTCTAGACAAGGTCTTTGGTGCGCGGTAAAGACCCCACAAGAGCTGATGTCCAAGAATGCTCTAGCGTTCTTTGTAAGAAACGTCATTACGGACGCTCATAAGGTCTGTCCTGACGAACAATTACAACTACTGAGAGTAAAACAAAGCTCATGAAGTAAGAGCGGTTGCGACGTCTCTCGCGTTTTATAAGAATATGTCGCTTAAAAACATTATAGATACGGACATATTGGAGATGCAACTCAGTATTTGCATCTCATTAGAAAGCGTTGCTTGAAAGACGTGCGTGTGACGTATGAGAAGTGCTTTTCTCTAGGTCCTATCGTATCGGCAGATACGATTCTGGGTACGGGAGCCCGACACCAATCCTTAAATGTATATACTTTTCTTCTGTTTGGATATGGTCGAGTCTCTTCGAACAATGGAGGGACTTAGGCTAGCACGGGCGGCCGTCTATGTTGTTCAGTAAGAGAATTCTTGTCATATCCAATTAGTTGAGTATAATTTTTTTTTGAAAATTATGTATGTGTGCGTAGTGGTTTTGAGTTACGGTTGTTGTGACGAGTTCGGGGATAACTCGTAACAATCTTTAGTTCTAACATATGGTTAGGATCAGGTGGTCGGGATTGGTTGTGTGCTCCTTCATAAGGTGTATTGTCATATAAGTGGATCAGCACCCATTGACAAAGTCCTTTTAGGCTCTGCCGAGTAAGTGGGTAAGACCCCATCGGCAGACCCACAAGAACTCTTGGCCATAGATCATATATCTCGCTAAAGTTTCTTGAGGTGATGCAGACTACTGGGCAAACACCCACGAAGTCTACCACCTATCAGGTAGGAACCAAGGTTTTATTTATACCTACAACATATGTTGTTTACCTGTCTATTCCATATAGAAGCTGTCTCTTACCCTCCACCAAAGGGTGCCAATCAGCTATGTATATATCTGACAGGTAAGTTGATTGTTATGAAAATGATATTGTTATGTTACAATAAAGTTTCATACATACTTACCTGGCAGATATATACAATTAAAGGCCCACCCAGCCTCCCCGCAGGAGACAGGTGGAAGAGAGAAAAATATGATAGAAAACGGGGATGGTTCCTAGTCCTGCCGCCCAGGGCAGGCCGGTAGATCACCTGACCTACCTGTAGCGAGTGGCGCGAAATTTGAATTTCTGTCGGGGACGACGGAGTCTTAGCTATGTATATATCTGCCAGGTAAGTATGTATGAAACTTTATTGTAACATAACAATATCATTTTTCAAAAATTCACCATAAATCACAATATTGTTTTAGAGACTTCAAATTTGTTTCAAAATGAAGAAAAATGACGGAATATTACTAGGCCGTAAGAGTTTTAGCTTACAATTGCGTTTTTCAACTATTTCGGTAGAGTCAAATTTGACCGAACGTGGTTTTTTTTTTTCTATTTATCGTGATTTATATGCAAATATTTCGAAAAAAAGAGAAAAGCTACAACCTTCAATCATTTTTAGTTGTATTCTACATGAAATTGCGCACATTTTCATATATAAAAAAACTTTATGTAACAGCTAATTTTAAATTGTGCAAACAGTTTCGACAATCGCACAAAAAAATTTCTGATTTTTTCGGAAGTTACCGCGCGAACGTAATTTTTTTTTTTTCATAAATTTCACCATAAATCGAAATATTGTGCTAGAGACTTCCAAGTCGTTGGCAAAATGAAGGTAATGATTGAATATTACTAGAATATAAGAGTTTTAGCTTACAATTGCGTTTTCGACCATTTTGGTAGAGTCAAAGTTGACCGAAAGTTGAAATTTGCACTTAACGTTATTTATATGAAAATATTCCAATATTGATAAAAGCTACAACCATGGGTTGTTTTTTGTTGTATTGTGCATGAAATTGCGCACATTTCCATATATAAAACTTTATGTAACGGCAAATTTAAAAGGGTGCAAACATTAGGACAATCGCACGAAAAAATTTATCGGAAGAGTTATCGCACGAACGTAAGGAAAAAGTTTTTTCATAAATTCACCATAAATCGAAATATTGTGCTAGAGACGTCCAATTTGTTGCAAAATGAAGGCAAATGATTGAATATTACTATAATATAAGAATTTTAGCTTACAATTGCGTTTCTCGACCATTTCTGTAGAGTCAAAGTTGACCGAAGGTTGAAATTTTGCACTTATCGTTATTTATATGAAAATATTTCAAAATTGATAAAAGCTACAATCATGAGTATTTTTTAGTTGTATTGTGCATGAATTGCGCACATTTTCATATATAATACTTCATGTAAAGGATAATTTAAAATGGTGCAATAATTATGTTCAAAGTGACGAAATAATTTCCGAGATGTGTCACTGATACGTTTTTAGTGCGAAAAAAAAAAAAAAAAATAAGAAAGAAATTCGCGCTTGCGCGCCTGCGTTAGCGATTGTAAACAAAACAACGCCTTGATCCGTGAACTCCAGCATCCCCCAAACCCCAAGGCACGTGATACAAAAGTTTTCGGCTGGTAGGCCTATAAGTATTTTTCCGCGAATTTTTAAAAAAACTTTTTTGAGCCGACGTATGATACGTCCAATCGGCATACGGGAGACATTTTGACTCGACGTTTAATACGTCCAATCGGCGTAAGAGGGTTAAACGGAGTAGGATTAAAGGCATTGTCTAAATTCGTACATGGACCTCTCCTTTTAAGACAGTATCAGGATTTTCTGCTGACAAGAGTGCTTGGGCTAGCACAGGCGGCTTTTGGTGCTTTTGACAGTATGAGAATGTGCATAGGTCTTACAAGCGAGGTAGTACAAATTGAAATTATATTTGTTTATTTTTATTTTTATTTATTTTCATAAAGAATTATTGGTGTAAAATTTGATGTATTGAGTTTTTTGGTTGGTTTGTTTCAAGGATGTCCGGGGATGACTTCTTGCAATCTTAGATACAACATTTGGTTAGGTTAAGGTGATCAGGATCGGGATTGTGCTCCTTAGAAAAAAGGTTCTTGTCATATAAGTGGATTGAAACCCTTTGACATAGCCCTTATAGGATCGGCCAAGTAAGTGGATAAGACCCCTTTGGCAGACCTACAAGAACTCTTAGCAATAGATCAATATCTCGCTGAGGCTCTTGAGACTAAGCAGACTCCTGGGCATTAACCATGAAGTCTTCAGTCTAAACAGGTAGGAACCAAGGTTTTATGTTATTAATACCTACAACGATTGTTGTGTTTTCCTGTTAAATCAGTTATTAGCTGTCTTTACCCTCCTCCAATGGTGTGAATCAGCTATGTATATATCTGACAGGTAAGTTGAATGTATAAAAATGATATTGTTATGATACAATAAAGTTTTATACATACTTACCTGGCAGATATATACAATTAAACTACCCACCCAGCCTCCCCTCAGGAGACAGATGGTGTAGAAAAAATCTGATGGAAAACGGGAATGGGTTCCTATTCCCGCTACCCAGCGGCGGCGCGGTGGATCACCTGACCTACCTGTAGCGTGTGCGCGAAATTCGAAATTCTGTCGGCGCGACGGAGTCAATAGCTATGTATATATCTGCCAGGTAAGTATGTATAAAACTTTATTGTATCATAACAATATCATTTTATTCTTTTTCATAAAACTAGAGAGCATTCTTAATTTGCTAGTTTTGATGGTATATTTTCTTGAAATTTTTGTGAAATATATGCATACATTCATACTGTCATTTGGTAGCAAATTATTTTTCAGCGATGCACTTTACAGCTTTGCAATACACAGTGCAATTTTTGCATGTGAAAATTATTAATGTGCCTGTATAATCAGTTTGGTTATTCTACAACTATGGTGACATAAATTTTTGAAATGAACAGGCTTTAATGATTTCATAACTGTAATTCGTATAACGTGAGACCTTAGTAAAATTCATAGGCCTAGTTTACCAGTATAGATGATAGCGCTCATGATTTCGTTGTCAGTTGATATTGCCCTAAATGAATGACTGTGTATAACAACGATAAAAGTGAGAAATTGTATAATGCGGTGGTAATTAAATCCTCATGTAACATTAAATGGTTCAGTACATCAGCCTAGGTCCAGGATACGTTGACAGTTTACTTTAGTCTTAAAAATAAGACAGTTATAACACTGGTGCTTACTATTACATTTGCAGCTTCAATTCTTTATGAAAGTGATTGTAATTATGTAATTGCAATGATACAATACAGTGATAATTATTTTTCTAAGTTCACTTGCGACCATACCTATAACTAACAGTGTTAGTTGGCCCAAGATATGGGTCTAGTCATTATATTTATGGCAATAATGCCGGATTGAACATCATTATAAAGTTATCGTTATATTTCATTACGATGATGTGATTAAGGGGGCCGGCCGGCTAATGCCCTTTTTCAAGGTCAGGACTTTGATATTCATACCACTTAATAAGGTGACTTGGGACATCTCCAAACCGCATATGATTTTCACCTCTGACCTTCAGTTTTGTGACGCCAGGGCGATTTATCCCGAAAATAACCATTTTTCAAAATCTATCTCCTCCCTTGATATTTAATATTAAGACCTGGGATTACTACCATATATAGACCTGATGTAGACCTCCAATCGAATGGAGAGTTTTTTTTCTAAAAGTAATTTTTTTGCAAGATATGAATTTTTCAATATGGTAAAAAAATAAACCCTATAAAACAGGAGAAAAAATAAAAAAAAAAAATACGAAACAAAAATTGGAAAAAAGGGCTCTATTTGATTGTTCTATAATGTCTTCCTGAGTTATATACCAAATTCCAATGTTATAGCTTTAAAACTTAGTGAGGAGATAGACTTTGAAGGTCAATAAGTATAGTTTTGAGATACGGGTGTTCAAAGTTTCCCTTCGTATTTCTATAAAGACAATGTTAATAAATAATGATTATTATGAATGTATATTTCTTTTTTGTGTATTAATAAACCAAAACTATTTTATTTATCATGAATTTAATCATAAATGATGATCCCTTTGCTCATATATCGCAGCCTGGGCACTGCTTGAGGCAAGATGGGGCACTCCTTCCTACGCAATTCTCTCTCTCGCCTTCGCTAACAGTCGGCTTATTACAGCGAATTTTCTTCTTCTGTATGTTAGCGAGATGTTTTCCTTGTATTTTCCTCTTTGGCATGATGAAATTCTTGCCCGAAACCAAGATAAACAAACGTAAATGCAAGAGAATTTCAAGAGGTGAAACTCGAAGGCGTACTCTTTTTTTTACAAAGACAATTTAATAAATCATGATTATTATGAATTTCATATTCCATTTTGGGTTTTAAAAAACCAAAACTTTGTTATTTATCATGAATGAAGATCTCTTTGCTCAAAGATCGTCGTAGCCTTGGGCACAGTGTGACGTGTGCTGTCAAGCAAGACGGGGGCGTTACTAAGCAACCCTCCCCTCTCTCTTCACTAAATACGCATATATTATGATATTCTGTAATAATACTTGAGCGATTTTTCTTCGTCTGTATGTTAGCAAGATGTTTTCCTTGTCTTTTCCTCATTGGCATGATGAAATTCTTGCCGAAACCTACATAAACATACGTAAACGCAGGCGTATGTCAGAGGTGAAATGGAACGTGTAAACTACTCGACGTCTGTAACCACACTAAATCAGGACTGGACTACTTGGCCTGAAGTCTCCTTCTCGACTCGGGGAATGTCTACAGATGCCATTTCTCCCAATTTCTTTGACAATAATTATCAAAATTTACGATAATAGAGGAAATATTGCATTTTCTTGTACGGATCAATGTTTTAGGCTTATTGAGTTACGTTAACTAATTACCCTGTAACTACGAAAGTAAGAGGAATTTTGACGAAATATTTCGTATACGTATTCTCAATTGCCATATGAAGCTCCATGAATTTTTTCATGTCTTTGCATTTTTCGCCCTATACCTCCATATATAGGCGTTCCGGCCGGCCCCCTTAAGATGCCTTATATATGTATTTATATATAAACTTGTTGTAAACCACCTATGTTACTTTTTTCATCGACAAATTAATTAAGTTCATTCCAGTTTTTCATCATCAAATCACCGACTGTTGTTGAGAAGTTTTGCTTCTTTTACCCTCTCATAAAAAAAATTAGAATAAAAATCTAACTAAATGTTTAAACAGTATGAGCTAAAAACGGAAAGGGTCAGTGTTTATCCTTATTTATCAGTAAGAAAAAAAAAAGAAAAAAAAGAAAAACTATTGGTTGGGAATTCATACCGTTAAGTTTTGAGCACTAACAAGATCACGATAAACTTAAACATTCCTGTTCGATAAAGTCGAATATATTGCATAACTGGCAACTGTCTGACCGAGCGTGGATTTCCTTGGTGTGGAAATCTGGCAGCCCTGCCGGAGATGGGCACCAGTCACGAGTTGTTGGTGGTGAGAGCAAGAGCTCGAGACCTCTACTACCCTTTCAAAGTAAGTATTTTCTCCAAAGTTAGAAAGTAAGGTCATATTTTAAGATTAAACAGAGGTTAATGAAAGTCTGACTCTACGCAGTGCACACATACTAGGTACCTCCATGACGCTTTTGAAATTTTTACTTAGCCTACAACTTCGAATATTTAGAAGATTGACGCCATTTCAATGTTTGCGGAGTCGCTTTTGTCAATAAACTTCCCATACCATGTATTAAATCTGCACACCACTTGTACCCATAGATGCTTGGGTACTTTCTTCTCAAAAATCGTAAACAATGACTTCCAACCATGACTTCAAAGGGAACTACGATTTTTGGTAGAAGAAGAAGAAGAAGCGTGCACTAGATAATTCTTTAAATAAATAGTTAAACAGCAGCATAAGGTCATGAATTGCATAAATTGTTACATATTCATGATTATTAATTTGAAAATATTTGTTGTTGAAAAAGTAACTAGATTTCTGACTCAAATATCAACAGTTTTGCTGTGAACAGTACCTACGGCATTCTTCGCGCTCTTCTATTGTTTATCAGTGTTACCGATTGGTATGTGTTTACAATCCAAACTTACACAAAACCGGGGAAATAAGTGAAATTAGCGTATCTATTGTAGTATATATACGTGTTAGAGCAATTTTATCGTTATTGCATCACTATAACAACTAGAATTCTTGGAAACAGTTTGTAAATTCATCATCGTATGTGTGAAGCTCCACTACATTGGCAACGATGAGTCATTTTGCTGTCTGCTCGTATCTACTTTAGAAATATCTGTAATTTTTCGGGGTTAATTTGGTTGCAAAAAAGGGATAATAGACATGAATTAAATAAACATTTTGAAGTAACAAAGTAAAGTTAAACTAAATAATGAGTAAGGTAAACATTTAAGGGAATAAAGTTTTGCACCTCAAACCGTGTACTCATGTGCTGCCCGCAACTGTGTTTGTGGAGTGAGCGCTTAGGAACCCCGAAACCGCAACGTAGTTCAAGTGCAATTTGGAGTGAATTAAGACCAAAACGTGTATTATTACAATCAAATAAGCACAGTGGAGTTTCAGTTGCAATGGCAGTAAGGATAAAACCACCGATTACAAGGCAAAAATGAATTTGTTCCGATACGTAATATACAAACCATCGGTCCTTTAACAATAGGAAAGTAACTAGCGGCAGCTGGAACGGTCGTAAGCTTCGAACAAGGGAGTTCAGTAGTTAACTGCTTGTCCGACAGTGCACGCGCTGCGCGACTGGGAGGTGAAGAACCACTTTTGCTTTCGGCCGTGTTGGTGGAGGACGTGTTCGTCATCGCTCTCTGCCCAATTCATCGTCGTATGCTTTGGTTGTGTGTTGTTTCTTCAACTTGGTTTGTCAGTGTAGTGAAAGTGTATTGTAAGTACGTGACTTTCTTTATTACTTTTTATTACATTGATTATGGATTCTCGTGCAATGGAGCTATCCCCACGCCCCCCCATCAGCCGCAGAGTTTGCCCTGGTGTGGAGGGCTGCAAGTGTGGGGTCTTTCGCTCTTTCCCCGAGATAGAACCTCATGTCCTTTGTGCGGGGGCGTGAGTGCTCTCGGACCGAGCCATGTAATTTTGTGTGAATTGGTCGGAGGTGCAGTGGGTGCTGTACGAGGGTAGGAGGAAGCGTGGACCTGCCAAGGAGTCGTCGGAAAGCTCTCCAGCGACTCCCTTGGTCACGGACACTTCGTCTTCTTTCCTGCCCCCGGCTCAGCTCCCGCGTATGGCGCCTTCCCCTTCAGGGGGGGTTTCTCGGTCCCTCTCTTCGCCCGATCTGTTGAGCGTAGAGGAAGGCGCGAGGTACCCCGATGTGCAGTTGTATTCGGGGTCTTCTGTTTGCTCGGGGTGGGGCTCCCCCCCCACACGAGGGGGAACCCCTCCTAATCACCCGACTGTTGCTTCCTCAGGTGCTCCTGCTGCGGGCGACGACCTCGGCCAGGTGCGGGTGCCGCTGGTGCTCCAGAGCATGCCGAGTGTCCAGGGGCTGCTCCAGCATCTGGCGGGTGCTGTGCCGGTCACCCATGGAGCGGTGACCACCACTACCACCACTGTCTCGACTCCAGGGTACGCCGCCCCTCCTCACCTGGTCTACACCCCGCACGTGATGTCAGTGACTCCGACGGCCGCTGTGCAGGGCCCGATCGCTGCCGTGCCGAGGAGAGGCGTGCCTTCCCCTCTCTAGTTCTTCGTGCTGCCAGCCCCTGACTTCCGATGCCCAAAGAGCTCTCCCCTGGACCTGCCGCCGGTACCCAGGATGTTGCTGGCTACTGCCCCGTCTCCTGCTGTACCTGACCTGCTTGCCGTACCTGCTGTTCCTGCTGTTCCTGCACCTGCCGACGTCGTCCCAGCCCGTGGTGTTGCTGCCCCAGTCGCTGGTCCTTCCGGACAGGTGCAGCCGGGCCCTGTTGCTTAGGCAACAGCAGCCCCGGCTCCATCCTGGATGGAGGACCTGACGTCTATCCTGAGGGAGCTGTTGAAGAAGAAGAAGAAGAAGAAGAGGAAGGTGTCGTCGTCGTCGTCTTCTTCGTCACCTGCTGCCGCCTCTTCCTCTTTGACTTCCAAGGCTTCCAAGCCGAGGAAGAAGAAGGCTGCCTCCTCCCCCCCCTAAGAAGGCTCCCTCGGGAACTTCTAAAGGCCTCTCTCACTTCGGTGGGACGGGGGGTTCTTCCGCTGGTCCTCCTGCTCCTTTGGGAGCGGGGCCCGTCTCTCTTTCTGCAAGGAAGAAGAAGACGGGGACCAGAGGGGTACCGGCTAACACCGGTACTTCCTCGCCTGGTGCTAGGGGCGCTGCCACTACACCAGGTTCCGGGTCGGCTTCTCGTTCGCGGAAGGCTGGTGAGAGCCGCTCAGGTGACTCTCTCTAGGCCAGCGATCGTTCTCGTAGTGACCAGCTAGTTACCAGGGTTGCTGTGATGGTCCCAGACCGGCCACGGGCTGAGGCTGGTAAGAGGTCCCCTCGATCGCAGGTCCAGCGGTTTGACGCGCCGTGAGAACAGGCACCGGTCCCCCCGCGACAGTGGTCTCTGCAGGTCCCCTGAGTGCCACTCCCACCGGGACCGGATGGATAGGGGGACCAGCAGCAGCTCCTCTGACGCACGGGACCGGGGCCGTTGTTCTCGGTCCAGCCGCTCTCCCCAGGAGAGCCGCGTGACCAGGCCTGCAGCTCGATTGCCACCACAGGTTGGTGATTGCCTGCAGCCCCCCAAGCACACCGGTCCTGCCGGTTGGGGTGGGGGGGAGCGTCAGGCCTTCCTCTCCTATCCCTTCAACTTCCTCGGGTTACAACGGGAAGGGCGAGGCGATCAGGAGTGATTGTGAGGGACGCGCTCCCACCGCGACAGTGGACTCTGCCGCTCCCCTGACCACCGCTCCCACCGGGACCAGATGGATAGGGGAACCAGCAGCAGCTCCTCTGACGCTCGTGACCGTCGCCGCTGCTCTCGGTCTAGCCGCTCTCCCCAGGAGAGCCGCACGACCAGGCATGCAGCTCGATCGCCAGTGATCTCCTGAAGAGCAGGAAAACCGCTGGTCCGCAAGAAGCCGCTGGTCCAGACCTGCAGCTCGGGGTGGCGATCGCCTGCAGTCCTCCCAGCCTACTAGCATGCTAGTAGGCAGGGTAGGAGCATCAGATCTCCCTCACCTGTCCCTTCAACCTCCTTAGGCTACACCGGGAGGAACGAGGCAAACAGGAGTGACCGTGAGGGTGGGGGGCTGGCAAGGACAAATGACCCTTCCCAGACTCCTGGAAGGACCATCATTGCTGTGCACGTGACGGTCCGTCTGAACCACTCATTCAAGAGAACAGGGCGCGCTCCCCCTTCGGTTCTCTTGAGAGGTTTCGGCCTCGACGAGGACTGGGACGTGTCGGAGGACGGTATCGGCTCTCTCCTGTCAGGTGCCCGCTCAGCCACACCCAGACAACGGTCACGGTGGCAGCAGACGTTTAGCCTACAGTACGAGTTCGTAACCCTCCTCGGGAAAACGTTTTCTCCTGACGATAACGTTTTCCCAGACTCTGAGCAGCCATCACCACAAAGTGTTGGCTGCTCGTACTCGCTTCTCTAACTGCTAGTTCCGCTGGGAAGGCGAGCGAGTACCCAATCTTCCTCCCCCATTCCCTCTCTCCCTACGGCTATGGGAATCGGGAGGACCACCAACCGATGATCGTCTGACGAATTCGGTGGGGGTTTCGCCGAGCGCTTAGAATTCTTCGGAATTTCTAGCACACTCGGAGTGTTCTGGATTTTCTACGATCTGCAAACACTTGGACGAAACCACGGTCCAGACTGGGCTAGACGAGAATCCCAGATAATTGTTACTACGATAATCGGGAATCTCGCCGAAAGCTCGAATCCTGGAATTTCTAGCGTTTGGAAGAAGCACTGCTGCTGAAGGAAGAATTTCTCACAGTAGGTGGCCAACCCTGGGATAGAGAAGAACGGATGGGAACATCCAGTTTGGCTTGAACTTTCGTCTTCGGTATTCTGTTTTCACCATCGAAGTCTTCCTTTGGCGAAAACTTCTCCTTCACTTTCTTCATTAGAGAGTGAAGGGTGTCGGCTTCCAGTCCTTATTCTCTTTCCTCGAATGGAAAAGAATTTAGGATGGAGGTCTTTGTACAGGAACCTACAAATATACTACGTATATTGCCCTCGCGACATGATTGTTAATCAGTTGAATTGTCCGAGGTGTAGACACATACCGTAGTTAACTACGGATTGTGACCAAGACGAATAGTATCTTAATTGAACTGCAACTCGGGACTGCCTGCAACCTCCCAGGAGTTACCAGTTTCAATTTTGAGATACTTATGGTATTGTTATGACAACACCACCTCAGCTTTTGTGTTCACCGAAATCCGTTTTGTTTAAATGCAATTGCTTGAGCGTATTTTTTTGCGCTCGATGGTTCTAGCCGAACGCATTCCTTCTTGGAATGGATGACCTGGCAACTCAGGATGACGAGTGACCGAGAGCTAGCGGTGTATTGGGCTGCCTGCCGCAGCACACTACCAGCTGGCCCTCTGAGATGCACGGTCAGTGTATGACTCACTCCTCTACAATGATTGACTACCGAACCGTATCTCTGCCCGACAATCACAGACTTAGGTCTCTGGTTGACTGGGATTCTCGCATACATGAATGACCATCTCTACTGCATCGCCTTGGACATTGCGAGAATTTTCAGACAGAGATATCTCAATAGACTCTATCATCTTTCTGTTTACCGCACAGTAACAGAAGTCTGTAGCCTAGTCTCCCGCTGCATCGCACCTCTGCGATAATGCGGATGATTTCTTCAGGCATCTGAGTTTGTCTTCTAAAATATCTCGTATTCGTAGGTGTGCAATTGTTCATTGTTCACCCCGAATTACAGATGTTTAACGGAAGACATCGCCTGCTCCCCGACCTGCCACCTCTACTTCCAAGTTCAGCCCTTGAGAAGCGGTTCTTCAAGCAGTACATCACTGTGTTTTCATTACTGAAAAGCGCCCCGCTTTCATTGCAACTACGACTTCTCACCGAACAGCAATGAAATAGCGGTTTAGAGTTTTCAGTCCTTTGTGAGCACAGGTTTCATACATTCAACTTCCCTGTCAGATATATACTTAGCTATAGACTCCGTCGTCCCCGACAGAAATTCGAATTTTGCGGCACACGCTGCAGGTAGGTCAGGTGATCTACCGCCCCGCCGCTGGGTGGCAGGAATAGGAACCATTGCCGTTCTAGAATCAGATTTTCTCTGTCGCCCGTATTGTAAACATACGTTTGCGGTATCTCCTGACTTGATTTTTGTTTTTCATCGCCATCGATCTTCTGGGCTGTCTTTTGCGGGGAAGTACTGGGTCTTTGGTTCGGCATACGCTTTTATTAGCTTTTTAATGAATTTCGCTTCGAAATTTCAAAGAATATATTATGTGAAACTACCAAAATTTTCGGTAGACATTCACATAGTTTGCAAGAAAGGGAATTATTAATATTTATTCATTAATACATGTAATATGTGTTACAACTTTATTGAGGAAATGTAAAACTCTAATTTCCTACTTTAGGAAGTCAGAAAGGCATATGAATAGATACGCTTCCTTTAGAAGCTTTAATAGCTTTTGTGCTAACGAGCAGTTAGAGTATTAGCAGTACTAGTAGTTGTTGCATCCTCATTACCTTCTTACTCCACAGAAACTACAAATTCATATTTGCAAATTTGAAGATAAATGGATGTAGCTCAAAATGCGAGCTCTTGAAAGGTAAGAAGTGAATATAGTGTTCCCCATTGCAGTGGAGGGTGCGTCTGATCGGCTCTGTCTCGCTCCCAGGTCTAGACCTCTTCCAAGCTCACAAGCCCAGAGGAGAAGGAATGTCGAAAGCCGCACGGAGGTTTCAGAGAATCCCCACCGGTCAGGCGTCCCCTCGGCAGATTCTGTAGAACGTCCCAGACTGCCAAGTTCGTCCTAAAATAGTGGAGGGTGCGTCCGATTGGCTCTGTCTCGCTCTCAGGCCTAGACCTCTTCCAAGCTCACAAGCCCAGAAGAGAAGGAATGTTGAAAGCCTTGAGGAGGTTTCAGAGAATCCCCACCGGTCGGGCGTCCCCTCGGCAGGTTCTGTAGTAGCGTCCCAGACTGCCAAGGATAGCCGTTGGAAAGGCATCCTAAAACAGTGTTTTTCGTCATCCGATTCTTCATCGAAAAAAGGGTGGAGTTCTGACAAGCTATCGAGACCTTCTAAAATGTCGTGGAATTCGCCAGCTAGCAGAAAGAGTGGCAATCGTTTGGAAATTGGGCAAGATTCGTACGAGCTCTCATTCATTGATTAGAGCCTCTTCCAGATAATAGAGGCGTAGAATACGGCCTTATCTCCAAGAGAATAAAAGCTTGAGAGATTCTCTTCGATCCTCGGTTTTCATTTGCTATCTCTTTTGGCTAATACTAATTCGTGTTTATTGACGAAAAGAACGAAGAGAGTAAGATTTCCATTCTCTCTCTGCATCGGAGAGGAAAGAATGTAGTAAGAAAATTTAGTGTATACGACTACTGTATGACAAGTCATATACGCATACCGTACTTACCTTTGTGGTTCGCTACGGAATTATCTATGTCCTTACAGGAATTTCCTAGTAAGGACTACGCTTAAAGGGTTTGTTACGACAACACCTACTCAGCTTCAGTATTTAACGAAGGTTGTTTTGCTTAAATATGCATTATTGAGAGCTTCCTTAGGCTCGAGAATAATTTTATCATATTCCTTCATTGAATGGAGTAACTGGCAACTCAGGAAGAATGCCGCGAGGCAGCGGACGGGACTGCTGTCATTGTAAGGCGTAAGCCAACACAGTACCATCTAGTTCTCGGTCATGAACGGTTGGTTACATCTCTCTCTCCTACGGGATCGAATGGTTAACCGTATCTCACCCCTACAATCATGGACTTAGCCTCGAATTGAGGGAATTTATAGGCAAACATGAATAACATTGTATTCGTTTTGCTAAGAAGTTTTCAATAAAAAGATCCCTTGTAACCTTTCGGTACTGTTTACCGCAATGTAACAGGATTATAAGGAAGAGATAGACAATATGATTCTAACACAGAAGAGCAATTTATTATATGATGCTCTCATTCTTACGAAAGCATAGTCTTATTAGAGAATATTCTCAGTGAGAATATGGATGAATTTGTTGGGAAAATCACACCAGTGGCAGAAGCAAAAATAATGGACTTGGTAATTTCTCGATATAGCGAGTTATTAATCGAAGGGTTCAGTAGCCTCTCTGACAGCAGGCTCGGTAACGGTACGGTTCGTTCCTGATTTCGTTCCCCGTCTAACTTGAAGGAGGTTCGATCCCAAGGAGGGACGAAATTATTTAAATCAATTGAGTCATTTCCACAGCTCTCTCATATTTCAAGAAGCATTGAGAATCTCTTTTTTCGCCCCTGTTCGCGTTAACAAGAGAAAACCTGTTTGGAACACGGACACGGAACGTAACGATCCTTAAGAGGTTCGCTGCACGATGTTGCATGTTCCGTGAGAATCTTCTCGACCGACGATAATAACTATTAACGTCTGTATAAGCTGAGTTGGAAAGAGAGTTGTGAAAACCTGCGATGCGTCTTCTTCATAGATCTTTTCGCAAAGTTGAAGACGAAAAGACTTCCTCTAGACTGCTTCCTTATCCTCGAATCAAGAGAGGTAGCATTATACGCCATCCTTTCCTTTCAAAGGTAAATAAACATTAAATTTTTTTTTTCTCCAATATACAGGCGGTCCCCGGGTTACGACGGTTCCGGCTTACGACGTTCCGAGGTTACGACGCTCTTTCTTAAATATTCAATGGAAAAATCCGTCCTGGGTTACGACGCTTGTTCCGAGGTTACGACGCTGACGCTTCCGACGCTCCGAGTTAACGACGCTTTTAAAAAACGCATACTATGATAAAAATCCTTTATAGTTTAGCACAGTATATTAATAAAAATAAGTTTCTGGTTAGATTACAACAAAAATTTTGAGATTATGATGATTTTCGACACTTTTTATGTTGTATTTTTCTATGTTTTTTAGTGACGCCTCATATGCGGAACTAGTTTCCGAGCGAATGAATACATACTAGTTACATATAACAGTCCAAAAGCGCAAATAATGAAAAAATCATTTGCTTTTTTGTTTCCAGTAAAATAATAACAAAACGAAGTTTCTGGTTAGATTACAAACGCAAATTCCAAGTATTCCAAAGAGAGACATTATCCAGTAATTTGATCAGATAGAGAGGAGAGAGAGAGAGAGAGAGAGAGATGAGAGAGAGAGAGAGAGAGAGAGAGAGAGGCGTCTTCCGACGCTCCGAGTTAACGACGCTTTTAAAAAAACGCATACTATGATAAAAATCCTTTGATATAGTTTGTAGCACAGTAATTAATAAAAATTAAAATAAGTTTCTGGTTAGATTACAACAAAAAATTTTGAGATTATGATGATTTTCGACACTTTTTATGTTGTATTTTTCTATGTTTTTTAGTGACGCCTCATATGCGGAACTAGTTTCCGAGCGAATGAATACATACTAGTTTACATATAACAGTCCAAAAGCGCAAATAATGAAAAATCATTGCTTGTTTCCAGTAATAATAACAAAACGAAGTTTCTGGTTAGATTACAACGCAAATTCCAAGTATCCAAAGAGAGACATTATCCAGTAATTTGATCAGAGAGAGAGAGAGAGAGAGAGAGAGAAGAGAGAGAGAGAGAGAGAGAGAGAGAGAGACGAGAGAGAGAGAGAGAGGCGTCTTCCGCGCTTCCGAGTTAAGGACAGAGAAGTGTTTCGTTTCGTTAAACGGCCTCTGACTCATGCCAGTAAATGTTTTGTTGATACTAATAATATAAGCCTATTTAAAGATAGTTTTTACTTTAATTAGTCTATATGATACGTAAATAGTAATCAACTGTTCTTGTAGCCCTCAATATTTGGCAAAATCGAAGTATCCAAAGAGAGACATTATTCCAGTACGTTTATGAAAGAGAGAGATTTGAGAGAGATAGAGAGAGAGAGAGAGAGAGAGAGAGAGAGAGAGGAGAGGAAGAGAGAGAGAGAGAGAGACGCTTTGGCAACAATGGTCTCGGGGGTTTTTATAGCTTCCTTCTGCCTTGATGATCGTGGATATTGTAGAAGGATTTCGACCATACTCGTTTGCCAAATCGACGATACGAACGCCACGTCATGCTTTGCTATAATTTCATGTTTTGCTTCCATCGAAATCATTTTCTTGGGTTTTTTCTTATCACCTGCTTTGTCTTTAGCTTTGAGACCCATGGTTAATAATAAAATAGACAAAATAACACGAAAAATAGGCGCAAATACAACGAACTAAACAACGACGTGTTAACATGCAGCACCAACAAACGAAAACAGACTGAACGCCATTTATCGGTCGCCTATACAACTAATCATCGCAAAATCGTATCAAATATTTCGTTGTATATCAAAGCTTGTATTTTCGCAAATTTTCTGTTATATCTCAAAACATTCGTATATTAGGCAATCGTATGTCAAGTTTCCATTGTAATTTGATCAGAGAGAGAGAGAGAGAGAGAGAGAGAGAGAGAGAGAGAGAGACGCTTTGGCAACAATGGTCTCGGGGATTGACGTAACGTTTATTTTCTGAACAGATAGGACAGAGAAGTGTTCGTTTCATTAAACGGCCTCTGACTCATGGCAGGAAATGTTTTGTTGATACTAATATATAAGCCTATTTAAAGATACATTTACTTTAATTAGTCTATATGATACGTAAATAGTAATCAGCTGTTCTTGTAGCCCTCAAGATTTTGCAAAATCACTCCAGGTTGTACATAAAACTTCAAGAATGTAGTGTCACCAGAGGATTACAATAGTTTTTACCTTCAAGAACCAGCATTCTTTTATGAAAATCAACTCCCAGGTTTGTACATAAAACTACATGAAAACAACATGTAGTGTAACCAAAGGATTATCCAAGTAAGGTTTTTATAACTTTTTATTAGTTTAAGACATATTTCCAAGCGTCGTTCCGGCTTACGACGATTTTCGGCTTACGACGCGTCTCAAGAACGGAACCCCCGTCGTAACCCGGGGACTGCCTGTATAAATTCTTAATGGACGCATTAAGATATTTACTGGCGTCAGAGGAAGAGAGGATGATGCCTTTTGCCCCATTTTTGCCTTCGGGAAGCTGGATTCACAGAGGTCACGTCCTTCTTACAGCTCTTTTATAAAGGCTTTCGCAAGAGAGGCGCTCTACTCTATCAGCCTCACTTAGAAAGGGACCTAAAAAACCTCTACACTCTGAGTCTGTCTGGGGGCAGACTGACGAGAAGTGATAGGGATGAGAGGATTTTGCAAGGTGAATGACAAGGGTCATAGAAAAGACATAGAAGTGCTGCAGATAAACGCCACTACGAAGAGCCTAAGAGAAATGCAACAACAGATATCTTCGTTAGTGGGAGTTTTAAAGAAGGATCCTCCCAGGAGAAAGGATCGCTTCCTTCCAGTTAAGAAATCTTGTCCGATAGAAGTCTTTGACAGCTCAGACGAGGCGCCTGCCAGGAGTCTGGCGCCAGCCAGGCGCAAAATGCCGACAAGGCGAGAGGATCCTATTAGTAAATACAGAAAAGCGCCTGAGCCTCCTACCAGGCGCCGGGCGCCTGGCACCTGAGGCGCATTCCGGGCACCTGGCGCCTGGCACCTGAGGCTCCTGCCGGGCGGCTGGTGCCTGAGGTGCATTCCGGGCGCCTGGCTCCTGAGGCTCTGGCCGGGCACCTGGCGCCTGAGGCGCCTTCCAGCCGTGATGAACTTCCCAGGAATGACACATCACAGGCGCCAGGCACCATGAACCAGGATCTCTTTCTTCATTGGACATGGAGTTAGAAGTGGACCAGGAGGCTCCTCTTTGGGACTTTTCGCAGGATCAGTTTTCTCCTGACAGGGTCTCTAGATGTCGCACAGGCGGCCATAGCCCTTGTCAGGATGTGGCTGGTTCTGTTAGAGGTTTTAAGCATTCAAGACTTTCTCCTGATAGGGACGTTAGTTATCGCACAGGCGGCCGTCGTCCTTAACAGGATAGTCTTAATGCAAGTAGAGGCAAAGAGCAAGATCGGCCTTCTCCTGGCGGGGACTCAAGATGTCGCACAGGCGGCCGTAGCCCTTGTCAGGTTAAAGTCGGTACTGCTAAAAGCCCTTCACCTTGCGAAAGGAGGCGCTCTCCTCCGGTTGCTCATTCTTCTCCCAACTTGACTGGACAGGAAATGGAAGATAGATCGGAATTGAAAGCCAATAAGGGGGCAGGTCTCTCAGTTTATAAGACCTTAGCAACCTTTTATTGAAAGAATTCATTCATGACTAGTAAGAGGATATTAAAATCATCCTCCTCCTAAAAACCAACAGTAGGACATTATGTACTTTGAGTTGGAATCTTTTCGTGGCCCACAGATTCCTTGTTCCGACAAGTGGGAACCTCCTCATCAAGCTTCTTTAGAAATCTTATGAGAAAATTAATTTTTTCTCTTGGCTCTAACAACTACCAAGAAGACTAGTGAAATTAAGTTATGAGGTCTCGCATCGGATTCAATGGAGGCTCGACTATTGGTTCTTACCATCACATTATTTCTGGAAAAGAATTAACACCCTTCTAACCCTGCATCAGAGCTCTGAAGTTAAGGGACTTTCCCATTTGAAAGGGGAAGAGATAGAAGGGTCTCTGTGCCCGGTCGGGGCGCTTAAACTTTATCTTTAATAGAAAAAATCGTTGAAGGTTTTTCTATAGCCTTTGGGCTGCGATGAGGATATGAAACGCTTCCCAGAAGGCGTTCAGAAGGAGAAGACAAGAACCAAGAAAGCCCTGGGATCACCCACTTTCGGCTCAGAGTTATCTTCATCTTCCAGACCTTCCCCTCCTTCGGACAAGGAGAGGGAAGATTCTACAACGAGAGACTTCCTTGACAGGCAGGAATAGAGCTCGTCAGCAATGGAAGTATTCACGAAGGATCCTCCCCGGAAAGAAGACTGTTAAGACAGTCAATCGTCTACGGGACGTGATTGACTCCAAGCTCCTCCCCTGGTCCTAGACTAAAGGATCCAGGTGGAAGAGAACCTTCCACCCTTCTCTAGTCTCCGGACAAAATATTGTCTGTTTTTTTGCTCCGGATCTTCGGACAATGAAGCGCCAGCCAGGCGCCAAGTGCCAAACAAGCGAAAAACGCTATAGGCAGACAGCTCGAATGAACGAGTTTATTGTCTGATCCGGAGAAGGAGCGGACCACCAACCTGGCACAAATGCGCCAGAGTTGAACAGATCGGACAGGTAAGAGTGTCCGATGTGGACATCGCTAGCCAGCCTCGAGACTCCAGCCAAGCTCGAAGCTCCAGCAAGTGGGGAGGAGCCAGCCGGGCGCCAGGCGCCAGAAGCGCCAGCCAGGCGCCGAAAAAAGCGCCAGCCAGGAACCAGGTGCGAGGCACCAGCCAGGCGCAAGGCTCCAGCCAGGCGCGAGGAGCCAGCCAGGCGCAAGGCTTCATCCAGAAGAGAGCCATATCAAAGAACACCCTGGTCTTCTTTGAGACAAGTGTGATCTCTAAAGCACTTCATAAGTGACTTGATGAGTCCTTCAGACAGCTGAGAATTAAAAGCGCATGAAGTGCGAGCTTTTATGAATTCTTGTTTGTTCCATAACAATATGTCATAAAGGACATATGAGCTTTCACTTACGGGAGATACAACTCTCTGTTGACCTCCCATTACACAAAGGATGTCAAGTTAACCTACGAGAGATCCTTCTCTCTTGGTTAAACGTGTCTGCGGATACGTTGCTGGGATAGGGAGCCGACACTGATCCTTAACTTGTGAGTTAAATTTATTGAACGTGGTGTTTTTTCTTTGGGTTGTTTGAAAGGAGTTTGGGGATAACTCTTTTCAAATTAAGCACTAACCCTCGTGTTAGGATCAGGTGATCGGGACCGGTGTTGTGCTCCTTAATTATGCTACTAGGCATAGGTGTATTGTCATGTAAGTGGATAAGACCCCATTGACAAAGGCCATCAGGTTCTGTCGAGTAAGTGGATAAGACCCCATTGGCAGTCCCACAAGAACTCTTAGCCAGAGGTCACATCCTCGCTGAGGCTCTTGAGACGAAGCAGACTCCTAAGCAATAGCTAGGAAGTCAACCCTCCGTCTAAACAGATAGGAACCAAGGTTTTTTATATATTACCTACAACGCATGTTGTTTACCTGTCTAATCAGTAATTAGCTGTCTCTTACCCTCCGCCAAAGGTGCCAATCAGCTAAGTATATATCTGACAGGGAAGTTGAATGTATGAAAATGATATTGTTATTGTACAATAAAGTTTCATACATACTTACCTGGCAGATATATACGATTGAATGGCCCACCCAGCCTCCCCTCAGGAGACAGGTGGAAGAGAAAATCTGGTTCTAGAAGGTATGGTTCCTATTCCTGCCACCCAGCGGCGGGGCGGTAGATCACCTGACCTACATACCTGTAGCGTGTGCCGCGAAATTCGAATTTCTATCGGGGACGACGGAGTCTATATCTGCCAGGTAAGTATCTATGAAACTTTATTGTACAATAACAATATCATTTTTCCTAACTATACAAACCTGAGGTCCTTTACATATAGTCCCACCTCATGCCACCCCTCACTCTGCGTTTTCCTGGGCCTAAAGCAAAGTGACTCCTTTCCTCGCAGAAGAGCTGACCGCCAACAGTGAGACAAGCAGTTAACTACTGAACCCCCCTGTTCGAAGCTTACGACCGGTTAAGCAGCCACTAAGTACCTTCCTATTGTTAAAGGACCTCAGGTTTGTATAGTTAGGAAAAATACAATTTCATACAATGAACTTACCTGTCAGATATATACTTAGCTAAGACTCCGTCGTCCCCGACAGAAATTCAAATTTCGCGCCACTCGCTACAGGTAGGTCAGGTGATCTACCGGCCTGCCCTAGGCGGCAGGACTAGGAACCATTCCCGTTTTCTATCATATTTTCTCTGTCGCCGGTGGTATCAACATTGTTGTTACTACCTCCTGACCTGAAATCTTATTTCAAAGCATTTGATCATCGTTTCATCGGACTTTTTGGTGACGTACCTGGATCGTGTTTTTGGCATTCGCGTCTGTGGACTGAATTTGGATTTGCTTTTGGATTTTTCTCAGTACGAATGTCTGATTCAAGTGTTAGTGTGAGAATGTGTGTGAATGTAGGCTGCAAGGTGAGGATACCGAAGGCTTCGGTTGATCCTCACACTGTATGTCGTAAATGTAGGGGGTTGGAATGAATGTTCTTCATCTAATACCTGTCATGAATGTGAGGGGTTGAATGCTGAAGAATGGAAGACTCTAACTTCTTACTTGAGGAAGTTAGAAAGGGATAGAGTGAGACGTGCATCAAAGGGTGTGTGTTCAAGGCCTATTGAGCCTTTTATTGAATCTATCTCTCCTAATCTTAATGTTTTTTATTCTCCCTCTATATCGGGACTTTCACAGGCTTTGCATTCAGAATCGGCCTCTGAAATCGCCGACCTGAAGGCTACTATCCACAAGATGAGGTCCAAAATGGCGGCCCTAAAAGGTAAGGATAGTGACAGTGACATGTACAGTGAAGTGAGTGCTCCCAGTGTTGTGGAGGGGGCGTTTGATCGTCTCTGCGACGCTCCCAGGCCTAGACCGCTTCCAAGCTCCCATACCCAGAGGAGAAGGAAAGTCGAAAGCCTTAAGGAGGTCGTGGAGAATCCCCAATGGTCAGACGTCCCTTCAGCAGGTTCTGTTTCGCATCAGACTGCTCAGGACCGCTTTAGAAAAAGCGTCCTGCGAGAGTGCTTCTCTTCTTTCCCTCTCCTTCACCTAAACGAGGGTGGAAGGATTCGGATCTTACCAGGCCCTGAAAAGGCATTGGAAAGAACCTTCTTTGTTTGAACTCGAGCCCAGAGCGCTTTTCTGATGAAGCTCCCTCCTCGATCAAGAAAGGCGAAGTGTGTGCCTACGTCGCCCTATATGGATGTATCGGATCGTTCTCCTTCGAGGTCTCCCCTCTCTCCATGAGGAGGAGGACGCCGGGGAAGCTTCTAAGAGGATCCGTACTTGCTGTTTCAGGAACAACTAGCCTCCTTGGTAGGAGTTCTGAACTAGAGATCCGACGCGCAAGAAGGACGTTGCGCTTCCTATCAAGAAGTCTCGTCCTCTTTCACCTGCCAGGTCGCGAGGCTCCTTCCAGAAATGAATGAAGCTTCCTCTTCCAAGCATGTAGAAGAGGACTTGCATTTCAGAACAAGTGCAAGAGAAACTCATGACAGACGCGAGGTTCCGGCCAGGACGCCAGCCGTACGCGAGACGTCTTCTAGGCGCGAAACGTCTTCCAGATACGTGCAGCCTATCAGGCACGAGATGCCAGCCAGGACGTCAACAGGACATGAAGCTTCAGACAGGCGCTTGGCGCCAGCCAGGACGCCAGCCGAGCGCGAGACGTCCTCCAGACGTGAGGAGTCAGCCAGGCGCGAGGCGCCAGCCAGGACGCCAGCCGAGCGTAAGGCGTCCTCCAGACGGGAGGAGTCAGCCAGGCGCGAGGCGCCAGCCAGGACGCCATCCGAGCGCAAGGCGTCCTCCAGGCGCGAGGCATCATCCAGATACGAGGAGCCAGCTAGGCAAGAGGTGCCAACCAAACGCGAGGCGTCTTACCAGCGTCATCCGTCTATCAGACTTGATGCACCAACCAGACGTGAGACTTCTACTGTTGTCAAGAGGGACTCTGTACACTCTCTTAGTCCCTCTCCTATAAGGATTCTCCTTTGGACCCCGAGATGGACGAGAATTTTGAAGACGAGGCTCGCGGTAGGGAAGGACTTTCCAGCTACAAAGTCTTAACAGCCCTTCTTCTTGAGGAATATGGGGACGCGTTAACTCCCGCCGCTCCTCCCTCTCCGCGCTCTCTGTTTTCAAGCGCAAAGGTGCCTAAATCCTCGTCTTTCCTTAAAATGAGACCTACTATCTCTATGAAGAGGGCTCTTCAGTCACTAAATACTTGGATGGATACTAAGAAGGAACTAGTCAGGACGGTCTTCTGCATGCCCCCAGCGAGACTCGCTGGCAGAAGGGGCAATTTGGTACCAAACGGGAGAGAATATGGGTCTTTCTCTCCCATCCTCGCCGAAGCAGACTTTTCTACCTTAGTGGATGCGTCTAGAAGACACGGACTGAACTCTGCCCGTGTGACTTGGGGCATTTCGGAATTGGATCATCTCCTCAAGGGACTCTTCCACGTTTTGGAAGTCTTTAATTTCTTAGATTGGTCCCTTGGGGTGATGTCCAAGAAGGCTCATGATGCTGAGGGTCTCGACCCGGAAGTACTCCTTTGTATACTGTCGTGCATTGACAAGGCAGTACAAGATGGATCCTTAGAAGTCTCCTCTTTATTTGGAGCGGGACTGATCAAGAAGAGGACGGTCTTCAGTGCTTTCTTGACCAAAGCGGTCTCACACTCTCAGAGAGCAGCTCTGTTGTACTCTCCTTTATCTGACTTTTTGTTTCCTTCTCAGTTGGTGAAGGACATTTCCCGATCACTAACTGAGAAGGCGACTCAAGACCTGCTTCTTCAGTCATCTAGGAAGAAGAGACCTGCAGTAGTAGTTGAGAAGAAAGGGCAGAGTACATCTCTTCAGCCCTTTCGAGGAGGAGGCCCTCCCATCCAGACGCGCCTCTAAAGGAAGGCTCCTGAGAGGAGAGGTAGATCTGCCTTCCGTCCCTTTAACCCCTTCAGCACTGGGACGTACACATGTACGTCTTTTACGGTACAGTAATAAAAGACCGGGACGTACGCGTGTACGTCTTTCATCCCTCCTCGAAAAGAAGGCAAAGCGTTTTCTTTAGCTTGGATGGTTTATCCAGACACAGTATTGTGTACGAGAGAGGTGCTGAAGCTCCACCCACAATTCATTCTAACCAATGAGCGTCCGATGGACGTCGTGACGTCATTTTCATATGGGATATTAGGAGGGGTACTGGCCAACATATACCAGTGCGCCTCAGGCTATTATCCGAGAAAGATGATTACGATTTTGTCCGTAAACCACGTAGATTTGAATTCCAAATCTTTTCCCTTTGATTGCAGTTATTTTTTTTTTTTTTTTTTTTTCAGTATCATGTCAGATGATAGTGTTTCAGAGTCAGGGGGGTCTGAGTACCTGCCAAATCTATCAGATGATGATTATAGTGATAATTTTTTAGAGGTTTTGACAGTGACAACGAGTGTTTGGAAGACATTGAACCTCTTGTCGATGAAGGCTGGCAGTCATAACTGATCCATCTTGTGACTTGCGCCCAGACCCACCCCCCCTGATTCACGGAGGGTGGTTGGCAATGGGATTCCTGCTTACACACCAGATTTCATCTGCTTACGTGATGCCTTTTTTTTTCCCCTTTTTTTGTGGTGATGTAATTGACAAATTGTGAGAATGGATGAATGCTCGGGCAGAGTAGTACTTTCATTCAACAGGAAAGCGTAAGGTGAAAGACCTTCTATGGAGGCCTGTTACTTGTGATGAGATGTGTTTTTTATAGCTTGCTGATGATTAATGGGGGTGAATAAACTGCCCCATATGTATATACGTATTGGTCACGAGATGCTGTTGCTTTATTATCATTATTATTATTATTATTACTATTATTACTGTTTTATTATTATTATTACAGCTGCCTAAACATTCATTGATGTATATGCTGTTTCTGTATGAAACCTAGGATAAACTGTTTCCAGTAAGAAAACTAGTACTGCTATTACCATTACTACTATTTTACTACTACTTTACTACTTTTTCTGCTACTTTATTTCTATACTTTACTGCTATTTTCTACTACTTTATAACAGTTCCTACTTCTGCAATTACTTTTCTGGCTCATCAGGGTCAGATCAGAGAGACAGTGTTTGGAGGACCTTACGTTGACCCTAAACCTGATCAGATCGTTGGGATTACTCGTAAACCTCGAGAAGTCGCAGCTGACCCCCAGACAGAACTTAGTCTATCTGGGGATTCAGATGGATTCTCGGGGTTTTCGAGTATTTCCTTCGCAAGAGAGACTCGCAAAAGGCTTGGAGAAAGCCTCTCTCTTCTTAGGGAAGGAACAGACGTCGGCGAGGGAATGGTTGAGCCTTCTAGGGACCCTTTCCTCGCTCGAACAGTTCTTCCCGCTAGGAAGACTTCATTTACGTCCACTTCAATTCTTCCTCAAGAGGTCTTGGAGTTGGAAGACCGGACATCTTTCAGACGTCTTTCCCATTCCAGTGGAGATGAGACCTCACTTAGAATGGTGGTTGCCCCCTTTGAAGGAGAACAAGGGAATCTCCCTGAAGATTCAGAACCCAAGCCTAGTGTTGTACTCCTTAGGCTCGAAGGAGGTGTCAGGCACCTGGGAAGCAGCACAGGTGTCCTGGCACATAAACTGCAAAGAACTCTTTGCCGTACACCTGACTCTGAAGAGTCTAGAACCTCTTGTGTCGAACAAAGTAGTTCAAGTAAATGTGGACAACACCACAGCACTTGCCTACATTCGGAAACAAGGAGGGACTCACTCCTGTGCCTTTACGAATGTTGCAAGAGACCTTCTGCTTTGACGTCCCAGAGGAACATCTCCCTGCTTACGAGATTTCATTTCAGGGAGAAAGGAACGTAAGGGCGGACAGACTCAGCAGGAGGAACCAGGTCCTTCACACAGAGTGGACCCTCCACTCAGAAGTGTGTCAAGGTCTCTGGTCTCTTTGGGGGACCCCTCATGTGGATCTCTTCGCCACGTTCCTCTCCAAAAGGCTGGAAGTCTTTTGCTCGGTGGTAGAGTACCCCAGAGTTCTGATAGTCGACGCCTTCCTACTAGACTGGTCTCACGTAGACATCTACGCTTTTCCTCCTTTCAAGATCCTGGGACTAGTTCTGAAAAAATTTGTGGCTTCAAAGGGGACAAGGATGACCATGATAGCCCCCTTTTGGCCGGCACAAGATTGGTTCACAGAGGTGGTGGAGTGGATGGTAGATTTTCCCAGATCCCTCCCAAGAAGGATGGAACTTCTCAAACAACCACACTTCCAGAGGTATCATCAAAACCTCCCCGCTCTCGCTCTGACTGCCTTTCGACTATTGAAAGACTTTTCAGAGCGAGAGGGTTTTCTCGTAAAGTTGCAAGCGCGATCGCGAGAGCCCGCAGAGCCTCCACTAGACGAGTATATCAGTCCAAGTGGGAGGTTTTTAGAAGGTGGTGCAAATCTAAGAAGTTGTCCTCCTCCACTACCTCTGTAATGGAGATTGCTGATTTCCTGCTGTTCCTAAGGGAAGAATCTCATCTATCTGTATCCACAATAAAGGGATACAGAAGCATGCTTTCGGCAGTCTTCAGGAATAGAGGATTAGATCTGGCAGATAATAAGGATCTCCACGATCTCATAAGATCCTTTGAGACTACGAAGTCTAAGGAACCGGTTCCTCCTAGCTGGAACCTAGATGTAGTGCTCAAATTCCTGTCATCCGAAAGGTTCGAACCTCCTCATCTGGCGTCTTTTCGAGACATAACTAGAAAATGCTTATTCCTATTATCTTTAGCTACAGCAAAAAGAGTTAGTGAACTGCATGCTCTGGAGGATAGAGTAGGATTCAAGGGGGACTCAGCCATTTGCTTGTTTAAAGCTTTGTTTTTAGCTAGAAACGAGAATCCCACGAATCCCTGGCCTAAGACCTTCGAGGTTAAAGGCTTATCGAGTCTCGTAGGTAGAGAAGCAGAGAGATCTCTCTGTCCTGTAAGAACTCTAAAGTTCTACCTTCAGAGAAAACACCAGATGGGGGGCTCTAGACAAGGTCTTTGGTGTGCGGTAAAAGACCCCACAAGACTGATGTCCAAGAATGCTCTAGCATTCTTTGTGAGAAACGTCATTACAGAGGCGCATAAGATCTGTCCTGACGAAGAGTTTCGACTGTTGAGAGTGAAAGCTCATAAGTGAGAGCAAGTAGCGACATCTCTCTCGTTTCAAAAGAATATGTCACTAAAAAACATCTTGGATACGACATTTTGGAGATGCAAAACTCAGTATTTGCATCGCATTACGTTGAGAGATGTCGTGACTACGAGAAATGTTTTTCTCTAGGTCCCTTCGTGTCTGCGGATACGATCCTGGGTATAGGAGCCAACACCAATCCTTAAGTGTATACATACCTTCTTTTTAGATATGTTCTAGACTTTCTTCTAACAAAAAGGGCTAGGTGTTGCACTGGCGGCCAGTCACTGTTGTTCAGTAAGGAACATTTGTGATATCTTATTAGATGAGTATTATTTTTTTTTTTTTGAAAATTTATGTATGTGTGCGTATTGTGTTTTTGAGTTATGGTTGTTGTTAAGAGTTTGGGGGATAACTCGGAACAATCTTTATTACTAACATGTGGTTAGGATCAGGTGGTCGGGATTGGTTGTATGCTCCTTCATAAGGTGTATTGTCATATAAGTGGATCAGCACCCATTGACAAAGTCCTTTCAGGCTCTGCCGAGTAAGCGGATAAGACCCCATCGGCAGACCGACAAGAACTCTTGGCCATAGATCATATATCTCGCTAAAGTTTCTTGAGGTGATGCAGACTACTGGGCAGCACCCACGAAGTCTACCACCTATCAGGTAGGAACCAAGGTTTATTTGTACCTACAACATATGTTGTTTACCTGTCTATTCCAGAAGTAGCTGTCTCTTACCCTCCACCAAAGGGTGCCAATCAGCTAAGTATATATCTGACAGGTAAGTTGATTGTATGAAAATGATATTGTTATGATACAATAAAGTTTCATACATACTTACCTGGCAGATATATACGATTATGGCCCACCCAGCCTCCCCGCAGGAGACAGGTGGAAGAGAGAAAATATGATAGAAAACGGGAATGGTTCCTAGTCCTGCCGCCCAGGGCAGGCCGGTAGATCACCTGACCTACCTGTAGCGAGTGGCGCGAAATTTGAATTTCTGTCGGGGACGACGGAGTCTTAGCTAAGTACATATCTGCCAGGTAAGTATGTATGAAACTTTATTGTATCATAACAATATCATTTTTCGACAAATTGTTATATTTAATTCAGCAGTGTGTGGCACCCTAGGTTAGGTTACAATGCATCCCCACCCTCCCCCAGTCTGGTTGGGCGTAGGATGCGGAGATTTTGATTGGGCCACTTTGTAAAAGTCACCTACTGACCATTTCAAGGCCTGCAGTGCATAGGTTTTCTTAAATATCTTTTTAAATATCTATTGTATCTTGAAATTTTGGCCCAACATGTTTTAGACCTTCTGCTAATGTATGGCAATAGTATAACTAAGTATCTAAAATTATTAATAATGGCACTTTACTCTTGAACATTTCCAATTTTCTTTGCATTTGACTGAGACTTTCGGACACCGTTAGGAAAGACAGCCCGCCCACTTCTTTTTCTCCCTGTTAACAAAATATGAATGAAAGTGTTCCGTACTACAATTAAGGGATTTTGACGTAGGAAAAATCTATTTCTGGGCGAAGGGCCCGTGTCGCCCAGTGAAATAGGTTCCTTTAGCACTATTTCTAAGGTAAAATATTGTTGTTTTACATTTTTTAATTACTTTATGGATTATTGTTTTATGTATCTAAATTAGTTTATGCAATAAAGTTTATTTGTGTTTCATTATTTTGAGAGATTATTATGACCTCTTGGGTTATTTAGAGTATATATATACTGGAAAATATACCCGCTGAAAATTAGAGGGGCAGTAGTTACAAGCTGTTCAGGTGTGTTATATTGTCGTCTGCCATCCACCCGCCCATCCTGAACTCAATGCCATCGAGCAGGTATGGGCGCATATGAAGCTATGTGTCATTCATCATTACGGCATTTCACCAGGGCAGACCTAAAGGCCAGATTGGAGGGAAGCAAGGCTTGCTGTCACTAAACAGGTGTGGGAAGGAACTGTACAACGAAGTCAAGCTTTCGAGAACGAATACTGGCTTACTGACAATGTCCGGGATTGCATAGATCTTTCCTAACTCTTTGGCTAAGCCAACGACAGGTTTTCGTATATTTACAACTAATACTGAGGAAATTGAAAATTTTTTAGTAAAGTGCCTTAATTATTGATTTGGGTACTTAATTATATTGCCATATATTAGCGGAAGGTGTAAAACATGTTGTGTCAAATTTTCAGGAAGATACAGTTGATATTTAAAAAGATATTTAAGAAAACCTATGCATCACAGGGCTTGAAATGGTCAGTAGTAGAGTAGTATATATCTATCATTACATATGAATATTTAAAAAAATATTTTGATGAATGAAAATTTAAAAAAAAAATTTTGATGTCAGCACATTAGATTTAATCTTATTGTTTTCTTCACAGATACTTCTAGCATTAACCCTTATTTCTTGGGTTTATACTATACTAGCAGGCTACACTATAGCCAAAAGACAACTTGCAAAGAATATAGAAGCCTGTGGATTGTCTGCTGAATATGGGAAGGGAAAGGACAAGAGCCTTGGTAAGTTTCTTAAAACTTTCAGTTTATATTTTGTACTCGTAAAATTTAGTTATCTTTTATTAAGGAGGAAAAATTACTTGTAGACATCTCTTTCAATCTTGATTTAGATTCAATTTCCCATTCCCATTTTCTTTATATGTAAGTATCAGTGTTTATTGGAAAGATCTTTTAGACATAAGATTGTGTGGTTATTTTTACTGTAGGTGATATTGTTTGTTTAATGCTCATGACTTAGACTTTTTCTCTCCAGTCCAACGCATAAAATTAGATAGGATAATGACAAGTCAATATTTCAGGAAAGTTTTTTATTCTCTAATTCTGTCTTTAATCTGATACTAATCAGTATAGGATTAACCCTTTAATGCCGATTGGACGTATTAAACGTCAACGAAAATTGTGTCGGGTGCCGATTGGACGTATGATACGTCGACGAAAAAAAGTTTTTTTTTAATATTCGCGGAAAAATAGTTATAGGCCTACTAGGCAAAAACTTTTTAATCACATGCCATGGGGGATGCTGGGAGTTCACGGATCAAGGTGTTGTTTTGTTTACAATAGTTACCCAGGCGCGTAAGTGCGAATTTCTTTCTTCTCGCATTAAAAAGCATCAGCGACACATCTGAGAAATTATTTCGTCACTTTGACATCATTTTTGCACCATTTTATATTAGCCAATACATGGATTATTATATATGAAAATGTGTGCAATTTCATGTAGAATACAACCAAAACCAACTCATGGTTGTAGCTTTTATCAGTTTTGAAATATTTTCATATAAATAACGATAAGTGCCAAAATTTCAACCTTCGGTCAACTTTGACTCTACTGAAATGGTTGAAAAATGCAATTGTAAGCTAAAACTCTTATATTCTAGTAATATTCACTCATTTACCTTCATTTTGAAACAAATTAGAAGTCTCTGGCACAATATTTCGATTTATGGTGAATTTATGAAAAAAAAACTTTTTCCTTACGTCCGCGCAGAAACTCTTCTGAAAAAATCATAAATTTTTTCATCCAATTGTTGTAATGTTTGTATTTTTAGATTAGCCGTTACATAAAGTTTTATATATGAAAATGTGCTCAATTTCATGTAGAATGCATCTAAAAACAACCCATGGTTGTAGCTTTTATCAGTTTTGAAATATTTTTATATAAATAATGATAAATAGAAAAAATTCGTCCTTCGGTCAACTTTAACTCGACCAAAATGGTCAAAAACTGCAATTGTAAGCTACAGTACTTACAGTCTAGTAATATTCAATCATTTACCTTTATTTTGCAACAATATTTCGATTTATGGTGAATTTATGAAATAAACTTTTTCCTTATGTCCACGCGGTAACTCTTCCGAAAAAATCATAAATTTTTTCGTCCGATTGTCGTAATGTTTGCGCCATTTTAAATTAGCCGTTACATAAAGTTTTATATATGAAAATGTGTGCAATTTCATGTAGAATACAACTAAAAACAACCCATGGTTGTAGCTTCTATCAGTTTTGAAATATTTTTATATAAATAATGATAAATAGAAAAAATTCGTCCTTCAGTCAACTTTAACTCGACCGAAATGGTCGAAAACTTCAATTGTAAGTTACAACACTTACAGCCTAGTAATATTCAATTAATTACCTTCATTTTGCAACAAACGGGAAGTCTCTAGCAGAATATTTCGATTTATGGTGAATTTTTTAAAAACTTTTTTTTTACGTCCGCGCGTTACGAATTTATGCATAATTTTGTGATAATATGTTCTCTGTGTTGCCTTGATTGTTTTACAATGTGTTATATACCAAAATGATCACAATTTAGTGTACAATACAACGAAAAAAATTAACTCATTAGCTTTAACCGTTTTGCTCACAGCGCGATTTGTATACAATTATATATGAAATATTTTTTTTGCGCTGTCATATTTATATATGATAATGATTTTTTTTTCATTTCTGATGGTTGCTTACTAAACTTCAGGCAATGACAAAAAAAGGAGCCCAAAATGAACTCTTAATCTTGAAAACTAGCGTGCTGTTTTTTGATTTTTGCTTTCCACTTCGGGCGCTCACTCGTGAACGCCGCCGGCATATGGGAGACGATTTTTAAAATACCGCTTCGGCGCTCACTCGCGAACGCCGCTGGCATATGGGAGACGATTTTTAAAATACTGTTTCTGTGTTTAAGGGTTAGTGTCTAAGGTGTAATGATATGTTTCTTTATTTCACATCATTTTCATCTTTCATTATGTTCTCTTTTACCATAGGGATTTTACTTTACTTTTCCTTGATTATTCCAGGTAGTCCCAAGAGAAGCTTAGATAGCCCCAAGTCCCCAAAGTTACGCACATCATCACCATCGTTTCGTCGGGAGCAGTTACTACGAACTGATCCTCTCCCGGAGATCAATGTGACACCATATCCCCTTTCAACATCCACTGAAATGGCCATGGCCATGAGTTCAGAGGCTCAGGCCTTACAGGTTGGGTTTTGTTTATTCTATTTAGAATTTTTTGTTTTTTAGGATGAAGATTAAGAGAGATCCATGTATACGTGTTGAATATATAGGTGTAACTTATACTTTATTATCACTTTTTATTGTAGATGAAATACATTTCTACTTTTCTTGTCTATTTTCCAGGAGAGAGTCAAAGTCTTATCAGACCTTGTACCGTGAACTAACAAAAAGGGCCCGTGATGAAAATATTCCCCAAATGAATAACATAAATGTAGTTTATCTGAGAAAATTGTTAGTGAAGAAAAGCTGACCGTTACTAATAGGGTAAGCATATTGAATTGTACGATTTTCTTACTTATAATGAAGCAGTTACCTATTGAAGTATTTGCTATTCTCAAAGTTTTCTTAGAACGTTGTCTGTGTAGGTGATAGGCCTAGTTGTGACAAACTTTCCTCGGTTCTGGTAAGGATGAACTTGATTATGGGCCTGATATGTGTGATAGGAAGTTCTTATTCAAAAATAAATTTACAGGTGCATTGTATTGGTACTGCATTTGTATGGAATTATAGCAGTTTCACTAAGCGTTGCACGTGTACTGTGCATATGAGTTACTATTTCAAGTAAAGGCAAAGATTCGAAGAAAGTGTTAGTATCTGCATATATTTTCTTTTTCCCTAATTCTAGCAGGTATGTTTTCGGTATCACTAGTGATATTAAAGCCTCGCGTGTGTGTTGCATACAGCTATTATTATCAGGCACAAACTGCTGACTGATGGGAACATTCCAGTATTGTTCCGACACGGCATACAAACCTTCGGTCCTTTTACAATAGGAAAGTACTAGCGGCAGCTGGATAGGTCGTAAGCTTTCGAACAAGGGGTTCGGTAGTTAACTGCTTGTCCGACAGGCGCGCGCGCGCGACTGGGAGGTAAACAAACCACTTTTGCTTTCGGCCTCACAGCGAGTGGACGTGTGTGTTCGACGCTCTCTGCCCGCTTCTCGTCGTTTGCTTTCATGAGTATTTGGTTGTGTTTGTGTGTGAACATTTGTAAGTACAATCATTTCCTCTCTTATTTCTTCAATTTTGAATTGATCAATAATGGAATCTCCACGCCTCGCTACCCCACGAAGACTATGCCCGGGTACTGAAGGGCGTAAATGCGGAAAGTTCCGCTCATTCCCGGAAATTGATCCACATATTTTGTGCGCTCGGTGTCGGGGGCGCGAATGCACCCGATCCGAGCCCTGTGAAGTATGTTCTAATTGGTCGGAGGCGCAGTGGACTTTGTACGAAGGCAGGAAGAAGCGAAGGCCTGCAAAGGAGTCGTCGGAAAGCTCTCCCGCGACTCCTTTGGTTACGGACACTTCGTCTTTCTTTCCTGCCGCCCGCTCAGCTCCCACGTTTGGCGCCTTCCCCTTTGGGGGGGGTTTGGGGGTTTCTAGGTCCTTCTCCTCACCCGACCTGTCGAGTGTGGAGGAGGGCGCGAGATACCCCGATGTCGAGTTGTACTCTGGGTCCTCTATCCGTTCGTCTTCGCGCGAGCGGGTAGAGGATCCTGCTAATCACCCGACTTTTGCTTCCTCAGGTGCGGTTGCCGCGAAGGACGACCTCGGACAGGTGTGGGCATCGTTGGGGCTGCAGGGCGTGCCGAGTGTCCAGGGGCTGCTCTACCATCTCGCTGGCTCTGTGGCGGTCACGCATGCTACGGTTACGACCACCACCACGGACCCTTACAAAGCCTGGCTATGCTCACCTCCTCACTGGTGTACACCCCGCGCACGCGGTCTCTGTCACACCAACTACATCGGTGTGCAGGGGCCAGTCGCCGTACCACGGGGGAGTGTGATGCCGCCGCCTGGGTTTGCCGTGCTGCCGCGACCGGACTTCGTGTGCCCGAAGAGCTCGCCCCTGGACCTCCCACCAGTACCAAGGATGTCTGTGCCGCTGGTCCGTCCATCTGGACCGCCTGTACAGCCTGCCGTACTGCCGTACCTGCCCAGCCGCTGTTCACGGACGTGACGTTGCCGACCACTGCTGCCGTTCCTGTACCTGCTCCTGCCGTCTCCACTGCTGTTCCTGTGATGCCTGCACCTGCTGACGTTGTTCTGTTCCTGGCTCCGCTGCTCCCCGATGCTGATCTGTTCGGACAGGTGCGTCCGGGCCCTGTTGCTTCGGCAACAGCAGCCCCGGCTCCGCTCTGGATGACAGATCTGACATCGGTCCTGAGGAGGTTGACGAAGAAGAAGAAGAAGAGGAGGAAGGTGTCGTCGTCGTCTTCATCGTCTTCTTCGTCGTCGTCGTCGTCTGCCGCCTCTTCCCCTTCTTCTTCTAAGGCTCCCCCGCCTAAGAAGAAGAAGGTCGCCTCCCCCCCCCCCCCTAAGAATCTCCTTCGGGAACTTCTAAGGGCCCGTCTCGCTCTGGTGAGACGGGGGGTTCTTCCGCTGGTCACCCTGCTCCTTCGGGGCAGGACCCGTCTCTTCTTCCGCAAGGAAGAAGATACGGGGACCAGAGGAGTGCCGGCTAATACCGGCACTTCCTCACCTGCTGTTAGTGGTTCGACCACGGCAGCAGGTCCGTCTCGGCCTCTCGTTCGCGAGAGGTACCGAGTGTACGGTCGCCTACCAGCGACCGTGCAGCTAGGAACCAGACCTCTGAGCCAGCTCAGCGTCAGGTTCACGGCACGGAGCGGAAGACTGGTGACAGCCGCTCACGCGACTCTCACCAGACCAGCTCTCGCTCTCGCGGCGAGCAGCTGGCTACCCGGGCGGACGTGACGGTCCATGACCGGCCACGGGCTGAGGCTGGGAAGAGGTCCCCTCGTTCGCCGGCGCCAGCCACGGCTGGTACCAGCGACGTGACGCGCCGTGAGGATACGCACCGGTCTCACCGTGACAGTGGAGCTCGCCGGTCGCCTGACCGTCACTCTCACAGAGAACGATCGGGTACGGCAACCAGCACCAGCTCCTCTGACACACGAGACCGGGGCCGCTGTTCTCGGTCCAGCCGTTCTCCACAGCGAGACGGCTCGACTAGGCCTGCAGCTCGATCGCCACCGCGGGGTTGACGATCGCCTGCAGTCTTCCAAGCCCACTGGTTCTGCCAGCGAGCGAGGAGGGAGCGTCAGGTCTGCCTCTCCCATACCTTCAACCTCCTCGGGTTACACCGGGAGGGACGAGGTATTGAGGAGTGATCGTGAGGGGTGCGCCCCTCAGGATCCCACCACATCGTCCTACGTACCAGGCACGGTTCTCGGACCAGCCAGGTCTGTATGCACAAGTTGGTTGGAGGAGACCGAGAGGGGTCTGTCGCTGTTCCTTGCCTCCCCTCGAGGGAGGAGGGTCTCGGGAGATGCTCCTGTTTGAGGGACTGGATGGTCCGACTCCGCAGGACGCAGTCACTCCTGAGATCCAGAGGAACTTTGCCGAGGTTATTGCGCTGATTCGTCAGCACAACGACCTCGCGGAAGGATCGCCGCTCCCACCATCCGAGCCCACGTCCCGGCTCGAGTCGTTGCTGGGTCCGAAGAGGGAACCCAGACCGACGGTGGGTTTGCCGCGTTCCGAGCTTGCCGACTCAGTGCTGGACCAGGTAGAATCGCTTGTCTCCGGGCAAGACGGTTCTCTCAAGTCTGGCAGGTCGAGCAAGCTGCTTCCACCTCCTCTGCTGCGACAGCGGCGTTTTTACGTGCCATCTGAGGACCCGATGCCGCCCAAAACAGGTGAACCCGGAGGTTAGCCAGGCTGACTCCGGGTGTGTCTCCTGCAGCAGCTCCTGTCCGAGAACCTATGGTTCTCGCAGCAAGAGGTCACTCGGCCTGGAATCTACTGCCATGGCAGCTTTCCAGGCCGTCTCCTGGTTAGATCTGTGGTCCCTCACAGTGTCTAAGGTCGCAGCCAACTCCAGGGGAATTTCTCCGAAGATGACTCGGCCTTTAGGAGACTTGCCAGTCTGGGGGAAGAGCCATCTCCTTCCTTGCCCACCAGACGGTGAACCTGTGGGCCAAGCATGGTTTCTCCGACGTAGGGACGCTGTCCTTACTCGGGTTTCCAGGGCGGCCGGGCGTGAAGCGGCGTTGGGACTTCGCAACGGACCTTTACGGAGTTCCACGTCTCTCTTCCCAGGAGAGATGGTGGACGCTGCGGCGGTGGACAGACGGCGCCATGACGACAGTGACCGTCTGGTTCACCAGGCAGTCTCGAAGGCTTCTGGGCAGCCTCGGACTGCGGCCAAGTCAAAGAGCTCGGCTAGCGCTTCCTCGGTGGCTAAGACGGTAGCTGCGTCGAAGCCCCGGGGAAAGACTCTGTCTTCTTCGACTTCTACAAAGGGGAGCCGTAACCAGCCCTCCTCCCAGCCCTCCTCCTCCCGTGGAGGCTCTGGGAAGAAGTCGAAGAAAGGGGGGAAACGCTAGGGACGGCGTTCCCCCTCACCTGCTGCCGGAAGTGGGGGGGTGCCTGGCCAGCCATTGGGCAACTTGGCAGCGCTACGGCGCCGAGACCTGGATTGTAGATGTCCTTCGGGAGGGATATCTCTTACCCTTCGAATCTCGCCACCCCTCACCTCCAACCCGGTCCAACAGCAGTCGTACGTTTCCAGGGTCATCGAAGGACTAGCATTGAGACCAGGAGATCAAGACCATGCTGAGCAAGAGAGCTGTAGAAAATCGTCACGGATCAGTCACCGGGCTTTTACAGTCGACTCTCCTGGTGGGAAAAGTCTACGGGAGGAGGCTGGCGCCCGGTGATAGATCTCTCTCCTCTGAACCGGTTTGTTCGCCAGACCCGGTTCACGATGGAGACGGCACGTTCAGTGCTCGACTCCATCAGGGAGAACGATTTCATGCTTTTTCAGTGGACTTGAAGGATGCGTATTTTCAAATACCCATTCATCAGTCCTCCAGAAAGTACCTCCGCTTCATCCTCGACGGGACGGTGTACCAATTCAGGGCAACTTTGCTTCGGTCTCTCAACCGCCCCACAGGTGTTCACGCGAGTGTTCACTCTGGTGTCTGCTTGGGCCCATTCGCACGGGATACGTCTGATGAGGTATCTCGACGATTGGTTAGTCCTGGCGAGCGCCCGCTCGCAGTTGCTACAGGACAGGGATCGACTGCTCGAGTTCTGTCGCGATCTGGGGATCGTTGTGAACTTCGAAAAGTCCGATCTCGAACCAAGCAGAGGATGAAGTACCTGGTATGCTGATCGACACGGTAGCAGGGCGAGTCTTCCCCGCAGACTCGCGGATCAGCAGATTCAGGGAGGCAGCCAACCAGTTCCTGTCTCGGCAGGAACAGGTAGCTCAGCGATGGCAAGTCGTGATCGGACACCTGTCGTCACTCGAGAAGTTAGTCCCTCACGGGCGTCTTCACCTGCGGTCTCTTCAGTGGAGACTAAAGGAGAGTTGGTCACAGGCGACGGATCCCCCAAGCTTTCCAGTGTCACTGACACAGGAGGTGAGGCAGGACCTAGCCTGGTGGCTGGACGACAGGAACCTCTTAAGAGGAGTGCCTCTGCGCACTCCCCCCCCGGACATGCAGCTGTTCTCAGACGCATCGACCGAGGGATGGGGCGCACACCTGGAGGAGTTGCTGACTTCAGGGAGTGTGGGACGAGAACGACAAGCACCTTCACATCAATGTACTGGAACTCAAGGCAGCGTTCCTCGCTCTCCAAGAGTTCCAGGACCGCTTGATGGGACACTCAGTGGTGTTGATGTGCGACAACACCACGGTAGTGGCCTACGTCAACAAACAGGGGGGCCTAGTGTACAAACCGGGGGGCCTAGTGTCTCTCCCGTTGTACCAGTTGACTCGGCAGGTGCACGAGTGGGCCGAGGCACACTCAATAGAGCTGTCGGCACGCTACATTCCAGGGAAGAGGAATGTAGTAGCAGACACGCTCAGCCGTCGGGATCAGGTGATAGGGACCGAGTGGTCTCTACACCAGGACGTGGCGGAAAGGCTCTTCGACCTGTGGGGACGACCAGTCGTGGATCTGTTCGCCACCCGGCACAACAGGAAGCTCCAGGTGTTCTTCTCGGCCGTGCCGGACCCATGGGCAGCTGCAGAGGACGCTCTCCAACACCCGTGGGACAACCTCTTCGTCTATGCCTTTCCCCCGTTCAGCCTGATTCGCAAGGTGATCAGTCGAGCACTGGTCACCCCGAATCTCAGGATGATCCTGGTGGCTCCCAAATGGCCACAGGCCATTTGGTATCCGGACCTGCTGGCTCTTCTCGCAGGAGAACCGAGAGAGATTCCCCTTGGCACTTCTCGCCCAGCCACACGTCGAGCGGTACCACCGAGCAGTCCAGTCCCTACGTCTTCACGGCTGGCTGTTATCCACCATCTCTTGCGAACGAGAGGCTTTTCTCATAGCGCAGCAACAGAGATGGCTGGAAACGTCCGTCAGTCCTCTGCAGCTGTGTACCAGGGGAAGTGGCCGTCTTCTGTGGTTGGTGTCGTAGACGGGGTCTATCTCCTCTCAGAGCCACTCTTCAGCAGGTAGCGGATTTCCTCGTTTTTCTTCGCCGAGAGAAGCTCCTCTCAGTACCCACAGTCAAAGGATACAGAGCCGCCCTGGCGCTCGTCCTGAAACTGAGGGGATTGGACATCTCGAACTCGTTCGAGCTTCTCCTTGCTTATGAGGAGCTTCGAAAGGTCTTGCCCACCCAGGGAACTCAGGCCCCTGCGTGGGAATTTGTGGACTCTCGTCCTTAGGAGTTTGATCGAACGCTTTCGAGTTCGAGCACTCCGAGAGTCGTCAGACAGGGATCTGACCCTCAAGACCCTCTTCTTGCTGGCCCTGGCATCGGCGAAGAGAGTAGGGGAACTTCATGGTCTTTCCTATGATGTACGACACTCCAGGGGATGGGGGATCTGTGACGCTCGATTTCGTCCCGAACTTCGTTGCGAAGAATCAGAAAACCCGCGATCCCTGACGACAGGTTCGAGTCCTTCACGATTCCCTCCCTAATGGACTTCAACCGATAATGATGTGGATGAGATGCTGCTTTGTCCTGTGAGGGCGCTACGGCGCTATCTGAAGAAAACTCGACAACTCAGGCCTGAGTGTCGACGCCTCTTCGTTAGCACCGGGGTAACCAAGAAAGAAGTATCCAAGAACACTTTCATTCTGGCTGCGTGAGGTCATCAGGAGGGCGTATGAGGCTGATGGTAGTGACGACATCCGTACGTCCCGTCCGAGAGCTCACGAAGTCAGAAGTATTGGCCCCTCGTTGGCGTTTCGTAAGAACTTCTCCGTGGCGCAGGTCCTGAAGGCAGGGGTCTGGTCTAACCAGACTACCTTTACGTCCTTCTACCTTCGGGATATTGCCCACAGGTCCTTGGATACCTTTTCCTTGGGACCCGTGGTGGCTGCTCAACAAGTTGTGTAGCAAACCCAGACCCTCGCAGGCTGAAACAGCATCGAGTCCTGGTGTGACTGTGTGGATGGATGTGAGTGAATGATGTGAGTGACTGGCTCCCTCTTCCCGTCTTTTCCTCCCCCTCTACCTGTGGGCAGAGGGCCACGGTCGTCACTACGCTGGATGAGGACGAGATGCAGGTGAGCTATATGACAGAGCTCCATCCTCTATCCCTTTCACTAGGGATAGGAGCAGAATATCCACCACTTCCTCCTACAAGGGGGGGGAAGTGGATGCCTACAAGAGTCAAAACCCATGACTTTATATTTGCTCCTGTACAGGAACAAGTTCTTACATTGCTGGTACGAAGAGATACGCTTGCCTCTCTCTTAGTACTCGGTCCAGAGGTCTGACCATTGATCCTGCGGTGCACACCCCGATCAATCGGACAGAGGCTTGGATCCCTCCCTCGCTCTTACGACCAGGGAGACTTCCAAGGTTGGGCGAACACCAGTCTGTTCACAAAAGACTCAGATTCCTCCCACCAAGAAGTGAGTCTTCCTATTGTAAAAGGACCGAAGGTTTGTATGCCGTGTCGGAACAAATGACAATTTGTCCAAAATTGCATTTTTTCCTAACTATACAAACCTGAGGTCCCTTTTACACTATCCCCCCCACCTCATGCCACCCCTCACTCTGCAGTTTTTTTGCTTGGGCCAAAAGCAAAAGTGATTTGTTTACCTCCCAGTCGCGCGCGCGCGCCTGTCGGACAAGCAGTTAACTACCGAACCCCTGTTCGAAAGCTTACGACCTATCCAGCTGCCGCTAGTACTTTCCTATTGTAAAAGGACCTCAGGTTTGTATAGTTAGGAAAAATGCAATTTTGGACAAATTGTCATATTAAGAACATCCCCATACCATGAATTACAAAGCATTGAGAAAATAGAGGGGCATTTTGTTCTTTCAAGTCCTGCTATACAAGTGTCATAAAATTTGACTTTTCCCTGAGAATGTGTAGTATGATGATAGCATAGATTAAATATTAGATTCTAGGCACTCTTATGGTTGACAACTGAACTTTGATGTCTGTTCTCTTCAGAATATTTCTGTTTTGTCCTTATGCCCATTGATCATCATATATTCCTTGAATTAGGAATAGAAATATGGAGTCCTTTTCAACCCCAGAGAGTATGAATGAGATGTATTTTTTGTCACTCAGAAATCTTGGACTGTAGTTAATATGTAAATTCATGCCATTGATAAACATGTTGACTATATTCATGTGATTTTTCTAATTGGATATGAAAAAGACTTTGTTGTTCCGACACGGCATACAAACCTTCGGTCCTTTTACAATAGGAAGGTACTAGCGGCAGCTGTATAGGTCGTAAGCTTTCGAACAAGGGGTTCGGTAGTTAACTGCTTGTCCGACAGGCGCGCGCGACTGGGAGGTAAACAAACCACTTTTGCTTTCGGCCTGCTGGCGTGTAGACGTGTATCATCGCTCTCTTGCCCGCTTCTCATCGTGCGTTGCTTTCGCATGGTTGTGTTTTTCTTTTCCTATTTATCTAGTGAAACTGAATTGTAAGTACATCATTTCATATTTATTTCCATTGAATTCAATTGTGAATTAAAGGATCTTGGTTTCTCCACGCCCTCCGATTACCCGAGTGCCGGGACTGAAGGGCGTAAGTGCGGGAATTCATTTTCCCAGAAATGATCCTCGTATTGTGTATGCTCGGTGCCGAGGGCGGGAAGAGCGCTCGCTCCGAGCTTATATTTTGGTTGAAAATGTGTAGATGAAAATCGTAAGTAAGTGCCTTTTCATTTATTTTTTTTTTTGACCTGTATGCTCGTTGCCGAGCGAATGCGCTCGGCACGAAAACTTATTCTGTATGGAAGTGGAATCGCAAGTACAGTATTCTTTTCATTTTCATATAATTTATTTTGATTGTAGCAATACTCATTTTGGATCAGTTTCCGCTATTCCCGGAAAATTGATCCTTTCCCCTTTTTATTTGAATGAAGTGAAATCGCAAGTGCAGTTCTTTTTCATTTTCATATTTTATTGAGATTGCATTATTTACTTGGATCAATGTTTCCGCTATTTCCCGGGAATTGATCCTTCCCCTTTTTATTTTGTATGAAGTGAAATCGCAAGCGCAGTATTCTTTTCATTTTTCTATATATATTTTGATTGCATCAATTCATTATGGATCAAGGTTTCCGTTCATAATCGGGAATGGATCCTTTTACCCTTGCGCTCGGTACCGAGGGCGCAAATGCGCTCGCTCCGAGCCCTTATCATGGTGAAGTGAATCGTAATGCAAGATTCTTTTTCATGCTATTCCTTTTATTATTGATTGCATCAATATTTATTTTGGTTCAAGTTCCGCTCAGTCAGGGAATTGATCCTTATGCCTGTGCATTCGGTGCCGAGGGCACGATTGCTCTCGGGCTCTTTTTATTATTGTTGGGTACATGGGTGCTGTGCGGGGGTGGGGAACGAGAATCCCCCCCCCCCCCCCCCCCCCCCCCCCCCCCCCCCCGCTAAGCGTCCCACAGATGGCCCTTCCCCTTCGGGGGGGAGGTTATCTGGGTTCTCCTCCTCGCCCAACCGATCCGTCGAGCGTGGGGGAGGGCGCTCGGTGCCCGATGTACAATTGTATTCGGGGTCTTCCGCTCGTTCGGTGTGGGGCTCACGCGCGCGAGGGGACTTCCCCCCACTAATCACTACTACTGTTATTTCTGCAGGTGCTATTGCCACGAGGGTGGACCTTGGTGAGGTATGGGCGTCCGTCGATTTGCATGGGCGTGCCTAGTGTCCAGGGGCGGCGGTTCTATGTCTGGGCCTGCTGCGGTCACCCATGGAGTGGTGACCACGACAACGATATCGACTCCAGGTGACGACGTCCCTCCTCACCTGGTGTACTCGCCTCACGTGGTAACAGTCTTGCCTACAGCCGCTGTGAAGTGCCGTTCGCCGTACCGAGAGGGGGGGGGGCGTGCCGCCGCCGCTCGTGGTTGCCGCGCTGCCTGCGACCACACTTCCGCTGCCCTAGAGCTCGCTCCTGGACCTGCCGCCGGGTACCAGGATGTTGCTGGCTGCTGCTTCACCTCCTGTGTTTCCGGTGCTGCCTGCAGTACCTGCCGATTCTGTGCTGACTGTCCATGCAGTTGCTGCGCTGGCTGTCCCTGCCGTTGCTGCGCTGGCTGTCCCTGCCGATGCTGTGCTGGCTGTGCCTGCTGTTCCTGAGATGCCCATACCTGCTGACGTCGTCCCTGTTCGTGGTGGTACTACCCCAGACTTTGGTCTGTCTGTACAGGTGCGTCTGGGCCCTGTGGCTTCGGCTACAGCAGCCCCGGCTCCGCCCTGGATAGCAGATCTTAGTCTGTCCTGAGGAAGCTGACGAAGAAGAGGAGGAAGGTCGTCGTCGTCGTCTTCATCTTCTTCATCGTCGTCGGCTGCCGCCTCTTCCCCTCGACTTCTAAGGCTTCACAGCCGAGGAAGAAGGAGGTTGCCTCCTCTCTAAGAAGTCTCACTGGGAGCTTCTCGGGACCCGTCTCACCTCGGTGGGACGGGAGGGTCCTTCCGCTGGTCCTCCTGCTCCTTCGGGAGCGGGGCCCGTCTCTTCTTCCGCAAGGAAGAACACTACGGGGACCAGAGGGGTACCGGCTAACACCGGTACTTCCTCGCCTGGTGTCAGTGGTTCTGCCACTGCATCAGGGTCCGTCTCGGCCTCTCGTTCGCGGGAGGTACCGAGTGTACGGTCGCCTACCAGCGACCGTGCAGCCAGGAACCAGACCTCTGAGTCCGCTCAGCGTCAGGTTCACGGCACGGGGCGGAAGACTGGTGACAGCCGCTCACGCGACTCTCACCAGACAGCTCTCGCCTCTCGCGGCGACCAGCTGGCTACCCGGGGACGTGACGGTCCACGACCGGCCACGGGCTGAGGCTGGGAAGAGGTCCCCCCGTTCGCCGGTGCCAGCCACGGCTGGAACCAGCGACGTGACGTGCTGTGAGGACAAGCACCGGTCTCACTGTGACAGTGGAGCCTGCAGGTCGCCTGACCGTCGCTCTCACAGAGAGCGATCGGATACGGCAACCAGCACCAGCTCGTCTGACACTCGAGATCGGGGCCGCTGTGCTCAGTCCAGCCGTTCTCCACAGCGAGACGGTTCGACCAGGCCTGCAGCTCGATCGCCACCGCGGGTTGACGATCGCCTGCAGCCCTCCAAGCCTGCTGGTTCTGCCAGCGAGCGAGGAGGGAGCGTCAGGTCTGCCTCTCCCGTACCTTCAACCTCCTCGGGTTACACCGGAAGGAGCGAGGTATTGAGGACGTGATCGTGAGGGGTGCGCCCCTCATGATCCCACCACGACGCCCTACGTGCCAGGCACGGTTCTTGGGACCGGCGGCCAGGACGTATGCGCAAGTGGATGGAGAAGACCGAGAGGGCTGTCGCTGTTCCCCCTTCTTAGGAGGAAGGTTCTCGGAATATGCTCTTGTTCGAAGGGTCTTAACTTGGTCCTACTCTGCAAGATGCTGTGACTTCCGAGATCCAGAGGAACTTTGCCGAGGTTATGGCGCTGATTCGTCAGCACAACGACCTCGGGGAAGGATCGCCGCTCCCCACCAGCAGAGCCCACGTCTCGGCTCGAGTCGTTTTGGGGCCCGAGAGGGAACCCAAATCGACGGTGGGTCTGCCGCGATCGGAGCTTGCCGACTGTGTTGAACCAGGTAGTCTCTCGTCTCCGGACAAGAAGGCTCTCTCAGTTCTGGCGGTCGAACAAGCTACTTCACCTCCTCTACTGCGACAGAGGCGTTTCTACGTGCTCTTCGGACACCGTATTTGAATACCCCTTCGGTCCTCCTGAGAGGTTTCGACCTCGACGAGGACTGGAATGAGTCGAGGACGGTATCGGCTCTCTCCTGTCAGGTGTCGATCAGCCCCGCCCCAACCCAGACGACGTTCACAGTGGCGGCAGACCCTTACCTACAGTATGAGTTCGTAACCCTCCTCGGGAAAACGTTTTTCTCCTGACGATACGTTTTCCAGGCTCTGAGAGGCCATCGCCGTAAAGGCGATGCTCTTTTCTTCTCCAACTGCTAGTTCCGCTGGGAAAGGCGAGCCAGTATCCAATTCCTCCCCCATTCCTCTCTCCTTACGGCTACGAGGGAAAGGGGAGGGATCCTACAGAGATTTCTCTGTAAGATCCCACGTTAGGGGCTGCGCTACCGGGGGGACTTCGGGTCCTACCTGACGTAAGCCCCGGTCGTTGAGGAGGGATCCTGCCCCTTTCTCGATTTCTACGGGAATCGAGAGGTCCACCAGCCGATATCGTTTGACGAATTCGGTGGGGGGGGTTTCGCAGAGTGCTTAGAATTCTACGGAATTTCTAGCGCACTCAGAGTGTTCGAGTTTTTTACGATCTCCAAACACTTAGGCGAGACCACGGTCCAAAGTGAGCGAGAATCCCGATAATTGTTACACGATAATCGGGAACCTCGCTTATGCTCGAATTCCTGTAATTTCTAGCATTTGGAAGAAGACTGCTGCTGAAAGAAGAGTATCTCACAGTAGGCGATTAACCTGGAATAGAGAAGAACGGACGAGAACTTCCAGTTTGGCTTGAACTATCGTCTTCGGTATTCTGTTCACCATTGAGCTTTCCTTTGGGAAAGACTTCTCCTTCACTCTCTGACTAGAGAACGAAGGCGGTCGATCTCCAATCCTTATTCTCATTCCTCGAGAGGAAAGAATTTAGGATGGAGGTCGTGGTACAGAACCTACAAATATACCACGTATATTACCCTCGCGACATGATTCTTTTAACAGTTGAATTGTCCGGGGGTAGGCGCATACCGTAGTTAACTCTACGGTTTGTGACCGAGACGAATTGTATCTTAATTGAACTGCAACTCGGGGTTGCCTGCAACCTCCCAGCAGTTATCAGTTTCGATTTTAGATACTTGGTATTGTCATGACAACACCAAATCAGCTTTTGTATTTACCAAAATCCGTTTCGTTTAAATATAATGCTCGAGCGTATTCTTTATGCTCGATGGTTCTAGCCGAACGCATTCCTTCGTGGAATAATGGATACCTGGCAACTCACGGATAACGAGTCACCGAGAGCTACTGCGTATTGAACTGCCTGATAGCAGCTCAGTATTCTGCTAGGTTCTCAGAGATGCACGGTCGGTTACGTCTCTCTCTCCCCTGGTTTGATTGACTACCGAACCGTATCTCTGCCCAACAATCATGGACTTAGGTCTCTGATTAACGGGGATTCTCGCAATAATGAAGGACCATCTACTGCTGTGACGCTCGATTTCATCGCCTTCGACATTGCGAGAATTTTCAACAGAGATATCTCTTCGACTCTTTCATCTTTCTGTTTACCGCACGTAACAGAAGTCTGTACTAGTCTCCCCGCTGCATCACACCGCGATAATGCGAATGATTTTTGCAGACATCTGAGTTTGTCTTTAAAATATCTCGTATTCGTAGGTGTGCAATTATTCATTGCTCGTCCCGAATTAACAGATGTGTCAGAAAGACATCGCCTACTCTCCGACCTGACAGCTCTACTTCCAAATGTTCAGCCCATGAGAAGCAGTTCTTCAGGCAGTATTCCCGTCTCTTCATTACTGAAAAGCGCTCCGCTTTTATTGCAACTACGATCCTCACCGGTACAGCAATGAATAGCGGTTAGCGTTCTCAGTCTTTGTAGCACAGGTTCAGAATCTTGAGAATCCTTCTCTCGGTTCAGCTGTGAAGACGTAGGTTGCTTTTTCTGTACACCTTCGTCTTCAACGACACATAGTGTTGTTTTTTCTCCTTAGCTGAGAATCAACTATACTATGAGATATCTTGCCATGAGGGACCTCGGTCTCTAGAAGGCCAATTGACTTTCGCCTGTTGGGCACATGCCTTAAGAGAATCATCACCTCGCCTTCTGGCATCGGTGACGAACAAATTATTTGTTTAGTCTCTTGGCATAACCCTTTTACAAGGCGAAGGTCACGTGACTTGCTCGGATGCTTGGACAACTTGCCTCCTTCAAACGCAGTCAGTCGGCAGCTGTCAGAGCTCCCGAGTCAGTTTACGAACTACGCTGTTGACTTAGTTCTGTTGTTACAAAGCAATCATTACTTCGTTTTAATAGCTTGTCACAGTACCCATACCATCGACACCCACCATTGAGTGTCGGTGTCCCTATCCACTACCGAGAAGAACTTCACTGCATGGGGATAGGAGAATGTGAGACACTTCGCTGCAGACGGATAGACCAGTATGGGTACAGGACATCACCGAAGTCGAGAAGAGGGATAGGTCATGCGACCATTCCCTTCTTTTCCTCTGAGGTAATTGCATGACTTTTCCTGCGAAGTCAAGCATCCAGGGGATGGGGATTCGTGACGCTCGATTTCGTACCGACTTCGTAGCGAAGACTCAGAACCCTTCGGTTCCTGACGATCGGTTAGAGTCCTTCACAATCCCCTCCCTAATGGACTTCACCGCCTTCGATGCGAAGGGAGATGCTGCTTTGTCCTGTGACGACGCGCTTTCTGAAGAAACTCGAACATCCCAGGCTGAGTGTTGAAGACTCTTCGTCAGCAACCAAGATGACCTAGAAGTACACTCCCTTGAGTTACACAAGAACTTCTCCGTGGCGCAGGTACTGAAGGCAGGTCTGGTACAACCAGACCACTGGCACCTCCTTCTACCTTTTGGATATTGCCCACAGGTCCTTGGATCGTTTTCTTTGGGACCCGTGGTGGCTGCTCAACACGTTGTGTAGCTAACCCAGACCCTAGCAGGCTGAACAGCATCGAGTCCTGGTGTGGACTGTAAGAATAGATAAGTGAATGAGAGAGTGACTGGCTTCTCTTCCTATCTTTTTCTCCCCTCTACCTGTGGGTAGAGGGATACGGTCATCACCTTGCTGGATAAGGACGAGATGCCCGGTGAGCTACTCGACAGAGCCCCATCCTATCCCTTTCACTAGGGATGGGAGCGAATATCCACCACTTCCCTCCTACAAGGGGGGGGAAGTGGATGCCAACAAGAGACCAAACCATAACTTTATGTTGCCTCTTGCAAATAGGAACTTGTTCTTGTTTGCTGGTACGAAGAGATACGCTTGCCTCTCTCTTAGTACTTGGTCCAGAGGTCTGACCATTGATCCTGCGGTGCACACCTCCGATCAATCGGACAGAGGCTTGGATCCCTCCCTCGTCTTACGACCAGGGAGGCACTTCCAAGGTTGGGCGAACACCAGTCTGTTCACAAAAGACTCAGATTCCTCCCACCAAGAAGTGAGTCTTCCTATTGTAAAAGGACCGAAGGTTTGTATGCCGTGTCGGAACAAATGACAATTTGTCCAAAATTGCATTTTTCCTAACTATACAAACCTGAGGTCCTTTTACACATAGTCCCACCTCATGCCACCCCTCACTCTGCAGTTTTTGCTTGGGCCAAAACAAGCAAAAAAAGTGATTTGTTTACCTCCCAGTCGCTGCTGATGCTTGCGCGCATGTCGACAAGCAAGTTAACTACCGAACCCCTTGTTCAAAAGCTTACGACCTATCCAGCTGCCGCTAGTACCTTCCTATTGTAAAAGGACCTCAGGTTTGTATAGTTAGGAAAAATGCAATTTTGAACAAATTGTCATTTTTTATTACTAGATAATATTTTCATTCAGCATTAAGGAGTACCGTAAAAGCAAATGAGAACTCTATGTATTTTTGTGGGAAATAAAAACCACCTAAAGTTATAACTATCATTACTTCACATTTTGCGTTCCATTGGAACAAACACTTTGGGTTTACAAGCTATTTCAGAGCTTGTATTATCTTAGCTTTATAAAACCAATTTATCAACCTAATTCCTGTTCTGATTGTTTTAAGTATTTTCATTATTCATGTTCTGTGATTGATGTCATTTTGTGTACAATTTTGAAGCTACACCAGTTTTATCCTTTTTTCCAGGGCAAATTAAAACTACTGTATGAGAAAGCTGTAGCTGATTCTGAGAAAGAAGTTGCCCTAATGAAGAAAGCTTTAAACACTGTGTATCAGATACGCAACATTCGCCATGACTTGCGAATACAGGTAGGTCAAAGATACTTGAGTATTACTGATGTCTTTCCCTTAAGTTATTTAAAAATAAGAACACTCGTTATTGGAGCCTTTTTATGTTTTTTATGTTTTCGTTACTACATTTTGAAAAAATCCTGATCCAAGTCTGATGTTATATAGTTTGAATATTTTTAAGCTATAATTTTTAAGAATAAAATTTCCAGGGAAACCAGCCTCTTAAACATGCATTAAACTTGCAGTTTTAATACCATGTTAGTTAGGAGGATTTTTGCTGATGGTGTGCCTTATGCAATCTCCAGCTGCAGAGCTTTCTGCTTTTTGTTTTTCATTATTTCGAATCTTATCTTCCAACTTCCGTAGCATTAGATAACTCCAATTCTCTTCCTCACATGTAAACAAATATTTGAGGTGAGCCCAATATTAGTCCAGAAATATGAGGCAATGTTTTGGTTAAAGTTCTTGTTTGGGCCTTTCCATTGCTCTTTATCCTGATAATTCTATATTTACCTCTTTGCTAACCAGCTATTCTCTTCATTTCACGAGGTCTATTTCCCAGTCCATTGGCACTGCCTTTCATGCAGTTTCCTACTTTTTCTTTTCCTTATATTGTCCATAGTACAGGCCTTGCACACATATGGAATGTAGGGTTCCCGCTGTTATACGATTCTCATCCACATTGCTGCTACTATTTCATACTACCCTCTCAGTGCCTATTTTTCTTCTACCGTGTTGTCTCCATACCATTTTCCTGTTGAACATGAATAAAATCTTACCCATCTCTTTGCAGGCGAAGAATTCTGGCAACAAAGAAACAATTAGACGAGGCGCCCTCATGAAGATGCTTCTGAACTGTGCACAGACCCTCCCACTGTGGATTGGGAATGCTGGAGAAAAGCCACCTCCTTTGTGTGGCGCTGTTCCTCCAGAGCAAAATTATATTGCGAAGGCAATGAATTTTCTGTGTTGTTTGTTTCATAGATTCTAAGCTCATATTTTCCTTATACTATGTTCTACTCAGAATGGTGCAGTGTAGGCCTGTAATTAGGCATTGAAAGCATAGGATTTTTAGTCTTCTTTTGGATACCTCTTTAAAGGAGTGGTAAAGATTAAGATTGCAGTATATTTCATACCACAAATATTTCTAAGGTTCTGTATATTATCTCTAGTGCAAAGAAATTTTCCACTTAGACTCATTTTCCTTCATGGGAACAAGTTAGTGAGGTATGTACAGAGGCCTCAGCTATAGCAATAGTACTTATAACTCCAGAGTTTTAACATGCTGCTCATATCAAAATATAGTATCCTATATACTTTTGAATTAAATTCATGGACATGAGTCCTATTGTAATGAACATTACAGATAGTGGGTGCACTTATTTTCTTGATTATTGAATTTGGATATTAATTTCAGGTGAATGATATGGTAGCTTGCTTAGTTAGAGGCAGTGAAGGTGAAGACAACTGGATTCTGGCTGAGGTTGTAAATTATAATACTGCTACCAACAAGTATGAGGTAGATGACATCGATGAGGAGCAGAAGGAACGGCACACACTAAGCCGTAGACGAGTTTACCCATTGCCTCTGATGAGAGCTAATCCAGAGGTCAATCCCGAAGCATTGTATCCTAAGGGCTCTATAGGTTTGTATGATAATCCTGTGCCTGCTTTTGAAAAAATTATATTTGTTCCGATACGTATACAAACCCTCGGTCCTTTAACAATAGGAAGGTACTTAGCGGCAGCTGAACCGGTCATAAGCTTCGAACAAGGGGGTTCGGTAGTTAACTACTTGTCCTGCAGTTGGCGGTCAGTCCGACTGCAGGAGAGGAGCCACTTTGCTTTCGGCCGCGTTGGTGGATGGATGTGTTGCTCGCCTCTCTGCCCGCTTCTGTCGTATGCTTGGTTTGCTTCACTGCATGAAGACTTTTTTGCTTTTCCTTTTACTGTGTGCTAGTGCAAAGGATATAAGTAAGTACGTGTGTGTTTTTATATTCATACAGTGCTTCATTGTAATGGAAATGGAATCACGAGAGCCGGAGAGAGACCCCCCTCACCCCCCATCAGCCGCAGATTGTGCCCTGGTGTGGAGGGCCGTAAGTGTGCGGCCTTTCGGTCCTCTTTTGAAGTTGACCCTCATGAATTTTGTACTCAGTGTCGAGGGCGAGAATGCTCTTGTACCGATACATGTGATGTATGTGTATCTTGGTCGGAGGAGCAGTGGGAGCGCAATGGGGGGGAGAAAGAAGCCGTGTAAGCCGACCAAGGAGTCATCGGAAGGATCTCCAGTTACTCCCTTGGTAGTCTTCCTCTTTCTTTCCCCCATCTCAGCTCCCTCGTATGGCTCCTTCCCCTTCGGGGGAGGTATCTCGCTCCTTCTCCTCTCTCGATCAGTCGAGCGTGGAGGGGGGGGCGAGGTACCCCGACATCCAGTTGTATTCGGGGTCGTCCGTTCGCTCGGGGTGGGAACTGTCCCCCCCGGGCGAGGGGAAACCCCCACTGACTCGCCCGACTTTTCCTTCTTCAGGTTTTGCTGCCACAGGGGACGATCTCGGACGGGCCTGGTACTCGCTGGGGCTCCAAGGGACACCGACGATTCAGGGGCTGCTGAGTCACCTGGCGAGAGGAGTCATGCTGGTAACCCACGGTTCGACCACCCCGACTACCACGACGGTGTCCACGCTGGGTTACGCTGCTCCGCCACACCTGGTCTATACCCAGCACGTAGCCGCGGTGACCCCGACAGCTGCAGTGCAGGCGCCGCTGCTGGAGATGAGGATGTCCGCGGTGTCGCCGCCACCTGGGTTCGCCGCTCTTGCTCCAGCCCCTGACTTTCGGTGTCCCAAGAGCTCGCCTCTGGACCTGCCTCCTGTGCAGAGGGTGCCGCTGGTTCCTGCACTGCCCCCTGTTCCTGACTACGATGCCGCTTCAGCCCCAGTACCAGTTCCTGCTGCCGTCGTTCCTGCCCGTGGTGTTGCTGCTCCCACCTCGGGTCCTTCCGGACAGGTGCAGTCGGGCCCTGTTGCTTTGGCAACTGCCCCGGCTCCGTCCTGGATGGAAGACCTGGCGGTGGTCCTGAAGAAGCTGAAGAGGAGGAAGGTATCTTCTTCGCCGTCGTCATCTGCTGTCGCTTCCCCTTCGACTTCTAAGGCCCCACAGCCTAAGAAGAAGAAGGTTGCCTCCTCCCCCCCTAAGAAGGCTCGTCCTGAGACTTTTAAGGGAAGGGCCGTCCGCTCTCTGGTGGGCGGGTGGGGACTTCGCTGGTCCTGCTGTTGTTTCCTTCGGAACGGGCCGTACTATCCTTCTGCAAGGCAGAAGAAGACAGGTACCAGAGGAGCACCGGCTACCACCGGTACCTCCTCGCCTGGCGCCAGAGGTTCTGCCTCGGCGCCAGGTACTGTCTCGGCCTCTTGCTCGCGAGAGGTACCGAGTGTACGGTCACCCGCGGGTGACCATGCAGCCAAGACCCAGGCAACCGAGTCCACTCGGCGCCAGGATCCAGGTGGGGGTCGCTCAGGTGACTCCCACCAGACCAGCGATAGTGGGCTGAGGCTAGAAAGTGTCCCCTCGGTCGCCTAAACCAGCCTCGGCTAGTCCAAGCGGCGTGGCGCGCCGTGAGGACAGGCCTCGCTCCCACCGGGACAGCAGACTCTGCAGGTCCCCTGACCGCCTCTCCTACCGGGACCGGGCAGATGGGACCAGCAGCAGCTCTTCTGACGTTCGGGACCGTCGCCGCTGTTCTCGGTCCAGCCGCTCTCCCAGGGAGAGCCGCTCAACCAGGCCTGCAGCTCGATCCAGGCCCCTCAGCACACTGGTTCTGCCGGTGGGCGCGGGGGGAGCTTCAGGTCTCCCTCTCCAATCCTTTCAACTCCCTCGGGGCGATCAGGAGTGATCGCGAGGGGCGCACTCCTCGCGATCCTGCCACGACACCCTACAAACCTGGCACGGTCCTAGGACCGACCAGATCGTATGCGCAAGTGGCAGGAGGAAACCATGAGGGGTCTGTTGCGGTTCCTCCTGTGGAAGGAGGAGGATCTCGGGAGGCGTTCTCGCTGGAGGGGCTTGACGGTCCGACTCCGCAGGATGCAGTCACTCCCGAGATCCAGAGGTCGTTCGCTGAGGTTATTGCGCTGATTCGTCAGCACAACGACCTCGGGGAAATATCGTGCTCCCACCTTCCGAGCCTACATTAGGCTTGGAGGCGTTCTGGGGACCTAAGAAGGAACCCAGGACGGCGGTGGGTCTGCCGCGATCGGCCTTGGCTGACAGTGTACTGAGCCAGGTGGAAGCTCTTGTCTCTGGACAGGAGGGTTTGCTTTGGTCCAGTAGGTCTTCCAAGCTCCTTCCCCCACCTCTACTGCGACAGAGGCAATTCTACGTGCCTTCGGAAGACCCTCTGCTGCCCAAGCTTCCTGTCAGAGGGGGAACTGTCGGTTAACTCGCAGCAAGAGGCATTCGCCTTGGAATCTACCGCTATGGCAGCACTCCAAGCAGTCTCATGGATCGACCTGTGGTCCCTCACAGTGTCAAAGGCCGCGGGCCTCCTTAGGTTTCCTCAAAAACGGGAACAAATCCTAGGGGACCTGAAAAAGGGGTTTTGGAACCCCTGGCTTTAGTGAGACTGTGCCAGTCTGGGGAGTAGGCCGGAGGTACTCCTACCTACCTGGCCCACCAGACGGCTAACCTGTAGGCCAACCTGGTTCTCCGGCGTAGGGACGCTGTCCTCACCTGAGTGACCCGGGCGGCTGGGCGAGAGGCGGCCTTGGGTCTTCACAACGGACCGGTGTGGAGTTCCTCCTTTCTCTTTCCCAGAGAGATGGTGGACGCTGCGGTGGAACGATGGTGCACTGACGATAGTGACCGTCTTGTCCACCAGGCAGTCTTGAAGGTGGCTGGGCAACCTCGGACGACTGCGGCTAAGCCCAAAAGTTTAGCTAGCACTTCCTCTGCGGCTAAGACAATTGCTTCGTCGAAGACGAGAGGAAAGACTCTGCCTTCGACTGCTGTTGTAAGGAGTGACCGTAACCAGCCCTCCCAGTCCTTCTCTCAAGGGGGATCTGGGAAGAAGTCAAAGAGAGGAGGGAAACACTAGGTATGGTGCTCCCCCTCACATGCTGCCGGAAGGTGGGGGGGGGTGCCTGGCGAGCCATTGGGCAACATGGCAGTGCTTCGGGGCGGAGACTTGGATAGTAAACGTCCTTCGGGAGGGATATCTACTACCCTTCGAGTCTCGGCCACCCCTCACCTCCAACCCAGTCCAACTGCAAACGTACGTTCCTGGTTCGATCAAGGATGTAGCGCTTCGGCAGGAAGTAGAAGCCATGCTGAGCAAACATGTTGTGGAGATCGTATGGGATCAGTCGCCTGACTTCTACAGTCAACTTTTCCTGGTGGCGAAGTCCTCGGGGGGGCTGGTGCCAGGTGATAGATCTCTCTCCCTTGAACCAGTTCGTTCACCACTTGGTTCACGATGGAAACAGCACGATCAGTGCTCGATTCCATCAGGGAGAACGACTTCATGCTTTCTGTGGATCTGAAGGATGTGTATTTCCAGATACCCATCCATCAATCCTCCAGGAAGTACCTCCGCTTCATCCTCAACGGGACGGTATACCAATTCAGGGCACTTTGTTTCGGTCTCTCAACTGCCCCACAGGTGTTCACGACTCAAATTCTGCTGTGATCTGGGGATCGTAGTGTATTACGAGAAGTCAGATCTCGAACCCAAGCAGAGGATGAAGTACCTGGGCATGCTGATCGACACGATAGCAGGGCGAGTCTTCCCCGCAGATTCACGGATCAGCAGGTTCAGGGAGGCAGCAGAACAGTTCCTGTCCCTTCAGGAGCAACCAGCTCAGCAGTGGCAAGTCGTGATCGGCCACCTGTCGTCTCTTAAGAAGCTAGTCCCTTACGGGCGTCTTCAACTGTGGTCTCTTCAGTGGAGACTAAAGGAGTGTTGGCCACAGGCAAGGGACCCTCCTTTCTTCCCCGTGTCCCTCATGGAGGAGGTGAGGCAGGACCTAGCCTGGTGGCTGGACGACGGGAACCTCGTAAGAGGAGTACCTCTTTGCACACACACACACACACACACACACACAACACACACACACACACACACACACCCCAAGAGTTCCAGGATCGTCTGGTGGGACACTCAGTGGTGTTGATGAGCGACAACAGCGACAACACCACAGTAGTGGTGTACGTCAACAAGCGGGGGGGCTTAGTGTCCCTTCCGCTGCACCAGTTGATGTTACAGGTGCATGAGTGGGCCGTGGCACACTCAGTAGAACTGTCAGCCCGCTACCTTCCAGGCAAGAGGAATGTGGTAGCCGACAAGCTCAGCTGTCAGGATCAGGTGATAGGAACCGAGTGGTCCCTTCACCCAGACGTGGCGGAAAGGCTCTCAACCTGTGGGGCATCCAGTCGTGGATCTGTTCACCACCCAGCCAAAACCAGGGAAACTCCAGGTTTTCTACCTCTGTTCGTGCTGGAACCCATGGGCAAGCTTGCAGAGGTACGCTCTCCAACACCCCCGGGGTGGACAACCTCTTCGTTTACACCTTTCCCCCGTTCTGTCTGATTCGCAAAGTGATCAGCTGTGCGCTGATTACCGCGAATCTTCAGATGATCCTGGTGGCACCCTCAAGCCGTTTGGTACCCAGACCTGCTGGCTCTGCTCGCCGAAGCACCGAAGGAGATTCCCCCCTGGCACAACCTCCTGCGCCAGCCACATGTAGAACAGTACCACCGCTTGGTTTGATCCGTCTCTTCATGGCTGGCTGTTATCCACCATCTCTTGCGAGCGAGAGGATTTTCTCGCAGCGCAGCATCAGAGATGGCTGGATACCTCAGACAGTCCTCTGCAGCTGTATACCAGGGAAAGTGGTCCGTCTTCTGTGGTTGGTGTCGTGGACGGGGTCTCTCTCCTCTCAGAGCCACTCTTCAGCAGGTAGCGGATTTCCTCATCTCCCTTCGCCGAGAGAAGCTCCTCTCCGTCTCTGCAGTTAAAGAATACAGAGCGGTCCTGGACTAGCCTTAAACCGCGAGGTGTGGATATCTCCTCCTCTTTCGAGATCTCCCTCCTGATGAAGAGCTTTCGAGAGGGTACCTTTGGGGCCCCCAAACCACGGGGGAAAAAAACTTCAGGTTTTTTCCCCCAGGGGGGATTGGTCTGTTGACTTTCCTCGTCCTTAGGAGTTTGACTTGCAGACCCTTCGAGCCACTCCGAGTCGTCAGCCAGGGATCTGACCCTCAAGACCCTCTTCTTGCTGGCCCTGGCATCGGCGAAGAGAGTAGGGAAACTTCATGGTCTGTCTTTCAATGTAAAGCATTCGAGGGGATAGGGATCTGTGACGCTCAATTTCGTCCTGAACTTCGTAGCCAAGACTCAGAATCCGTCGATCCCTGACGACAAGTTCGATTCTTTCACAATCCCCTCCCTAATGGATTTCACCGACAACGATGTGGATGAGATGCTGCTTTGTCCTGTGAGGGCGCTACGGCGCTATCTGAAGAGAACTAGGCACCTCAGGCCTGAGTGTCGACGCCTCTTCGTTAGCACCGGGGTTACCAAGAAAGAAGTGTCCAAGAAAACACTTTCTTTCTGGCTGCGTGAGGTGATCAGGAGGGAATACGACACGGCTGGTAGTGATGACACCCGTACCCTTCATCCGAGAGCCCACAAAGTCAGAGGTATTGGTCCAACCCTTGCGTTCCGCAAGAACTTCTCCCTGGCGCAGGTACTGAAGGCAGGGGTTTGGGCCAACCAGACCACCTTCACTTCATTCTACCTTCGGGATATTACCCACAGGTCTTTGGACACTTTTTCCTTGGGACCTGTGGTGGCTGCTCAACAAGTTGTGTAGTTTGCCCAGCACCCGAGGGACAGAACAGCATCGCTTCCTTGTGTGACTGCATGAATGGACGAGTGAAAGAGAGTGTGACTGGCTTCTCTTCCTCCTTCATTCTTCTCCTCTACCTGTGGGTAGACGGCTGCGGTCGTCACTACGCTGAACAGGAGGCCGATGCAGGTAAGCTACACATCCGAGCTCCATCCTATCCCTTTCAGTAGGGATAGGAGTGTATATCCGCCACTCCCCAACAAGGGGGAGAGTGGAAGCCAACAAGAGACAAACCCATGACTTCATTTTGGCTCTTGAAGTAGGAACTAGTTCTTGCCTTTTGCTATTTATAAGAGGTACACTTTCCTCCCTCTTATAAATTTGGTCCAGAAGTCTGACCACTGATCCTGCGGTGTACACCCCGATCAGCTGGGCAGAGGCTAGGATCCCTTCCTCTGCTCTTACGACCAGGGAGCGATCCAAGGTAGGACGAACACCAGTCTGTTCATAAGACTCAGATTCCACCCACCAAGAAGTGAGTTCCTATTGTTAAAGGACCGAGGGTTTGTATACGTATCGGAACAAATAATAATTTGTCAAAAATTGTATTTTTCCTAACTACAAACCTGAGGTCCTTTACACGTAGTCCCACCTTATGCCACCCCTCACTCAGCGTTTCCTGGGCCTAAAGCAAAGTGACTCCTCTCCTCGCAGTCGGACTGACCGCCAACTGCGGGACAAGTAGTTAACTACCGAACCCCCTTGTTCGAAGCTTACAACCAGTTCAGCTGCCGCTAAGTACCTTCCTATTGTTAAAGGACCTCAGGTTTGTATAGTTAGGAAAAATACAATTTTCGACAAATTGTTATTTTTGCACATATAGTTTGTTCCGATACGTAATACAAACCCTCGGTCCTTTAACAATAGGAAGGTAACTAGCGGCAGCTGGGACGGTCGTAAGCTTCGAACAAGGGGAGAACGGTAGTTAACTGCTTGTCCGATCGTGCGCGTGCCGCGCGCCCGGGCGGTGAAGAATCACTTTTGCTTTCGGCCGTGGTGTGACAAGACGTGCTCGTCATCGCTCTGCCCGCTATTTCGTCGTGTGCTTTGGATGTTTACAATTTCTTCTGACTGGTTGTTTGGGTCTTGAATGAAATTGTAAGTACTCTTTTTTCATTTTTCATTGTGTGAATGAATTAATTAATTAGGATCAAGAAGAGCTTTCGCCGCGCCACCAGTTGCCCGTAGAGTGGGTTTGTGTCCCCCGGGCTGGAGGGGCGTAAAATGCGGGGGGCGGATTCCGCTCTTATCCTGACATTGATCACATGAATTATGTTATCGGTGTCGGGGGGCGAGAATGCTCCCGAGCCGAACCATGTAATGTTTGTGTGAATTGGTCCGAGGCGCAGTGGTGCTGTACGAGGGTAGGAAGAGGCGTAGATCGACCAAGGAGTCGTCGGAAAGCTCTCCAGCGACTCCTTTGGTGACGGATACCTCGTCATCCTTCCTACCTCCAGCTCAGCCCCCACGATTTGCGCCTTCCCCTGCGGGGGGGGTTTCGGAGTCCTTCTCCTCACTCGATCCGTCGAGTGTGGAGGAGGGCGCCCGATACCCGGATGTTCAATTGTACTCGGGGTCTTCCGTCCGCTCTGGGTGGGGTTCGTCCTCCCCCAATTTGGCTGTGAGGATGCCCCTCCAACTGACCCGACTGTTCCTCCCTCAGGTGTGCCTTCTGTGAGTGACGACCTTGGACAGGTGTGGGCGTCGTTGGGACTGCAGGGCGCCCCCAGTATCCAGGGCTTGATTCAACGTCTGGCGGGGTCGGCAGTTGTAACTCATGGGTAGTCACAACAACGACTAATACAGTGTCCACACCAGCGTACGCCGCCCCTCCTCATGTGGTTTACACGCAACACATTGCGTCGGTGACTCCCACGGCATCAATCCAAAAGCCGATTGCTGCCGTACCTAAGAGGGGCGTGCCGCCGCCACCTGGATTCTATGTGCTGCCGACTCCCGACTTTCGCTGTCCCAAAAGTTCGCCCCTGGATCTGCCGCCCGTCCCAATGATGAGTTTGGCTCAATTAGAGATGCCTGTGACGCCGGACTATGCTGCCGTACCTGCCGTACCTGCCGTACCTGCAGCTAGTGTTGCTGGCCCAGCCGCTCGCGCCGCTCCTACGAAGCGCGCGGTGCGGGACGCTCATGCTGATGTTGCTGCTGGTGCTGGTCCTGCTGGTGCTGGTCCTGCTGGTGCTGGTCCTGCTGCTGCTGGTCCTGCTGGTGCTGGTCCTGCTGATGCTGGTCCTGATGGTGCTGGTCCTGCTGTTGATGTCCCTGCCGCTCCTGCCGTGCCTGCTGCACGGTCTCAGGTCTTTCCGGACAGGATCAGTTGGGGCGTGTTGCTTCGGCAATTGGCCCGACTTTTCCGTGGATGGAAGACCTGACGTCCGTCCTGAGAGAGCTGACGAAGAAGAGGAAGAAGAAGAGGAAGAAGAAGAGGAAGGTGTCGTCGTCGTCTCATCGTCTTCTTCGTCGTCTGTTGCCGCCTCTCCCCTTCGACTTCTAAGGCTTCCAACCGCCGAAGAAGAAGAAGGCTGCCTCCTCCCCCCCTAAGAAGGCTCCTGCGGGACCTTCGAAGGGCCCGTCTCGCTCTGGTGTGACGGGGGTGCTTCTGCTGGTCCTCCTGTTCCCTTGGGAACAGGGCCGTCTCCTCTTCTGAGAAGAAGAAGAAGACGGGGACCAAGGATGTGCTGGCTACTGCTGGTACATCCGCGCCTGGTTCTTTGGTAGCACTACTGCTAAGCCAGGTACCGGCTCGACTTCTCGTTCGCGAGAAGGTCCGAGTGTACGGTCTCCTTTTCGTGCGACGTTCAGCTAAAGTCAAGACGCCTGAGCTTGCTCACCGTCATGACCGAGGCACGGAGCAGAAGACTGTCGAGAGTCGCGCAAGTGACTCTCGCCAGGCCAGCGGCCGCTCTCGTAGCGACCAGCCGGTACCGGGTCGGGTTGACGTGACGTCTCTGACCGGCCACGGGTTGAGGCTGGGAAGAGGTCCCCTCGACCAACGGCACCAGCTTCGGCTGGTACCAGCGGTTTGACGTGCCGTGAGGACGCTCACCGGTCTCACCGCGAAAGCGAGCTCTGTAGATCACCTGACCGCCGCTCCCACGGGGACCGGACGGGAGACGGTGGCCAGCAGCAGCTCGTCTGACGCACGGGACCGGGGTCGACGTGCTCAGTCGAGCCGCTCGCCACAGGTGAGCGGCACGGCCAGGCCTGCAGAACGATCCCCACCGCGGGTGGTGATCGGCTGCAGCCCCCACGTACGCTGGTCCTGCCAGCGAGCGGGGGGGGAGCGTCAGGTCTGTCTCTCCTATACCTTCAACTTCCTCGGGCTACACCGGGAAGAGCGAGGTAGCTAGGAGTGATCGTGAGAGGTGCGCCGCTCACGATCCCGTCACGATGCCGCACGCACCAGGCATGGTCTTAGGACCAGCCAGGTCGTACGCGCAAGTGGCTGGAGGCGACCGTCAGGGGTCTGTTGCTGTTCTCCTTCTGAAGGAGGAGGGTCTCGAGAGCTGCTCCTGTTGGAGGGACTGGACGGTCCTACTCCTCAGGACGCTGTGACTCCCGAGATCCAGAGGAACTTTGCCCAGGTTATTGCGCTGATGCGTCAGCACAACGACCTGGGGGAAGGATCGCCGCTACCACCATCTGAGCCCACGTCCCGGCTCGAGTCATTTTGGGGCCCGAAGAGGGAACCCAAATTGACGGTGGGACTGCCGCGATCGGAGCTTGCAGACTCAGTCCTTGACCAGGTGGAGAATTTCGTTCTCAGGACGAAAGGACTCACTTAAGTCAGGATGGTCTTCCAAGCTACTTCCTCCTCCTCTGCAGCGACAGCGGAAGTTCTACGTGCCATCAGTGGATCCAATACCGCCCAAACAGGTTAACCCGGAGCTAGCTAGGCTAACTCCAGGTGTGTCCCTGCAGCAGCTCCTGTCGGAGAACTTGTGGTTCTCGCAGCAGGAGGCACTGGGCCTGGAAGCTCACCGCTATGGCGGCTTTCCAGGCAGTCTCTTGGTTGGATCTGTGGTCCCTCACAGTATCCAAGGTCGCGGCCGACTCCGGGGGGCGCTGCCCTCGAAGACGATCCCGACTTCAGGAGACTGTGCCAGTCTGGAGGTATTGGCCATCTCCTACCTCGCCCATCAGACGGCAAACCTGTGGGCCAACTTGGTTCTCCGTCGTAGGGACGCTGTCCTTACACGAGTAGCCAAGGGGGCCGGGGCGTGAGGCGGTAAATGACTCCGTAACGGACCAATGAAGAGTTCCTCCGCTCTCTTTCCTGGAGAGATGGTGGACGCTGCGGTGGAAAGACGGCGCACTGATGACAGTGACCGTCTGGTTCACCAGGCAGTTACGAAGGTTTCTGGGCAACCTCGTACAACTGCGGCTAAGCCTAAGAGTTTAGCTAGCGCTTCCTCGGCTGCTAAGACGGCTGCTCCATCGAAGCCACGAGGAAAGACTCTTCCTGCTTCAACTTCTGGTAAAGGAGGCCGTAACCAGCCCTCCTCCCAGCCTCCTTTCCCGAGGAGGTGCTGGGAAGAAGTCGAAGCGAGGTGGGAAACGCTAGGGACGGCGTTCCCCCCCCCCTCACAGCTGCCGGAAGTGGGGGGGTGCCCTAGCGAGCCATTGGGCAACTTGGCAGCGCTACGGTGCCGAGACCTGGATAGTAGACGTCCTTCGGGAGGGATATCTACTACCCTTCGAATCTCGGCCACCCCTCACCTCCAACCCGGTCCATCTTCAGACATATGTTCTAGGATCCTCAAAGGACGACGCTCTTCGGCAGGAGATCAAGACCATGCTGACCAAACGAGCTGTAGAAGTCGTAGTGGATCGTCACCGGGCTTTTACAGCCGCCTTTTCTTAGTGGAAAAGGCATCGGGGGGGCTGGCGCACGGTGATAGATCTCTCTCCCCTGAACCGATTTGTTCGCCAGACTCGGTTCAAGATGGAGACGGCACGTTCCGTGCTGGACTCCATCAGGGAGAAGAACGACTTCATGCTTTCAGTGGACCTGAAGGATGCGTATTTTCAAATACCCATCCATCAGTCCTCCAGAAAAGTACCGGTCCGCTCATCTTCGACGGGACGGTGTACCAATTCAGGGCACTTTGCTTCGGTCTCTCAACCGCCCCACAGGTGTTCACGAGAGTGTTTCACGCTGGTGTCTGCTTGGGCCCATTCGCACGGGATACGTCTTCTGAGGTATCTCGACGATTGGCTGGTCCTGGCGAGCTCCCGCTCGCAGTTGCTGCAGGACAGGGATCGACTTCTAAAGTTTTGTCGCGATCTGGGGATCGTGATAAACTACGAGAAGTCGATCTCGAACCCAAGCAGAAGATGAAGTACCTGGGTATGCTGATCGATACGGTAGCAGCTCAAGTCTGCCCCGCAGACTTGAGATCAGCAAATTCAGGGAGGCAGCCGGCCGGTTCCTGTCTCGGCAGGAACAGGCAGCTCAGCAATGGCAAGTCGTGATCGGCCACCTGTCGTCACTCGAGAAGTTAGTTCCTCACGGGACTCTTCACCTGCGGTCTCTCCAGTGGAGACTAAGGGAGAGTTGGGTCACAGGTAAAGGATCCACCTTACTTCCCCGTGTCCATCACGGAGAAGGTGAGGCAGGACCTAGCCTGGTGGCTCGACGACAGGAACCTCTTAAGAGTGGTGCCTCTACGCACTCCCCCCCCGGCCCCCCCGAGATGCTGCTGTTCTCAGACGCATCGACCGAGGGATGGGGCGCACACCTGGAGGAGTTGCTGGCTGCAGGTGTGTGGGACCATCACGACAAGCACCTTCACATCAATGTCCTAGAACTCAAGGCGGCGTTTTACGCTCTCCAAGAGTTCCAAGACCGCTTGATGGGACACTCGGTGTTGTTGATGTGCGACAAACACCACAGTAGTGGCATACGTCAACAAGCAGGGGGCCTAGTGTCTCTCCCGCTACACCAGTTGACTGTGCAGGTGCACGAGTGGCCACGGCTCACTCGATAGAGCTGTCAGCACGCTACATTCCAGGCAAGAGGAATGTAGTAGCAGACAAGCTCAGCCGTCGGGATCAGGTAATAGGGACCGAGTGGTCCCCTAAACCCAGAAGTGGCGGAAAGGCTCTTCAACCTGTGGGGGCGTCCGGTCATAGACCTGTTCGCCACCCGGCACAACAAATAACTTCAAGTTTTTTGCTCAGCCGTGCCGGACCCATGGGCAGCTGCAGAGGACGCTCTTCAACACCCCTGGGACAAACCTCTTCGTCTACGCCTTTCCATCCGTTTTGTCTGATTCGGAAAGTGATCAGCCGAGCGCTGGTCACTCCCAATCTCAGGATGATCCTGGTGGCTCCCAAACGACCTCAAGCCGTTTTGGTATCCGGACCTGCTGGCTCTTCTTGCGGAAGAACCGAGAGAGATGCCCACTGGCACAACCTTCTAGCCCAGCCACACGTAGAGCGGTACCACCGAGCAGTCCAGTCCCTACAACTTCACGGCTGGCTGTTATCCACCATCCTCTTGCGAACGAGAGGCTTTTCTCGCAGCGCAGCAACAGAGATGGCTGGACACGTCAGACAGTCCTCTGCAGCTGTGTACCAGGGGAAGTGGGCCGTCTTCTGTGGTTGGTGTCGTAGACGGGGTCTATCTCCTCTCAGAGCCACTCTTCAGCAGGTAGCGGATTTCCTCGTGTTTCTTCGCCGAGAGAAGCTCCTCTCAGTACCCACAGTTAAAGGATAGAGAGCAGCACTGGCGCTCGTCCTAAAACTGAGGGGACTGGACATCTCGAACTCGTTCGAGATCTCCTTGCTAATGAGGAGCTTCGAAAGGTCTTGCCCACCCAGGGAAACTCAGGCCCCCTGAGTGGGATGTGACTCTCGTCCTTAGGAGTTTAACTCGAAGACCATTCGAGCCACTCCGAGAGTCGTCAGACAGGGATCTGACCCTCAAGACCCTCTTCTTGCTGGCCCTGGCATCGGCGAAGAGAGGAGGGGAACTTCATGTCTGTCCTTCAATGTTAAACATTCCAGGGGCTGGGGATCTGTGACGCTCGATTTCGTCCCGAATTTCGTAGCTAAGGCTCAGAATCCGTCGATCCCTGACGACAGGTTCGAGTCTTTCACGATCCCTCCCTAATGGATTTCACCGACAACGATTACGGATGAGATGCTGCTTTGTCCTGTGAGGGCGCTACGGCGGCTATCTGAAGAAAACTCGACACCTCAGGCCTGAGTGTCGACGCCTCTTCGTTAGCACTGGGGTTACCAAGAAAGAAGTATCCAAGAACACGCTTTCTTTCTGGCTGCGTGAGGTGATCAGGAGAGCGTACGAGGCTGATGGTAGTGACGACATCCGTATGCTCCGACCGAGAGCCCACGAAGTCAGAGGTATTGGGACCCTCTTTGGCGTTCCGTAAGAACTTCTCCGTGGCGCAGGTCCTGAAGGCAGGTGTCTGGGCCAAACCAGGACTACCTTCACGTCCTTCTACCTTCGGGATATTGCCCACAAGTCCTTGGATACTTTTTCCTTGGGACCTGTGGTGGCTGTTCAACACGTTGTGTAAGCTTACCCAGCACCCGAGCAGGCAGAACAGCATCGATTCCCCCTGGTGTGACTGTAGGAATGAATGGTTGAATTGAGAGTGCGACTGGCTTCTCTTCTCATCTTTCTCTCTCTCTACCTGTGGGCAGAGAGTCACGGTCGTCACCATGCTGGAAGGAATTCGATGCAGGTAAGCTACTCGACCGAGCCCCAATCTATCCCTTTAGTTAGGGATAGAAGCAAATATCCTCCACTCCCTCCAACAAGGGGGAAGGAGTGGATGCCTACTTGAGACAAACCCATAACTTTATGTTGGCTCCTGTACAGGAACAAGTTCTTACAATGCTGGTACGAAGAGATACGCTTGCCTCTCTCTTAGTACTTGGCTCAGAGGTCTGACCATGATCCTGCGGTGCACACCCCGATCAATCGGACAGAGGTTTGGATCCCTCCCTTGCTCTTACGACCAGGGAGGCATTCCAAGGTTGGACGAACACCAGTCTGTTCACCAAAAAGACTCAGATTCCACCCACCAAGAAGTGGAGTCTTCCTATTGTTAAAGGACGAGGGTTGTATTACGTATCGGAACAAATGACAATTTGTCGAAAATTGCATTTTTCCTAACTATACAAACCTGAGGTTCCTTACATATAGTCCACCTCATACCACCCCTCCAACTCTGCAACTTTTTGCATGGGCCTAAAAGCAAAAGTGATCTTCACGCCCGGGCGGCGCGGCGGCGTGCGCACGATCGGACAAGCAGTTAACTACCGTTCTCCCCTTGTTCGAAGCTTACGACCGTCCCAGCTGCCGCTAGTTACCTTCCTATGTTAAAAAGGACCTCAGGTTTGTTAGGAAAAATGCCAATCAGGAAATTGTCCATAGTAGTGGGGAAAAACAAGTACTGCAAGGGGTTTTCAACTCAAATTGTCATTTTAATAGTGACAATTTATGCGTCAACAAATTGTTCATTCGAAAACAAACCTTCGGTCTTAACATTAGGATAAATACTCAGCGCCAGCTGGAAACCGGTAAAGTTTACAATAATTGTGTACGCAAGGGACTATTGGCATCTGTGCTTGATCACGAGACATGTCGGGCCACCCACATACCCCTCATTAACTTGTGACCCCATTAGTTATTTTTTTTCCGCCTTTAAGTGAGGACGTGCTTTGCTCCGTCCTTTTAAAGCCGGTTTAGTTTGCCCCCTGTTGTTTTCAATTTGTTGTTTGGAATTCCCAGGTATGTGAACATGAAGCCTTCTCATGATGAGAGACTTCCTGGATATCACAAGAAGCAGATAAACGCCCTGTTATTTTCTTCGATGGTTTTGACGTCGAAGTACTCATGGTGTAGTAAGTCGTAGGTGAAGAAATTCTTAAGGTTCGGTTAATTCGTTACCTGTGCTTGGGAATATCGCATATTCATATGGATTGCCTGTAATCCAAAGCTTTGATGTATCTGGATGTGCTTTGGGAAGTAATTATGACTAATTGTGCTCCTTTCCCTGCGGGGAGAGGTGTGCATTGCCATCTTGTTTTCGTTCCAGATATGTGGGTAGAGAGGGTGCAGGTGTGCGGGCAGCGTTAGGCTTATCAGGAGAACCAACCCAAGAAGGACAGTTGGTTGGATGTATAATGTCGTGTTGCCACCCAGGATCCCACGTGATGATTGTCCCTTTTATCCTGACATGCAATGGATGGCGGTCGGATGCGTCGCCATCTGTAAAGAAGCAGATAGGGCAACAAGGCAGCCTTTAATGTCAGGGGTCTTTTTGCTATGACTACGAGAATAACATCAATAGCCTTGCACTTTCGGTGGAGGGTGCTGGCTTTGCATTCGAGTTGCTCAGTGACATCATAAACATGGCGACCGCCATGACGTCATAAACATGGTGACTGCCATGACGTCTCTTCACAGCTGCAGCCTACACGAAGACATGCTTCCATTTTCATTTCGAGAGTACTTTACAACTATGCTTTCGGATGGGAGGTTTTTAATGCACATTGTTTTTGAGAG
>NC_087219.1:32697338-32834984 GCF_015104395.2 Macrobrachium nipponense
GGATATCATGTACTTCTAATGGGATCTTTTTGTGGCCACAGATTCTATGTTCCGACAAGATGGAACTGCTCCTCATCAAACTTCTTTGAGAAATTTTTTATGAGGGAATTCTTTGTTTCTCTTGGTCCTAAGCAATCAAGAAGACAAGTGAATTTTTTTTGAGCATTGGAATCTCGCATCAGATTCTATGGAGATTAGCAATGGGTTCTTGCCAGCATAGTATGTCTGGCAAAAGAACTAAAACCCCCTATTCCTGATTCAATGTTTTCAGATAGAGGTTTTGTTGTCCAGGCATCTACAGTAGAATGGTTCAAACGTTTGCCTACAGAGTCTTTGGAATGCGATGACGGCTCGAAATGCTTCCCAGAAGGTGTTCAGAGGGATACAATAAAGAGCTAGAAATCAGGAGTACTCCCAATTTCAGCTCGGAGTCTCCTACGACTTCCAGGCTTCTTCCCGTTTGTTCGGGCAAGGATAGGGAAGATTCTGCAACGAGACACCCCTTCAACATGTACGAAGAGATCCCTTCCGTGAGCACGGAAGTATTCAAGAAGGACCCTCCTCGGAGGAAGACTCTTATCTCTCGTACGGTTAGATATCCTATCGTCTACTGGATGTAGCTGATTACAATCACCTCCCCTTGCCGGAGAGGCCAAAGCTCAAAGTGGAAGAACTTCTTCCACTCTTCTCCAGTTTCTCTCCTGATAAACTATTGTGGATGTTCATGACTTTTGGACAATGTAGCGCCAACCAGGTGCCATATGCCTCAAAAAAGGCGTAAAAAAAAACCCGCCCAAGAGGCAGACAGTTTTCAAGGAACACTGTCATTGTCTGATGAAGAGAAAGAGGGGCCTCCAACCTAGCGCAGATGCGCTACAGGCGAACAAATCGGACAGATAAGGGTGTCCCGATGTGGGCATCGCCAGACATCCTCGAGACTCTACCAAGCTCGAAGCTCCAGCAAGTGGAGAGGAGTCAGCCAGGCGCCAGACGCCAAATAGTGCCAGTCTGGAACCAGGCGCGAAGCTACTTCCAGGCGCGAGGCGCCAGCCATGAGTCAGGCGAATGCCTTCCAGGAATTAGGCGCCAACCAAGTGTCAGGCAGGCGCAAGGCGCCACCCAGGCGCAAGGCCGCCAGCCAGACACGAGGCGCGAGGCGCCACCCAGGCTCAAGCCAGGCTCTAGGCTTCATCCAGAAAAGATCCATTTCAAAGGAAGCCCTGGTCTTCTTTGAAATAAGTGTGATCGCTAAAGCACTTCATGAATAACTTGATGATTCCTTCAAACAGCTGAGAATTAAAGCACTTGAAGTGCGAGCTTTTATGAATTCTTGTTCGTTACATAACAATATGTCGTGAAGGACATATTAGCTGTAACTTACGGGAGATGCAACTCTGTGTTGACTTCCCTTTGCACGAAGGAGGTCAAGTTGACCTACGAGAGATCCTTCTCTCTTGGTTTTACGTGTCTATGGATACGTTGCTGGGATAGGGAGCCGACACTGATCCTTAACTAAGTGAGTTAATTTTGATGTTAACATAGTGTTTTTTTTCTTTGGTTTGTTTGAAAGGATCATATGATCGGGATCGGTGTTGTGCTCCTTAATTATGCCCCTAGGCATAGGTGTATTGTCATGTAAGTGGATAAGACCCCATTGACAAATGACCATTAGATTCTGTCGAGTAAGAGGATAGACCCCATTGACAGATCTACAAGAACTCTTAGCCATAGGTCACATCCTTGCTGAGGCTCTTGAGACGAAGCAGACTACTAGCAATAGCTAGGAAGTCGACCCTTCGTCTAAACACATAGGAACCAAGGTTTTATATTTATTACCTACAACGTATGTTGTTTACCTGTACTAATCAGTAATTAGCTGTCTCTTACCCTCCGCCAAAGGTGCCAATCAGCTAAGTATATATCTGACAGGGGAAGTTGAATGTATGAAAATGATATTGGTTATTGTACAATAAAGTTTCATACATACTTACCTGGCAGATATATACGATTGAATGGCCCACCCAGCCTCCCCGCAGGACGACAGGTTTAAGAGAAAATCTGGTTCTAGAAGGTATGGTTGTCCTTTATTCCTGCCACCCAGCGGTTGGGGGGGGTGGGAGGGGTCCCCCCCCCCCCCCCCGGGGTAGATCACGTGACCTACCTACCTGTAGTGTGTGCCGCGAAATTCGAATTTCTATCGGGGACGACGGAGTCTATAGCTAAGTATATATCTGCCAGGTAAGTATGTATTAAACTTTATTGTACAATAACATATCATTTTTCCTAACTATACAACCTTGAGGTCCTTTACATATGTCCCACCTCATGCCACCCCTCACTCTGCGTTTTCCTGGGCCTAAAGCAAAGTGACTCCTTTCCTCGCAGAAGAGCTGACCGCCAACAGTGAGACAAGCAGTTAACTACTGAACCCCCCCTGTTCGAAGCTTACGACGGTACAGCAGCCACTAAAGTACCTTCCTATTGTTAAAGGACCTCAGGTTTGTATAGTTAGGAAAAATACAATTTCATACATCAACTTACCTGTCAGATATATATTTAGCTAAGACTCCGTCGTCCCCGACAGAAATTCAAATTTGCGCCACTCGCTACAGGTAGGTCAGGTGATCTACCGGCCTGCCCTGGGCGGCAGGACTAGGAACCATTCCCGTTTTCTATCATATTTTCTCTGTCGCCGGTGGTATCAACATTGTTGTTACTACCTCCTGACCTGAAATCTTATTTCAAAGCATTTGATCATCGTTTTCATCGGACTTTTTGGTGACGTACCTGGATCGTGTTTTTGGTTTGGCATTCGCTACTGTGGACTGAATTTGGATTTGCTTTTGGATTTTTCTCAGTACGTATGTCTGATTCAAGTGTTAGTGTGAGAATGTGTGTTAATGTAGGCTGCAAGGTGAGGATACCGAAGGCTTCGGTTGATCCTAACCACTGTATGTCGTAAATGTAGGGGGTTTGAATGTTCTTCATCTAATACCTGTCATGAATGTGAGGGGTTGAATGCTGAAGAATGGAAGACTCTAAGTTCTTACTTGAGGAAGTTGAGAAAGGGATAGAGTGAGACGTGCATCAAAGGGTGTGTGTTTCAAAGGCCTATTGAGCCTTTTATTGAGTCTATCTCTCCTAATCTTAATGTTTTTGATTCTCCCTCTATATCGGGACTTTCACAGGCTTTGCATTCAGAATCGGCCTCTGAAATCGCCGACCTGAAGGCTACTATCCACAAGATGAGGTCCAAAATGGCGGCCCTAAAAGGTAAGGATAGTGACAGTGACATGTACAGTGAAGTGAGTGCTCCCAGTGTTGTGGAGGGGGCGTTTGATCGTCTCTGCGACGCTCCCAGGCCTAGACCGCTTCCAAGCTCCCATACCCAGAGGAGAAGGAAAGTCGAAAGCCTTAAGGAGGTCGTGGAGAATCCCCAATGGTCAGACGTCCCTTCAGCAGGTTCTGTTTCGCATCAGACTGCTCAGGACCGCTTTAGAAAAAGCGTCCTGCGAGAGTGCTTCTCTTCTTCTCCCTCTCCTTCACCTAAACGAGGGTGGAAGGATTCGGATCTTTCCAGGCCCCTGAAAAGGCATTGGAAAGAACCTTCTTTGAACTCGAGCCCAGAGCGCTTTTCTGATGAAGCTCCCTCCTCGATCAAGAAGGCGAAGTGTGTGCCTACGTCTCCCTATATGGATGTATCGGATCGTTCTCCTTCGAGGTCTCCCTCTCCTCCCATTGAGGAGGACGCCGGGGAAGCTTCTAAGAGGATCCTACTTGCTGTTCAGGAACAACTAGCCTCCTTGGTAGGAGTTCTGACTAGAGATCCGACGCGCAAGAAGGACGTTGCGCTTCCTATCAAGAAGTCTCGTCCTCTTTCACCTGCCAGGCGCGAGGCTCCTTCCAGACATGAAGCTTCCTCTTCCAAGCATGTAGAAGAGGACTTGCATTTCAGAACAAGTGCAAGAGAAACTCATGACAGACGCGAGGCTCCGGCCAGGACGCCAGCCGTACGCGAGACGTCTTTCTAGGCGCGAAACGTCTTCCAGATACGTGCAGCCTATCAGGCACGAGATGCCAACCAGGACGTCCAACAGGACACGAAGCGTCATCCAAACGCGAAGCTTCAGACAGGCGCTTGGGGCCAGCCAGGACGCCAGCCTGGCGAGCGGAGAACGTCCTCCAGACGTGAGGAGTCAGCCAGGCGCGAGGAGCCAGCCAGGACGCCAGCAAGCGTCGAGGCACCAGCCAGGACGCCCAGCCTTAGCGCGAGGCGTCCTCCAGACGGGAGGAGTCCCAGGCCAGGCGCGAGGCGCCAGCCAGGACGCCATCCGAGCGCGAGGCGTCTTACAAGCGTCATCCGTCTATCGACTTGATGCACCACCAGACGTGAGACTTCTACTGTTGTCAAGAGGGACTCTGTACACTCTCTTAGTCCCTCTCCTACAAGGAGTTTGTCTCCCTCGGATAGAAGACTTCCTGTTTTTGCTGGGGATTCTCCTTTGGACCCCGAGATGGACGAGAATTCTGAAGACGAGGCTCGCGGTAGGGAAGGACTTTCCAGCTACAAAGTCTTAACAGCCCTTCTTCTTGAGGAATATGGGGACGCGTTAACTCCTGCCGCTCCTCTCTCTCCGCGCTCTCGTTTTCAAGCGCAAAGGTGCCTAAATCCTCGTCTTTCCTTAAAATGAGACCTACTATCTCTATGAAGAGGGCTCTTCAGTCACTAAATACTTGGATGGATACTAAGAAGGAACTAGTCAGGACGGTCTTCTGCATGCCCCCCAGCGAGACTCGCTGGCAGAAGTGGCATTTGGTACCAAACGGGAGAGAATATGGGTCTTTCTCTCCCGGTCCCTCTGCCGAAGCAGACTTTTCTACCTTAGTGGATGCGTCTAGAAGACATGGACTGAACTCTGCCCGTGTGACTTGGGGCATTTCGGAATTGGATCATCTCCTCGTTTTGGAAGTCTTTAATTTCTTAGATTGGTCCCTTGGGGTGATGTCCAAGAAGGCTCATGACGCTGAGGGTCTCGACCTGGAAGTACTCTTTGTATACTGTCATGCATCGACAAGGCAGTACAAGAAGGATCCTTAGAAGTCTCCTCTTTATTTGGAGCGGGACTGATCAAGAAGAGGCGGTCTTCAGTGCTTCTTGACCAAAGCGGTCTCACACTCTCAGAGAGCAGCTCTGTTGTACTCTCCTTTATCTGACTTTATGTTTCCTTCTCAGTTGGTGAAGGACATTTCCCAATCACTAACTGAGAAGGCGACTCAAGACCTGCTTCTTCAGTCATCTAGGAAGAAGAGACCTGCAGCAGTAGTTGAGAAGAAAGGGCCGAGTACGTCTCTTCAGCCCTTTCGAGGAGGCCCTCCCTCCAGAGCGCCCTCTAAAAGGAAGGCTCCTGAGAAGAGAGGTAGATCTGCCTTCCGTCCCTTTAAGAAGGGAAAGTGATGCTTCTCTCCTCCAAACACCAGTAGGTGCCAGGCTCCTGGGATTTGTGGAGTCCTGGGCATGTATCAACACGGACGCCTATCAATGTCGGTGATAAGGAAGGGATACCTTATCCCTTTCCTGGACAGTCCTCCCCTGACTTCAACTCCGTTGGAACTGTCAGCCAGATACAGGGATCCTGTGCTGAGGGATACTCTTCGACTGATGGTGATCAGATGTGGGACAGAGAGCGATAGAACTAGTACTGGATCAAAACTCCCCGGGATTTTACAATTGCCTTTTTCTGGTTGTGAAGGCCTCGGGGGGCTGGAGGCCAGTACTAGACGTCAGCGCTCTGAACAAATTTGTTCAGAAGGAGAAGTTCTCTTTGGAGACTTCGGCCTCAGTCCTTGCGGCTATGCTCCAAGGAGATTGGATGGTGTCTCTGGATCTCCAGGACGCCTATTTTTTCATGTCCCGATTCACCCTTCATCGAAGAAGTACCTCCGTTTCATGATGGGGGGAAGGATCTTTCAGTTCAGGGCCTTGTGTTTCGGCCTGTCCACAGCTCCTCAGGTCTTCACAAGCCTGATGAAGAATGTGGCGAGGTTTCTTCACCTCTCTGTATCTGGATGACTGGCTCATCAGGGTCAGATCAGAGAGACAGTGTTTGGAGGACCCTTACGTTGACCCTAAACCTGATCAGATCGTTGGGATTACTCGTAAACCTCGAGAAGTCGCAGCTGACCCCCAGACAGAACTTAGTCTATCTGGGGATTCAGATGGATTCTCGGGGTTTTCGAGTATTTCTTTTACAAGAGAGACTCGCAAAAGGCTTGGAGAAAGCCTCTCTCTTCTTAGGGAAGGAACAGACTGTCGGCGAGGAATGGTTTGAACCTTCTAGGGACCCTTTCCTCGCTCGAACAGTTCTTCCCGCTAGGAAGACTTCATTTACGTCCACTTCAATTCTTCTTCAAGAGGTCTTGGAGTTGGAAGACCGGAAACATCTTTCAGACGTCTTTCCCATTCCAGTGGAGATGAGACCTCACTTAGAATGGTGGTTGCCCCCTTTGAAGGAGAACAAGGGAATCTCCCTGAAAGATTCAGAACCCAAGCCTAGTGTTGTACTCCGACGCGTCGGAGAAAGGTTGGGGAGCAACATTAGGCTCGAAGGAGGTGTCAGGCACCTGGGAAGCAGCGCAGGTGTCCTGGCACATAAACTGCAAAGAACTCTTTGCCGTACACCTGGCTCTGAAGAGTCTAGAACCTCTTGTGTTGAACAAAGTTCAAGTAAATGTGGACAACACCACAGCAACTTGCCTACATTCGGAAACAAGGAGGGACTCACTCCTTGTGCCTTTACGAACTTGCAAGAGACCTTCTGCTTTGGACGTCCCAGGAACATCTCCCTGCTTACGAGATTCATTCAGGGAGAAAGGAACGTAAGGGCGGACAGACTCAGCAGGAGGAACCAGGTCCTTCACACAGAGTGGACCCTCCACTCAGAAGTGTGTCAAGGTCTCTGGTCTCTTTGGGGGACCCCTCATGTGGATCTCTTCGCCACGTTTCCTCTCCAAAAGGCTGGAAGTCTTTTGCTCGGTGGTAGAGTACCCCAGAGCTCTGATAGTTGACGCCTTCCTACTAGACTGGTCTCACGTAGACGTCTACACTTTTCCTCCTTTCAAGATCCCTGGGACTAGTTCTGAAAAAATTTGTGGCTTCAAAGGGGACAAGGATGACCATGATAGCCCCCTTTTTTGGCCGGGCACAAGATTGTTCACGGAGTGGTGGAGTGGATGGTAGATTTTCCCAGATCCCTCCCAAGAAGGATGGATCTTCTCAAACAACCACACTTCCAGAGGTATCATCAAAACCTCCCCGCTCTCGCTCTGACTGCCTTTCGACTATCGAAAGACTCGTCAGAGCGAGAGGGTTTTCTCGTAAAGTTGCAAGCGCGATCGCGAGAGCCCGCAGAGCCTCCACTAGACGAGTATATCAGTCCAAGTGGGAGGTTTTAGAAGGTGGTGCAAATCTAAGAAGTTGTCCTCCTCCACTACCTCTGTAATGGAGATTGCTGATTTCCTGCGGTTCCTAAAGGAAGAATCTCATCTAAAGGGATACAGAAGCATGCTTTCGGCAGTCTTCAGGAATAGAGGATTAGATCTGGCAGATAATAAGGATCTCCACGATCTCATAAGATCCTTTGAGACTACGAAGTCTAAGGAACCGGTTCCTCCTAGCTGGAACCTAGATGTAGTGCTCAAATTCCTGTCATCCGAAAGGTTCGAACCTCCTCATCTGGCGTCTTTTCGAGACATAACTAGAAAATGCTTATTCCTATTATCTTTAGCTACAGCAAAAAGAGTTAGTGAACTGCATGCTCTGGAGGATAGAGTAGGATTCAAGCTTTGTTTTTAGCTAGAAACGAGAATCCCACGAATCCCTGGCCTAAGACCTTCGAGGTTAAAGGCTTATCGAGTCTCGTAGGTAGAGAAGCAGAGAGGTCTCTCTGTCCTGTAAGAGCTCTAAAGTTCTACCTTCAGAGAAAACACCAGATGGGGGGCTCTAGACAAGGTCTTTGGTGTGCGGTAAAAGACCCCACAAGACTGATGTCCAAGAATGCTCTAGCATTCTTTGTGAGAAACGTCATTACAGAGGCGCATAAGATCTGTCCTGACGAAGAGTTTCGACTGTTGAGAGTGAAAGCTCATGAAGTGAGAGCAGTAGCGACGTCTCTCTCGTTTCAAAAGAATATGTCACTAAAAAACATCTTGGATACGACATTTTGGAGATGCAACTCAGTATTTGCATCTCATTACTTGAGAGATGTTCGTGTGACCTACGAGAAATGTTTTTCTCTAGGTCCCTTCGTGTCTGCGGATACGATCCTGGGTATAGGAGCCAACACCATCCTTAAGTGTATACATACCTTCTTTTTAGATATGTTCTAGACTTTCTTCTAACAAAAAGGGCTAGGTGTCGCACTGGCGGCCAGTCACTGTTGTTCAGTAAGGAACTCTTGTGATATCTTATTAGATGAGTATTATTTATAAAATTTATGTATGTGTGCGTATTGTGTTTTTGAGTTATGGTTGTTGTTAAGAGTTTGGGGGATAACTCGGAACAATCTTTATTACTAACATGTGGTTAGGATCAGGTGGTCGGGATTGGTTGTATGCTCCTTCATAAGGTGTATTGTCATATAAGTGGATCAGCACCCATTGACAAAGTCCTTTCAGGCTCTGCCGAGTAAGCGGATAAGACCCCATCGGCAGACCCACAAGAACTCTTGGCCATAGATCATATATCTCGCTAAAGTTTCTTGAGGTGATGCAGACTACTGGGCAGCACCCACGAAGTCTACCACCTATCAGGTAGGAACCAAGGTTTATTTATACCTACAACATATGTTGTTTACCTGTCTATTCCAGAAGTAGCTGTCTCTTACCCTCCACCCAAGGTTCCAATCAGCTAAGTATATACTGACAGGTAAGTTGATTGTATGAAAATGATATTGTTATGATACAATAAAGTTTCATACATACTTACCTGGCAGATATATACGATTATGGCCCACCCAGCCTCCCCGCAGGAGACAGGTGGAAGAGAGAAAATATGATAGGAAACGGGAATGGTTCCTAGTCCTGCCGCCCAGGGCTAGGCCTGGTAGATCACCTGACCTACCTGTAGCGAGTGGCGCGAAATTTGAATTTCTGTCGGGGACGACGGAGTCTTAGCTAAGTACATATCTGCCAGGTAAGTATGTATGAAACTTTATTGTATCATAACAATATCATTTTTCGACAAATTGTTATATTTAATTCAGCAGTGTGTGGCACCCTAGGTTAGGTTACAATGCATCCCCACCCTCCCCCAGTCTGGTTGGGCGTAGGATGCGGAGATTTTGATTGGGCCACTTTGTAAAAGTCACCTACTGACCATTTCAAGGCCTGCAGTGCATAGGTTTTCTTAAATATCTTTATAAATATCTATTGTATCTTCTTGAACTTTTGCCCAACATGTTTAGACCTTCTGCTAATGTATGGCAATACAGTGGTCCCCCCGTATTCGCGGGGGATGCGTACCAGACCCCCCCGCTAATAGTTAGAATCCGCAAATGTTTGGAACCCCTATAAAACGCTAAAAACAGCCTATTTTGTTAGTTAAAAGTTAAGAAAAACCACTAAAAATTTTCATACTTGGTTTTTTAATAGTTTTATCACAAAAGTGCATTTTATGATGAAATTGATAACAAAAACCAGGAATTTGTGGATATTTCTCATAGAAAAATACCGTGAATGCGTGAATTTTCCGCGAATAATGCAGGGAAATGTTCCCGAGAGAAATCCGCGAATGTGTGAGTCCGCGAATACAGGGGTCCACTGTAGTATAACTAAGTATCTAAAATTATTAATAATGGCACTTTACTCTTGAACATTTCCAATTTTCTTTGCATTTGACTGAGACTTTCGGACACCGTTAGGAAAGACAGCCCGCCCACTTCTTTTTCTCCCTGTTAACAAAATATGAATGAAAGTGTTCCGTACTACAATTAAGGGATTTTGACATAGGAAAAATCTATTTCTGGGCGAAGAGCCCGTGTCGCCCAGTGAAATAGGTTCCTTTAGCACTATTTCTAAGGTAAAATATTGTTGTTTTACATTTTTTAATTACTTTATGGATTATTGTTTTATGTATCTAAATTAGTTTATGCAATAAAGTTTATTTGTGTTTCATTTTTTAATTTTGAGAGATTATTATGACCTCTTGGTTTATTTAGAGTATATATATACTGGAAAATATACCCGCTGAAAATTAGAGGGGCAGTAGTTACAAGCTGTTCAGGTGTGTTATATTGTCGTCTGCCATCCACCCGCCCATCCTGAACTCAATGCCATCGAGCAGGTATGGGCGCATATGAAGCTATGTGTCATTCATCATTACGGCATTTCACCAGGGCAGACCTAAAGGCCAGATTGGAGGAAGCAAGGCTTGCTGTCACTAAACAGGTGTGGGAAGGAACTGTACAACGAAGTCAAGCTTTCGAGAACGAATACTGGCTTACTGACAATGTCCGGGATTGCATAGATCCAATCGTTGTCGACGTCGCCAGTGATGACGAGGACGATCTGTTTTTAGACAGTGATGGGGAGTGAGCTGAAATATCCTTATACATGTGTGTATATATAGTCCTGTAATTAATAACTTTTGATATATTTTATCCACCAGTTGTTTGTTTAGTATGTCTATGCTGTTTTCATAGTTACTGCAAAAATTTACTTCAAAATCTGTAAAATTCCTGTATATATTGTACACACTTTATTGGATATATATAATAAAATAATGTATATAGTGATCTTACTTTTAAACAACCTATGATCTGTTTTTTTTCCTTCCATATTTATATCTCCAATAATAATCTAAAATTGCCACTACCACACCATTCTCATGGAAATAGATAAGAAAGGTACATGACAAATAAAAACATACAAATGGCTTAATGAAAAGTAATCAGTAATAAATGGTAGTTGGTGTACATTTTAAAACGTAAAAAAAAAAAACATATGGGTAGTACACTATTCCATTCATAAGTATCAGACAGAGTAAGAAAGAGAGGAGTGGGCGGGGCTTCTTTCCTAATTCTTTGGCTAAGCCAACGACAGGTTTTCGTATATTTACAACTAATACTGAGGAAATTGAAAATTTTTTAGTAAAGTGCCTTAATTATTGATTTGGGTACTTAATTATATTGCCATATATTAGCGGAAGGTGTAAAACATGTTGTGTCAAATTTTCAGGAAGATACAGTTGATATTTAAAAAGATATTTAAGAAAACCTATGCATCACAGGGCTTGAAATGGTCAGTAGTAGAGTAGTATATATCTATCATTACATATGAATATTTAAAAAAATATTTTGATGAATGAAAATTTAAAAAAAAAATTTTGATGTCAGCACATTAGATTTAATCTTATTGTTTTCTTCACAGATACTTCTAGCATTAACCCTTATTTCTTGGGTTTATACTATACTAGCAGGCTACACTATAGCCAAAAGACAACTTGCAAAGAATATAGAAGCCTGTGGATTGACTGCTGAATATGGGGAAGGGAAAGGACAAGAGCCTTGGTAAGTTTCTTAAAACTTTCAGTTTATATTTTGTACTCGTAAAATTTAGTTATCTTTTATTAAGGAGGAAAAATTACTTGTAGACATCTCTTTCAATCTTGATTTAGATTCAATCTTCCCATTTTCTTTTATATGTAAATATCAGTGTTTATTGGAAAGATCTTTTAGACATAAGATTGTGTGGTTATTTTTACTGTAGGTGATATTGTTTTGTTTAATGCTCATGACTTAGACTTTTTCTCTCCAGTCCAACGCATAAAATTAGATAGGATAATGACAAGTCAATATTTCAGGAAAGTTTTTTATTCTCTAATTCTGTCTTTAATCTGATACTAATCAGTATAGGATTAACCCTTTAATGCCGATTGGACGTATTAAACGTCGACGAAAATTGTGTCGGGTGCCGATTGGACGTATGATACGTCGACGAAAAAAAGTTTTTTTTTAATATTCGCGGAAAAATAGTTATAGGCCTACTAGGCAAAAACTTTTTAATCACATGCCATGGGGGATGCTGGGAGTTCACGGATCAAGGTGTTGTTTTGTTTACAATAGTTACCCAGGCGCGTAAGTGCGAATTTCTTTCTTCTCGCATTAAAAAGCATCAGCGACACATCTGAGAAATTATTTCGTCACTTTGACATCATTTTTGCACCATTTTATATTAGCCAATACATGGATTATTATATATGAAAATGTGTGCAATTTCATGTAGAATACAACCAAAACCAACTCATGGTTGTAGCTTTTATCAGTTTTGAAATATTTTCATATAAATAACGATAAGTGCCAAAATTTCAACCTTCGGTCAACTTTGACTCTACTGAAATGGTTGAAAAATGCAATTGTAAGCTAAAACTCTTATATTCTAGTAATATTCACTCATTTACCTTCATTTTGAAACAAATTAGAAGTCTCTGGCACAATATTTCGATTTATGGTGAATTTATGAAAAAAAACTTTTTTCTTACGTCCACGCAGAAACTCTTCTGAAAAAATCATACATTTTTTCATCCGATTGTCGTAATGTTTGCACCCTTTTAATTAGCCGTTACATAAAGTTTTATATATGAAATGTGCTCAATTTCGTGTAGAATACATCTAAAAACAACCCATGGTTGTAGCTTTTATCAGTTTTGAAATATTTTTATGTAAATAATGATAAATAGAAAAAAATTCGTCCTTCGGTCAACTTTAACTCAACCAAAATGGTCAAAAACTGCAATTGTAAGCTACAACACTTACAGTCTAGTAATATTCAATCATTTACCTTTATTTTGCAACAATATTTCGATTTATGGTGAATTTATGAAATAAACTTTTTCCTTATGTCCACGCGGTAACTCTTCCGAAAAAATCATAAATTTTTTCGTCCGATTGTCGTAATGTTTGCGCCATTTTAAATTAGCCGTTACATAAAGTTTTATATATGAAAATGTGTGCAATTTCATGTAGAATACAACTAAAAACAACCCATGGTTGTAGCTTCTATCAGTTTTGAAATATTTTCCTATAAATAATGATAAATAGAAAAAATTTGTCCTTCAGTCAACTTTAACTCGACTGAAATGGTCGAAAACTGCAATTGTAAGCTACAACACTTACGGTCTAGTAAAATTCAATTAATTACCTTCATTTTGCAACAAACGGGAAGTCTCTAGCAGAATATTTCTATTAATGGGTGTGAAAAAATTTTTTAAAACAACTTTTGTTTACGTCCGTGCGTTACGAATTTATGCATAATTTTGTGATAATATGTTCTCTGTGTGCCTTGATTGTTTTACAATGTGTTATATACCAAAATGATCACAATTTAGTGTACAATACAACGAAAAAAATTAACTCATTAGCTTTAACCGTTTTGCTCACAGCGCGATTTGTATACAATTATATATGAAATATTTTTTTTGCGCTGTCATATTTATATATGATAATGATTTTTTTTTCATTTCTGATGGTTGCTTACTAAACTTCAGGCAATGACAAAAAAAGGAGCCCAAAATGAACTCTTAATCTTGAAAACTAAGCGTGCTGTGATTTTTTGAAAAAAAAAATTTCCACTTCGGCGCTCACTCGTGAACGCCGCCGGCATATGGGAGACGATTTTTAAAATACCGCTTCGGCGCTCACTCGCGAACGCCGCTGGCATATGGGAGACGATTTTTAAAATACTGCTTCTGTGTTTAAGGGTTAGTGTCTAAGGTGTAATGATATGTTTCTTTATTTCACATCATTTTCATCTTTCATTATGTTCTCTTTTACCATAGGGATTTTACTTTACTTTTCCTTGATTATTCCAGGTAGTCCCAAGAGAAGCTTAGATAGCCCCAAGTCCCCAAAGTTACGCACATCATCACCATCGTTTCGTCGGGAGCAGTTACTACGAACTGATCCTCTCCCGGAGATCAATGTGACACCATATCCCCTTTCAACATCCACTGAAATGGCCATGGCCATGAGTTCAGAGGCCCAGGCCTTACAGGTTGGGTTTTGTTTATTCTATTTAGAATTTTTTGTTTTTTAGGATGAGATTAAGAGAGATCCTGTATACTGTGTGATATACATAGGTGTAATTATACTTTATTATCACTTTTATTGTAGATGAAATACATTTCTACTTTTCTTGTCTATTTTCCAGGAGAGAGTCAAAGTCTTATCAGACCTTGTCCGTGAACTACAAAGGGCCCGTGATGAAAATATTCCCCAAATGAATAACATTAATAGTTTATCTGAGAAAATTGTTAGTGAAGAAAAGCTGACCGTTACTAATAGGGTAAGCATATTGAATTGTACGATTTTCTTTACTTTATAATGAAGCAGTTACCTATTGAAGTATTTGCTATTCTCAAAGTTTTCTAGAACGTTGTCTGTGTAGGTGATAGGCCTAGTTGTGACAAACTTTCCTCGGTTCTGGTAAGGATGAACTTGATTATGGGCCTGATATGTGTGATAGGAAGTTCTTATTCAAAAATAAATTTACAGGTGCATTGTATTGGTACTGCATTTGTATGGAATTATAGCAGTTTCACTAAGCGTTGCACGTGTACTGTGCATATGAGTTACTATTTCAAGTAAAGGCAAAGATTCGAAGAAAGTGTTAGTATCTGCATATATTTTCTTTTTCCCTAATTCTAGCAGGTATGTTTTCGGTATCACTAGTGATATTAAAGCCTCGCGTGTGTGTTGCATACAGCTATTATTATCAGGCACAAACTGCTGACTGATGGGAACATTCCAGTAATTAAGAACATCCCCATACCATGAATTACAAAGCATTGAGAAAATAGAGGGGCATTTTGTTCTTTCAAGTCCTGCTATACAAGTGTCATAAAATTTGACTTTTCCCTGAGAATGTGTAGTATGATGATAGCATAGATTAAATATTAGATTCTAGGCACTCTTATGGTTGACAACTGAACTTTGATGTCTGTTCTCTTCAGAATATTTCTGTTTTGTCCTTATGCCCATTGATCATCATATATTCCTTGAATTAGGAATAGAAATATGGAGTCCTTTTCAACCCCAGAGAGTATGAATGAGATGTATTTTTTGTCACTCAGAAATCTTGGACTGTAGTTAATATGTAAATTCATGCCATTGATAAACATGTTGACTATATTCATGTGGTTTTTCTAATTGGATATGAAAAAGACTGTATTTATTACTAGAATACATATTTTCATTCAGCATTAGGAGTACCGTAAAAGCAAATAAGAACTCTATGTATTTTTGTGGGAAATAAAAACCACCTAAAGTTATAACTATCATTACTTCACATTTTGCGTTCCATTGGAACAAACACTTTGGGTTTACAAGCTATTTCAGAGCTTGTATTATCTTAGCTTTATAAAACCAATTTATCAACCTAATTCCTGTTCTGATTGTTTTAAGTATTTTCATTATTCATGTTCTGTGATTGATGTCATTTTGTGTACAATTTTGAAGCTACACCAGTTTTATCCTTTTTTCCAGGGCAAATTAAAACTACTGTATGAGAAAGCTGTAGCTGATTCTGAGAAAGAAGTTGCCCTAATGAAGAAAGCTTTAAACACTGTGTATCAGATACGCAACATTCGCCATGACTTGCGAATACAGGTAGGTCAAAGATACTTGAGTATTACTGATGTCTTTCCCTTAAGTATTAAAAATAAGAACACACCTCGTTATTGGAGCCTTTTTATGTTTTTTATGTTTTCGTTACTACATTTTGAAAAAATCCTGATCCAAGTCTGATGTTATATAGTTTGAATATTTTTAAGCTATAATTTTTAAGAATAAAATTTCCAGGGAAACCAGCCTCTTAAACATGCATTAAACTTGCAGTTTTAATACCATGTTAGTTAGGAGGATTTTTGCTGATGGTGTGCCTTATGCAATCTCCAGCTGCAGAGCTTTCTGCTTTTTGTTTTTCATTATTTCGAATCTTATCTTCCAACTTCCGTAGCATTAGATAACTCCAATTCTCTTCCTCACATGTAAACAAATATTTGAGGTGAGCCCAATATTAGTCCAGAAATATGAGGCAATGTTTTGGTTAAAGTTCTTGTTTGGGCCTTTCCATTGCTCTTTATCCTGATAATTCTATATTTACCTCTTTGCTAACCAGCTATTCTCTTCATTTCACGAGGTCTATTTCCCAGTCCATTGGCACTGCCTTTCATGCAGTTTCCTACTTTTTCTTTTCCTTATATTGTCCATAGTACAGGCCTTGCACACATATGGAATGTAGGGTTCCCGCTGTTATACGATTCTCATCCACATTGCTGCTACTATTTCATACTACCCTCTCAGTACCTATTTTTCTTACAGTTGTCTCCATAACCATTTTCCTGTTGAACATGAATAAAATCTTACCCATCTCTTTGCAGGCGAAGAATTCTGGCAACAAAGAAACAATTAGACGAGGCGCCCTCATGAAGATGCTTCTGAACTGTGCACAGACCCTCCCACTGTGGATTGGGAATGCTGGAGAAAAGCCACCTCCTTTGTGTGGCGCTGTTCCTCCAGAGCAAAATTATATTGCGAAGGCAATGAATTTTCTGTGTTGTTTGTTTCATAGATTCTAAGCTCATATTTTCCTTATACTATGTTCTACTCAGAATGGGCCAGTGTAGGCTGTAATTAGGCATTGAAAGCATAGGATTTTTAGTCTTCTTTTGGATACCTCTTTAAAGGAGTGGTAAAGATTAAGATTGCAGTATATTTCATACCACAAATATTTCTAAGGTTCTGTATATTATCTCTAGTGCAAAGAAATTTTCCACTTAGACTCATTTTCCTTCATGGGAACAAGTTAGTGAGGTATGTACAGAGGCCTCAGCTTGTAGCAATAGTACTTATAACTCCAGAGTTTTAACATGCTGTTCATATCAAAATATAGTATCCTATATACTTTTGAATTAAATTCATGGACATGAGTCCTATTGTAATGAACATTACAGATAGTGGGTGCACTTATTTTCTTGATTATTGAATTTGGATATTAATTTCAGGTGAATGATATGGTAGCTTGCTTAGTTAGAGGCAGTGAAGGTGAAGACAACTGGATTCTGGCTGAGGTTGTAAATTATAATACTGCTACCAACAAGTATGAGGTAGATGACATCGATGAGGAGCAGAAGGAACGGCACACACTAAGCCGTAGACGAGTTTACCCATTGCCTCTGATGAGAGCTAATCCAGAGGTCAATCCCGAAGCATTGTATCCTAAGGGCTCTATAGGTTTGTATGATAATCCTGTGCCTGCTTTTGAAAAAATTATTTTCATACATTCAACTTACCTGTCAGATAATATACATAGCTATCGACTCCGTCGTCTGACAGAAATTCAAATTTCGCGGCACTCGCTACAGGTAGGTCAGGTGATCTACCGCCCTGCTCTGGGTGGCAGGACTAGGAACTATTCCCGTTTTCTAATCAGATTCTCTCTGTCGCCGGGGTATCAACATTGTTGTTACTTCCTCCTGACTAGAATTCGTTTTTCGCAAAGCTTTTGATCATCTCTCGCTGATATTTGGTGACGTACTTGGATCGTTGTTTGGCATTCGCTATCGTGGACTGTTTTTTGGACTTGGTTTTTGGAATTCGTGAATATGTCTGACTCTAGTGTTAGTTTCAGAGTGTGTGAATGAGGGCTGTAAGGTGAGGATTCCGAAAGCTTCGGTAGATCCTCATACTACTTGTAGTGGGTGTAGAATGGTTGAATGCTCGATTGAGAATACGTGTAACGAGTGTGAGAAATGAGTGCACAAGAGTGGAAGATCTAACTTCTTACTTGAAGAAGTTAGAGAAAGATAGAGAGAGGAAGGCGGCTTATAAAACCCGCAGAATGTCTACATCTCATGATTTACTGTCTAGTTCTGTAGCTTCTTCCTCTGATAATCATGCCCATTCTGTTTCAGCCCGTTCACAAATTGCTAATCCCTCTAGTTCTGCTTCGGAAATAGCGGAACTCAGAGCTTCCCTTCAGAAAATGCAGGAAAAAGTGGCAGCATTGGAAGGTAAGGAAAGTGAATGTGGTTTCGCTAGTGATATTAGTGTCCCCAGTGTAGTGGAGGGGGCGTCTGGTCGTCTCTGCGACGCTCCCAGGCCTAGACCTCTTCCAAGCTCCCTGGCCCGGAGGAGAAGGAAAGTCGAAAGCCGTACGGGGGTTGTGGAGAATCCCCAACGATCAGGCGTCCCTTCGGCAGAATCGATCATATCACAAACTGCCAAGGACCGCTATAGGAAAAGCGTCCTTCGAGAGTGCTTTTCGTCGTCTAGTTCGCCTTCTCCGAGAAGAGGATGGAAGGAGTCGAAACTTTCCCGTCCGCTGAAGAGGAGTATGAAAGAACATGAACTCAATTCTAGTCCCGAGCGCTTCTCTGAAGAAGGAGCGCCTTCGGTAATAAAGAAGGCTAGAATACATTCAGACTCTGGGTCTGGAAGAGATCCTAGAGCGCCTTCCAGATCTCCCTCTCCTGGTTCGAAAGATTCCTCAACCAGGAAAATTTTAATGAATATGCAAGAACAATTAGCCTCGTTAGTAGGAACGCTATATAAGGAGCCTACTCGTAAGAAGGATGATAGGCTTCCTATTAAAAGATCTAAATACCGTTTCTCCTGTCGGGCGCGACGCACCCTTCAGGGGAGTTGTCGCACAAGCGGCCATCTCTGGGGGGGAGCAAATGCGTTAGACAGGAGAGAAGTAAGAAAGGAAGTTACTCCTGTCAAGAGTACGGCTCCAACCAGGAGCCAGGCTCCGAGTAGGCGCAAAGAGCCAGAGTATGCAGTACAACATTCAAGATCTTCAACCAAGCGCCAAGAGTTAGCTGAAGAGGAAGATCCTGTTAGGAGTAGAGCGCTTGTTAGACGGAAAGCGCCTACCGGGATCAATACTCCTACTAAACACCAGACGCATTCTAAGGATCAGGAGTATGGAGCGACGTACTCCTGCCAGGCGCCAGGAGTCGTCGGGCCTCGATACTCCTCCCAGGCGCCAGGAGTATTCTGAACTTAATACTCCTCCCAGGCGCCAGGAGTATTCCGAACCTTATACTCCTCCCAGGCGCCAGGAGTATTCTGAACTTAATACTCCTCCCAGGCGCCAGGAGTATTCGGAACAAGATGCGCCTACTAGAAGCCAGGAGTATTCGAGGCGCTCTGCGCCTGCCAAGCGCCAGGAGTATTCCAAACACGTTACTCCTGCCAGGCGAGATACTCCTGCTGTACACCAGGCGCATTCCTTGTATGAAGAGCCTGACATTCGAAAGAGAGTAAGGGAAGAAACAGAAGAAAGAAGGGAGCCTTCTCCTTCCGAGCCTATGAACCCAGAAGATGCCTCGGAGGATGAAATGAAGGAAGGATCTTCTAATTACAAAGTTCTTTCGTCCCTTCTATTGGAAGAATATGGAGACTCGTTAACGCCAGCCGCTCCTCCTTCTCCACGCTCTCTGTTCTCGAGCACGAAAACACACAAGTCTTCTTCTTTCCTAAAAATGAAGCCTGCTATATCTATGAGGAGGGCGCTTCAATCTCTGGACTCCTGGTTCAAGAAGAAGAAGGAGTTAGGAAGGACGGTCTTTTGTATGCCTCCCGCTAAACTTACAGGGAGGAGAGGCATTTGGTACGAAACGGGAGAAATATGGGATTGTCTCTGTCCGTTTCAGCTGAGTCAGACTTCTCGAGTTTAGTAGATTCATCGAGAAGACACGCCTTGAATGCAGCGAAAGTAACATGGGGGCTTTCGGAAACGGACCACCTCCTCAAGGGGCTTTTTCACACTTTAGAAGTTTTTAACTTCTTGGTCCCTTGGGGTGCTGGCCAAGAAATCTCATGAAAAGGAACAACTGGACCCAGAAACCCTAAATAGCATCCTCACATGCATTGATAAGGCTGTTCAGGATGGATCGGCTGAGGTATGCTCCCTCTTTGGTGCAGGAGTTTTAAAGAAGAGGGCGGTTCACAGTGCTTTCCTCACGAAGGCCGTCTCTCCTTCGCAGAGAGCCGCCTTATTGTTTGCGCCTCTCTCAGAACACCTTTTTCCCTCGCAGTTGGTGAAGGATATTGCGCATTCTCTGACTGAAAAGGCCACCCAGGATCTCCTTAGACAATCCTCAAGGAAAAATAGGCCTGTGGCCAGTGGAGGAAAAGAAAGTGGCTCGTCCAGCTCAGCAGCAGCCCTTTCGAGGAGGTCTTCCAGCTAGATCTATCGCCAGAAGGAAGTCAACCGAAAAGAGGGGCAGGTCTTCCTTCCGTCCCTTTAAGAAAGGAAAGTGAGAATTCTGTCCTCCAGACACCTGTAGGAGCCAGGTTACATTCATTTGCGAAAGCCTGGGAAGGACTAGGAGCGAATCCTTGGACGATGTCGATCATCAAGAAGGGTTATCGCATTCCCATTAAAGGACGTTCCTCCCTTGACAACATCACCGAGGGAATTGTCCGCCAGATACAGGGACCCTGCTCGATGGATATCTTCGTCAAATGGTGGAACAGATGTGGGACAAAAGAGCAATAGAGCTAGTGCTGGATTGCAGCTCCCGGGGTTTTACAATCGCTTGTTTCTTGTAGCAAAAGCCTCAGGGGGATGGAGACCGGTACTGGATGTAAGTGCGCTGAACAAATTCGTAGAACAACAGAAGTTCAGCATGGAAACGTCTGCTTCAAGTCCTTGCAGCACTGCGGCAAGGAGATTGGATGGCGTCCCTAGACCTTCAGGACGCATATTTCCACATCCCGATCCACCATTCGTCGAGGAAGTACCTTCGATTTATGTTCGAGGGAAGAATCTATCAGTTCAGGGCCCTGTGTTTTCGGCCTTTCCACGGCTCCTCAAGTCTTCACGACGTGATGAAAAATGTAGCAAGACATTTACATTTGAAAGGGATAAACGTCTCCCTGTACCTGGACGACTGGCTCATCAGAGCCAGGTCTCAAAGCAGTGTTTGGAGGACCTGTCAACAACACTGGAATTGACAAAATCATTGGCATTGATCGTGAACCTCGAGAAGTCTCAGATGATCCCCAGCCAGAACGTGGTTTATCTGGGGATTCAGATGGATTCTCGGGGTTTTCGAGTTTTTCCATCTCAAGAGAGAATAAAGAAAGGCTGTGCCACAGTATCGAACTTTTTAGGGAAAGAGCGCACTTCAGCGAGGGAATGGCTGAGCCTTCTGGGGACCCTTTCCTCGCTCGAACAGTTCTTTCTCCTAGGAAGACTACATCTTCGTCCGCTTCAGTTCTTCCTGAGAAGAAGTTGGAGTTGGAAGACAGGACAGCTCTCGGACACGTTTCCAATCTCGGAGGAAATAAAGAATCATTTAAAGTGGTGGTTTGATTCCCTTAAAAGGAAAACAAATGGAGTGTCCCTGCAAGTACGGAACCCAAGCCTGACATTGTTCTCAGACGCCTCGGAGTCGGGCTGGGGTGCAACATTGGGATCCAAAGAAGTGTCAGGCACCTGGTCGGCAGAACAGGTTTGTTTCCATGGCACATAAATTGCAAAGAGCTTTTAGCAATTCACCTTGCGCTAAAGAGCTTCGAACACATAGTCAGAGGCAAGGTCCGTACAGATAAAACTCAGACAATACGACAGCTCTGGCTTATGTCAAGAAACAAGGAGGGAACGCACTCTTTCGCTCTGTACGAGCTGGCAAGAGATCTATTGATTGGGCGAACCAAAGGAAGGTAGTTCTTCTAACGAGGTTTGTCCAAGGGGAGAGGAATGTGGAGAGCGGACAGATTGAGCAGGAGGTTCCAGGTCCTTCCCACAGAATGGACACTCCACTCAGGAAAGTATGTCAGAGCCTTTGGCCTCCTTTGGGGGGAAGCCTCAAATAGATCTTTTCGCCACATTCCTCTCCAAAAGGATAGACACATTTTGTGCCCGTGGTGGAAGATCCCCGGGCTTATAGCAACAGACGCCTTCCTCCTGGACTGGTCAGGGATAGACGTTTACGCTTTTCCCCCGTTCAAGATACTGGGGGAAGTAGTCAGAAAATTCGTGGCATCCGAAGGAACCAAAATGACTCTGATTGCTCCGTATTGGCCAGCTCAAATTTGGTTCACAGAGGTGATGGAGTGGACGTGGACTTCCCCAGATCTCTTCCAAACAGAATAGATCTGCTCAAACAACCCCACTTCGAGAGGTACCATCAAAATCTACCCGCTCTTGCTCTGACTGCCTTTCGACTATCGAAAGACTTGTCAGAGCGAGAGGGTTTTCTCGCCAGGCAGCAAGCGCAATTGCTAGAGCCCGCAGATCATCTACTAGGCGAGTGTACCAATCGAAGTGGGAAGTTTTTCAGAAACTGGTGCAGGTCGAAGAAGCTGTCCTCTTCCAGTACCTCTGTGACCGAAATTGCGGATTTCCTTCTGTTTCTTAGAGAAAGTCGCATCTCTCGGTACCGATTTATTAAGGGGTACAGGAGTATGCTGTCAGCAGTCTTTAGAAACAAGGGATTAGATCTAACGAATGATAAGGATTTGCACGATCTCATTCGTTCCTTCGAAACTCATCAAAAGTCACTTGAACCGGTAAGGTTCCAGCTGGAACTTAGATGTGGTTCTTAAATTTCTATCCTCAGAAGAATTCGAACCACTACACACTGCTTCTTTTCGTAATATCACTAGAAAGTGTTTGTTTCTGATGTCTCTTGCAACGGCAAAAAGGGTCAGTGAGTTGCACGCCCTTGAATCAAGAGTTGGCTTCAAAGGAGACTCTGCAATTTGTTCATTTCAGTCTCTCTTTCTTGCCAAAAACGAAAACCCTTCGAATCCCTGGCCCAGGAGCTTCGAAGTGGAATGGACTTTCTAGTTTGGTGGGCAGAGAGGCAGAAAGATCCCTTTGCCCAGTTAGAGCTCTAAAATTTTATCTGGACAGGAAGAAGCAGTTGGGGGGTCGGGGGGTTCGCAAAAAGGTCTTTGGTGCTCAGTAAAAGACCCCAAGAGAGCAATGTCCAAGAACGCCTTAGCCTTCTTTGTTAGAAGTGTTATTATGGAAGCTCATAAGAATTGTCCAGATGATTCTTTTAATCTTTTAAGAGTGAGAGCCCACGAAGTTAGGGCAATCGCAACCTCTGTGGCGTTCCAAAGAAATATGTCACTCAAAAACATTTTGGACGCAACTTATTGGAGATGCAACTCCGTGTTTGCATCTCATTATTTAAAAGACGTGCGAGTTACGTATGAGAAATGTTTTTCTTTAGGTCCGTTTGTGTCAGCACAGACGGTTCTGGGTAAAGGAGAGAGCACCGATCCTTAAATTGTGTACGTAACCCTCTTGTCGGATGTGTTCTCGTGTTTCCGGTGCATGGGAGTGTCAGTTGTCGCACAAGCGGCCTTCACTTCACTTCATTTGGAAATCGAGTGACAGCTGACTATTAGAGGGGTACAAAATTTTTATTTTTGTATGTATGAGTTTCGAGTTTGTGGTTGTTTGCTAAGAGTTTGGGGATAACTCGGGCAATCTTAGAACTAACACGGGTTAGGATCGGGTGATCGGGGATTGGGTTGGTGTGCTCCTTAAATAAAGGCGTGTTGTCATATAAGCGGATGTGCTCCCATTGACAAACGCCAGTTAGGTTCTGTCGAGTAAGTGGAAGAGACCCCATCGACAGATCCACAAGAACTCTTGGCCACAGATCACTATCTCGCTAAGGCTCTTGAGATGAAGCAGACTCCTGGGCAATAGCCACGAAGTCTTCCATCTAATAAGGTAGGAACTAAGGTTTATTTATACCTACAACATATGTTGTTTACCTGTCTAGTCAGTTAGTTAGCTGTCTCTGCCCTCCACCAAAGGGTGTCAATCAGCTATGTATATATCTGACAGGTAAGTTGAATGTATGAAAATGATATTGTTATGATACAATAAAGTTTCATACATACTTACCTGGCAGATATATACAATTGAAGACCCACCCAGCCTCCCCGCAGGAGACAGGTGGAAGAGAGAATCTGATTAGAAAACGGGAATAGTTCCTAGTCCTGCCACCCAGAGCAGGGCGGTAGATCACCTGACCTACCTGTAGCGAGTGCCGCGAAATTTGAATTTCTGTCGGGGACGACGGAGTCGATAGCTATGTATATATCTGCCAGGTAAGTATGTATGAAACTTTATTGTATCATAACAATATCATATTTGTTCAGATACGTATACAAACCCTCGGTCCTTTAACAATAGGAAGGTACTTAGCGGCAGCTGAACCGGTCATAAGCTTCGAACAAGGGGGTTCGGTAGTTAACTACTTGTCCTGCAGTTGGCGGTCAGTCCGACTGCGAGGAGAGGAGCCACTTTGCTTTCGGCCGCGTTGGTGGATGGATGTGTTGCTCGCCTCTCTGCCCGCTTCTGTCGTATGCTTGGTTTGCTTCACTGCATGAAGACTTTTTTGCTTTTTCCTTTTACTGTGTGCTAGTGCAAAGGATATAAGTAAGTACGTGTGTGTTTTTTATATTCATACAGTGCTTCATTGTAATGGAAATGGAATCACGAGAGCCGGAGAGACCCCCTCACCCCCCATCAGCCGCAGATTGTGCCCTGGTGTGGAGGGCCGTAAGTGTGCAGCCTTTCGGTCCTCTTTTGAAGTTGACCCTCATGAATTTTGTACTCAGCGTCGAGGGCGAGAATGCTCTCGTACCGATACATGTGATGTATGTGTATCTGGTCGGAGGAGCAGTGGGAGCGCCAATGGGGGGGAGAAAGGAAGCCGTGTAACCGACCAAGGAGTCATCGGAAGGATCTCCAGTTACTCCCTTGGTTTATGGACAAGTCTTCCTCTTTCTTTCCCCCCATCTCAGCTCCCTCGTATGGCTCCTTCCCCTTTCTTGGGGGAGGTATCTCGTTCCTTCTCCTCTCTCGATCAGTCGAGCGTGGAGGTTTGGGGGCCGAGGTACCCTGACATCCAGTTGTATTCGGGGTTGTCCGTTCGCTCGGGGTGGGACCTGTCCCCCCCCGGGCGACGGGAAACCCCCCTCACTGACTCACCCGACTTTTCCTTCTTTAGGTTTGGCTGCCACGGGGACGATCTCGGACGGGCCTGGTACTCGCTGGGGCTCCAAGGGACACCGACGATTCAGGGGCTGCTGAGTCACCTGGCGAGAGGAGTCATGCCGGTAACCCACGGTTCGACCACCCCGACTACCACGACGGTGTCCACGCTGGGCTACGCTGCTCCGCCACCACCTGGCCTATACCCAGCACGTAGCCGCGGTGACCCCGACAGCTGCTGTGCAGCGCCGCTGCTGGAGATGAGGATGTGCGGCTGTCGCCGCCACCTGGGTTCGCCGCTCTTGCTCCAGCCCCTGACTTTCGGTGTCCCAAGAGCTCGCCTCTGGACCTGCCTCCTGTGCAGAGGATGCGCTGGTTCTGCACTGCCCCCTGTTCCTGACTACGATGCCGCTTCAGCCCCAGTACCAGTTCCTGCTGCCGTCGTTCCTGCCCGTGGTGTTGCTGCTCCCACCTCGGGTCCTTCCGGACAGGTGCAGTCGGGCCCTGTTGCTTTGGCAACTGCCCCGGCTCCGTCCTGGATGGAAGACCTGGTGGTGGTCCTGAAGAAGCTGACGAGGAAGAAAAAGAGGAGGAAGGTATCTTCTTCGCCGTCGTCATCTGCTGTCACTTCCCCTTCGACTTCTAAGGCCCCACAGCCTAAGAAGAAGAAGGTTGCCTCCTCCCCCCCTAAGAAGGCTCGTCCTGAGACTTTTAAGGGAAGGGCCCGTCCCACTCTGGTGGGACGGGTGGGACTTCCGCTGGTCCTGCTGGTCCTGCTGTTCCTTCGGGAACGGGCCCCGTCTCTCCTTCTGCAAGGCAGAAGAAGACAGGTACCAGAGGAGCACCGTACTGTCTCGGCCTCTCGCTCGCGAGAGGTACCGAGTGTACGGTCACCCGCGGGTGACCATGCAGCCAAGACCCAGGCAACCGAGTCCACTCGGCGCCAGGATCCAGGTGGGGGTCGCTCAGGTGACTCCCACCAGACCAGCGATAGTGGGCTGAGGCTAGAAAGTGTCCCCTCGGTCGCCTAAACCAGCCTCGGCTAGTCCAAGCGGCGTGGCGCGCCGTGAGGACAGGCCTCGCTCCCACCGGGACAGCAGACTCTGCAGGTCCCCTGACCGCCTCTCCTACCGGGACCGGGCAGATGGGACCAGCAGCAGCTCTTCTGACGTTCGGGACCGTCGCCGCTGTTCTCGGTCCAGCCGCTCTCCCAGGGAGAGCCGCTCAACCAGGCTTGCAGCTCGATCGCCTGCAGCCCCCGGTGGGCGCGGGGGGAGCTTCCAGGTCTCCCTCTCCGATCCCTTCAACTCCCTCGGGGCGATCAGGAGTGGTGGCGAGGGGCGCACTCCTCGCGATCCTGCCACGACGCCCTACAAACCTGGCACGTCCTAGGACCGACCCATGATCGTTATGCGCAAGTGGCAGGAGGAAACCATGAGGGGTCTGTTGCGGTTCCTCCTGTGGAAGGAGGAGGATCTCGGGAGGCGTTCTCGCTGGAGGGGCTTGACGGTCCGACTCCGCAGGATGCAGTCACTCCCGAGATCCAGAGGTCGTTCGCTGAGGTTATTGCGCTGATTCGTCAGCACAACGACCTCGGGGAAGGATCGTGCTCCCACCTTCCGAGCCTACATTAGGCTTGGAGGCGTTTTCTGGGTGGGACCTAAGAAGGAACCCAGGACGGCGTGGGTCTGCCGCGATCGGCCTTGGCTGACAGTGTACTGAGCCAGGTGGACGCTCTTGTCTCTAGACAGGAGGGTTCGCTTCGGTCCAGTAGGTCTTCCAAGCTCCTTCCCCCACCTCTACTGCGACAGAGGCAATTCTACGTGCCTTCGGAAGACCCTCTGCTGCCCAAGCAGGTTAACCCGGAGCTAGCTAGGCTAACTCTGGGGGTGTCTCTGCAGCAGCTCCTGTCAGAGAACCTGTGGTTCTCGCAGCAAGAGGCATTCGCCTTGGAATCTACCGCTATGGCAGCACTCCAAGCAGTCTCATGGATCGACCTGTGGTCCCTCACAGTGTCAAAGGCCGCGGCCTCCTTAGGGAACATTTCTCCTGAAGGGGACCCGGCTTTAGTGAGACTGTGCCAGTCTGGAGGTAGGGCCATCTCCTACCTGGCCCACCAGACGGCTAACCTGTAGGCCAACCTGGTTCTCCGGCGTAGGGACGCTGTCCTCACCTGAGTGACCCGGGCGGCTGGGCGAGAGGCGGACTTGGGTCTTCACAAGGACCGGTGTGGAGTTCCTCCTTCTCTTTCCCAGAGAGATGGTGGATGCTGTGATGGAACAATGGTGCACTGACGATAGTGACCGTCTTGTCCACCAGGCAGTCTTGAAGGTGGCTGGGCAACCTCGGACGACTGCGGCTAAGCCCAAAAGTTTAGCTAGCGCTTCCTCTGCAGCTAAGACGATTGCCTCGTCGAAGACGAGAGGAAAGACTCTGCCTTCGACTGCTGTTGTAAGGAGTGACCGTAACCAGCCCTCCTCCCAGTCCTTCTCTCAAGGGGGATCTGGGAAGAAGTCAAAGAGAGGAGGGAAACACTAGGTATGGTGCTCCCCCTCACATGCTGCCGGAAGGTGGGGGGGGTCCTGGCGGCCGGCCATTGGGCAACATGGCAGTGCTTCGGGGCGGAGACTTGATAGTAAATGTCCTTCGGGAGGGATATCTACTACCCTTCGAGTCTCGGCCACCCCTCACCTCCAACCCAGTCCAACTGCAAACGTACGTTCCTGGTTCGACCAAGGATGTAGCGCTTCGGCAGGAAGTAGAAGCCATGCTGAGCAAACGTGTTGTGGAGATCGTATGGGATCAGTCGCCGGACTTCTACAGTCAACTTTTCCTGGTGGAGAAGTCCTCGGGGGCTGGTGCCAGGTGATAGATCTCTCTCCCTTGAACCAGTTCGTTCACCACTTGGTTCACGATGGAAACAGCACGATCAGTGCTCGATTCCATCAGGGAGAACGACTTCATGCTTTCTGTGGATCTGAAGGATGTGTATTTCCAGATACCCATCCATCAATCCTCCAGGAAGTACCTCCAGCTTCATCCTCAACCGGGACGGTGTACCAATTCAGGGCACTTTGTTTCGGTCTCTCAACTGCCCCACAGGTGTTCACGACTCAAATTCGCTGTGATCTGGGGATCGTAGTGTATTAATGAGAAGTCAGATCTCGAACCCAAGCAGAGGATGAAGTACCTGGGCATGCTGATCGACACGATAGCAGGGCGAGTCTTCCCGCAGATTCACGGATCAGCAGGTTCAGGGAGGCAGCAGAACAGTTCCTGTCCCTTCAGGAGCAACCAGCTCAAGGCAGTGGCAAGTTCGTTGATCGGCCACCTGTCGTCTCTTAAGAAGCTAGTCCCTCACGGGCGTCTTCAACTGCGGTCTCTTCAGTGGAGTCTAAAGGAGTGTTGGTCACAGGCAAGGGACCCTCCTTTCTTCCCCGTGTCCCTCATGGAGGAGGTGAGGCAGGACCTAGCCTGGTGGCTGGACGACGGGAACCTCGTAAGAGGAGTACCTCTTTGCACTCCCCCCCCCGGAGATGCTGCTCTTCTCAAACGCATAGACTGAGGGATGGGGCGCACACCTGGAGGAGTTGCTGGCTGCAGGTGTTTGGGATCATCACAACAAGCACCTTCACATCAACGTCCTGGAGCTCAAGGCAGCGTTCCTCGCTCTCCAAGAGTTCCAGGATCGTCTGGTGGGACACTCAGTGGTGTTGATGAGCGGACAACAGCGACAACACCACAGTAGTGGTGTACGGTCAACAAGCAGGGGGGCTTAGTGTCCCTTCCGCTGCACCAGTTGATGTTACAGGTGCACGAGTGGGCCGTGGCACACTCAGTAGAGCTGTCAGCCGCTACCTTCAGGCAAGAGGAATGTGGTAGCCGACAAGCTCAGCTGTCGGGATCAGGTGATAGGAAACCGAGTGGTCCCTTCACCCAGACGTGGCGGAAAGGCTCTTCAACCTGTGGGGGCATCCAGTCGTGGATCTGTTCACCACCCAGCACAACAGGAAACTCCAGGTTTTCTACTCGGTTGTGCTGGACCCATGGGCAGCTGCAGAGGACGCTCTCCAACACCCGTGGGACAACCTCTTCGTTTACACCTTTCCCCCGTTCTGTCTGATTCGCAAAGTGATCAGCTGTGCGCTGATTACCGCGAATCTTCAGAGATCCTGGTCGGCACCCAAACGGCTTGAGGCCGTTTGGTACCCAGACCTGCTGGCTCTGCTCGCCGAAGCACCGAAGGAGTATTCCCCCATGGCACAACCTCCTGCGCCAGCCACATGTAGAACAGTACCACTGCTTGGTTTGATCCGTCTCTTCACGGCTGGCTGTTATCCACCATCTCTTGCGAGCGAGAGGCTTTTCTCGCAGCGCAGCAAAAGAGATGGCTGGATACCTCAGACAGTCCTCTGCAGCTGTATACCAGGGAAAGTGGTCCGTCTTCTGTGGTTGGTGTCGTGGATGGGGTCTCTCTCCTCTCAGAGCCACTCTTCAGCAGGTAGCGGATTTCCTCATCTCCCTTCGCCGAGAGAAGCTCCTCTCCGTCTCTGCAGTTAAAGAATACAGAGCGGTCCTGGCCCTAGTCCTTAAACCGCGAGGTGTGGATATCTCCTCCTCTTTCGAGATCTCCCTCCTGATGAAGAGCTTCGAGAGGTCTTGCCCACCCGGGGAACTCAGGCCCCCAGGGTGGGATGTGACTCTCGTCCTTAGGAGTTTGACTTGCAGACCCTTCGAGCCACTCCGAGTCGTCAGCCAGGGATCTGACCCTCAAGACCCTCTTCTTGCTGGCCCTGGCATCGGCGAAGAGAGTAGGGAAACTTCATGGTCTGCCTTTCAATGTAAAGCATTCGAGGGGATAGGGATCTGTTGACTCAATTTCGTCCTGAACTTCGTAGCAAGACGCAGAATCCGTCGATCCCTGACGACAAGTTCGATTCTTTCACAATCCCCTCCCTAATGGATTTCACCGACAACGATGTGGATGAGATGCTGCTTTGTCCTGTGAGGGCGCTGCGGCGCTATCTGAAGAGAACTCGGCACCTCAGGCCTGAGTGTCGACGCCTCTTCGTTAGCACCGGGGTTACCAAGAAAGAAGTGTCCAAGAACACACTTTCTTTCTGGCTGCGTGAGGTGATCAGGAGGGAATACGACACGGCTGGTAGTGATGACACCCGTACCCTTCATCCGAGAGCCCACAAAGTCAGAGGTATTGGTCCAACCCTTGCGTTCCGCAAGAACTTCTCCCTGGCGCAGGTACTGAAGGCAGGGGTTTGGGCCAACCAGACCACCTTCACTTCATTCTACCTTCGGGATATTACCCACAGGTCTTTGGACACTTTTTCCTTGGGACCTGTGGTGGCTGCTCAACAAGTTGTGTAGTTTGCCCAGCACCCGAGGGACAGAACAGCATCGCTTCCTTGTGTGACTGCATGAATGGACAAGTGAAAGAGAGTGTGACTGGCTTCTCCTTCCCGTTCATTCTTCTCCTCTACCTGTGGGAGTAGACGGCTGCGGTCGTCACTACGCTGAACAGGAGGCCGATGCAGGTAAGCTACACATCCGAGCTCCATCCTATCCCTTTCAGTAGGGATATGGAGTGTATATCCGCCACTCCCCAACAAGGGGAGAGTGGAAGCCAACAAGAGACAAACCCATGACTTCATTTTGGCTCTTGAAGTAGGAACTAGTTCTTGCCTTTTGCTATTTATAAGAGGTACACTTTCCTCCCTCTTATAAATTTGGTCCAGAAGTCTGACCACTGATCCTGCGGTGCACACCCCGTAGGATCCCCTCCTCTGCTCTTTTACGACAGGGAGTGATCCAAGGTAGGACGAACACCAGTCTGGTTTCATAATACTCAGATTCCAACCCACCAAGAAGTGAGTTCCTATTGTTAAAGGACCGAGGGTTTTGTATACGTACGGAACAAATAATAATTTGTCAAAAATTGTATTTTTCCTAACTATACAACCTGAGGTCCTTTATACATAGTCCCACCTTATGCCACCCCTCACTCAGCGTTTCCTGGGCCTAAAGCAAAAAGTGGACTACCTCTCCTCGCAGTCGGACTGACCGCCAACTGCGGGACAAGTAGTTAACTACCGAACCCCCTTGTTCGAAGCTTACAACCAGTTCAGCTGCCGCTAAGTACCTTCCTATTGTTAAAGGACCTCAGGTTTGTATAGTTAGGAAAAATACAATTTTCGACAAATTGTTATTTTTGCACATATAGTTTTAATAGTGTGGACAAGTTACTGCAGTCAACATCAATTGTTCATATACGAAACAAACCTTCGGTCTTAACATTAGGATAAATACTCAGCGCCAGCTGGAAACAAACGGTAAAGTTTACAATAATTGTGTACGCAAGGGACTATTGGCATCTGTGCTTGGTCACGAGACATGTGGGTATTATTATTAATAGGTGGTTTAGTTTTTCCAGACCTCTGAGTCTCAAGTAGACTCTTCTCGGGCTGGTTCTCAGGGATCAATCCTGAGAAAAAAAAAAAAAAAAAAAAAAAAATTTAGACTTTATTTAAGAAACCCGTCTTATTTAAAAAATTTATGATTTTATTAATTGAAAAATCCCTGCTTTCCGCAAGAAATTGTTTTTTCATTTCTGAACTCCGCAGATAAATAGATCTTTGCTGGGTCCCAATTTGGGCACTCAACAAGCAAATGCTGCACTGTCATGGGTATTTGACATCTGTTACATTTCACTGGGTCAGCATGTGGTGTTGACATCAAGTGACCATGTGAGAATCTTGTGTGTCCTATACGTAGCCTTGCTAGGATCACCTCTTTTGCTCTTTCCTCCTGTGAGGATGTCCTCCATGCATAGACTTCAGTTTTATATTTTTAAGTTTGTTTGTTGTTGGCACCGAGGCCCATTCTTCTTTCCAATCCTGGTAAATTAATGTTTTAACTGATTTTACCCAGTCTGACACTGGGCATATGAAATTGTTGGAGGGATAGTGCAGGCTAATTTGGCAGCAGAGTCTGCATATTCATTTCTTTTATTCCCACGTGTGCTGGGATCCAACATATTTCCATTGATATTCCTGATTGGAGGAGTTGATGAATTTTTTATTGAATTTCCTGTACTATTTGGTTTCCTGATTTATACTGTCCTATTGCAATCTATAGCGCTACGTGAGTCACTGAAAATTACAGAGACACTTGCTTTTGCCTCAGATATCATATCTAGAGCCATCTGTATGGCTGTGACTTCAGCAGTAAATACTGATGATATTGAAGGTAGGCTTTTTTTACTTAACTATTTTTCGAATATGCAGATGCTCCTACTCCAACATTATTTTGGAGCCGTCTGTATATATCATAAATTTGTCGCCTTTTCTTCTAATGTGTTCCAAAGCATGTTGGCGGTACATTTCCATACTTGTCATTTGTTTTTTGAGTAGGTAAGACAGGGAGGTACATATCTTTACTCTATTTAAAATCCTTTTTTATGGTGGTGGCAATTCCATTGGTGGGTGAAAAATTGGATTCATATTATGTATGTTCATTATGTATCTAGCTCTTTTTGGGAAAGAGCTTGTACTATTAACTGCTGTTACTTGATTACAGTTTTGGAAGCAGTAAGTTGCAGGAGACGATCCCACTTGCATTGAAAGACCTCTTTGTATTGTTATTAAATTACGGTGATGTTTAAGGGCAAAACTACCTGCCTCCACCAAAAGTGAGTTTGTTGGGGACGATCGGAAAGCTCCTGTGCACAATCGCACGCCTTCATGGTGCACTGCATCGAGAGATTTTAATGCAGATTCTGAGGCGGATGAATATATTGGACAGCAGTATCTATTATGGATAAGACTGTTGCCTTATATATCATTAATAAAATGTCTCGCTTTGCTCCCCAATTAGTGTGTGATAACTTTTTTTAATATGCAAGGGCTTTGATGCCCTTGGCTTTAATGTATTTGATGTGCTCTTTCCAATTTAAATGTTGATCAAATATTACTCCTAGATACTTGATTTTTGTACAAAATTGTATTTCAGTGCTATAAAGATGCAGTTTGATTGTTTGGTTCTTCATCCACCTTTTGTCTTTGTAGAAGACGATTGCTTTTGTTTTATCAGTTGAAAATTTAAATCCAACTGAATTTGCCCAACTACATATATTTGAAATGGCAGTACTAAGAACTCTCTGAGCGTGTCTCAGATTACTACTCGTATAGTAAATGACAAAGTCATCAACATATAAACTGTTTTTTACACCACTTGGTAAATTTATATGTAAGTAATGTCATTGATTGCTAAAGCAAACAATGTACAGCTCAAGACACTACCTTGAGGGATTCCTTCTTCCAGTTTATAGGTTTACTGAGTAGGAATTTTCTACTCTTACTTGAAAAGTTCTGTTTGTTAAGAAGTTCTTAATAAATATTGGTAAGTGGACCTCTTAGTCCCTTGGAGTGGAGTTTTTGCATGATGTTATGTTTCCATGTTGTATCGTATGCTTTTTCTATATCAAAAAATATAGCTACTGTTAATTTCTTTTGTTCAAAGCCTTTTTTGATATGATCTTCTAAATGTGTTAAGGGATCTAGGGTTGATCTGCCAGCTATTGAACCAGATTGTGTTGGTGTTAAAATGGATTCTTTGGTTATTACATACGTTAATCGTGCATTAACCATTTTTTTGTTCTAAAAGATTTTGCATAGGCAACTTGTTAGAGATATCGTCTATAATTGGATGGATTACTTGCATCCTTTCCTGGTTTGTTTATTGGAATAATTATGGCATGTTTCCATTTATCAGGAAAGACACGTTTTAGCCAGATACTATTGTAAAATTTTAATAAATATGATTTAGCTATAGGAGCTAATTTTTCTATCATTTCAAATGATATTTTATATATCCTGGTGCAGAGGGATGACAAGAGTTGATGGCATTATCTAGGTTCATACCATGTTTAAAAATATAGTTATATTCCAGGTCTTCAAGAGTTTCAAAATTGAGTATTATATTTTCTTTTTGTTTTTCTGATACTTTGAAAATGTGTATCTAGGCTGGAGTAAAAAAAAGCACTGATGTTTTTTCAAAATGTTTCCCAATTATGTTTGATATTTCATAAGTATCATGGTATATTTTTCCATTTAAATGTATTGCACTTCTTGGGAGGTCTTATATGTTTTCCATTGATTTTCCTTATCTTTTGCCAGACATCCCTTGTGGATGTGTTTGAAGATATGTTTGAGACATATTCCTTCCATGATGCGATTTTTTCTGCTATTACCGTTTTTCTAAATTTGGCTGTATATTTGTTATAGTGGTTTAATGTGGTTAATTGTTATGTTGTTATAACTATTTTGTTTAATATGTTTATACTATAGGGCATTTTGTTGAGTGATTTAAGGCGAGTTTTGAGTCTGTTTAGATTGCGACTCAATATATGTAGTATTTTACTTAATGTTGTTAATGTTGGATTCCACCATGGGACAGGGGATTTTGTTGGAATGTGTTTTGGTTTTTGGAATACTTTTATCTGCAGCATTTATTATGAGTTTGAGAAGGATTCACATGTAGTATTGTGATCTTCATTATGTGGGAAATGGTGGTATGTTTCGTGTGTATAGGAAATATTTATCCCAGTTAGCTTTTTGGATATTATATCTTGTAGGTGGCAATATTTTGACATTACTTAAGTAGTTCAGAATGATTGGGAAATGGGCACTTGTGTATGAATGCGTCTAGGACGTTCCATTCAAATTTCTCCGCTACATCATTTGAACATAATGAAATGTCAATTGAAGAAAAGGTTAGGTGTGTATTTGAAAATATGTTGGAACTTCACTTTCATTGAGACAATACAGGTTGTGTTTCATTATAGTATTCTCTATGTTGATTCCGGATGTGTCAGTGGGGTTATTATATCCCATAATGGATTATGTGCATTAAAATCTCCTACTATAAGTAGTGGTTCCTGTATACTTTTGCTAATAAGTTCAGAAAAAATCACTGAAATTTGCATTGAAATTTGGTTGGTTATATATAAATTACAAATAGTAATTTTACTTTTATCAGGCAATATACAGTTTAATTGATGTTATTGATATGGCATAGATGGTATGTCAACAGGTTCATATGTAAATGCTATTATGAACGTATATGGCTGTGCCTAATTTTCCACCGTCAGTTGGTGAATAACAGGCAATTTTATAGTGTTGGATATTTGTAGGGTTATTTCCTATATGTTGTAGACATATGCACATTGGGTTGTGGTCTCGTATGATTCTTTGTAATTCACCCAGACGTAGTCGGGTTAAGAGACCATTTATATTCCATTGAATGATTTTATATTCCATTATTGGGAGGAATTGGTGTTAAATTCTGTAAATTGATTGCAATGATTTTACTTTATCTCGTAGTTTATATGCATTGAATTTATTTGTGTTTTTTAATCGTTGTATTTGTATGTTGGTTATTAGATTCTGCAGTTGTTTGTTTTTCATAGTTGAATATTAATAAGTCTATTTTTGATTTTATAATTTCCTTTTTGTTTTTGTATTTAAGGATTCAGACATAATTCGTTCTCATGTTGGTGTGTTAAAGGGCACCTCCTTAATTTGGTAAAATTGTCAATACAATTTCGTACTGTGTCCTCTGTCTTGGTAGTTAGTTGGTTATATGTACTTACAAAGCATTCATTACAACCACAAGATGAAGCATGTTTGGTAATGTTAATTATTGGTTCAGAAGTTTTTGGTCTAGCTTTAGAAATGTCTGGTTTTGTAATTCTATTGTTCCTTTTCTGTAGTGATAAGGACTGTTGGTTTGAGGGGTTATTTGTTTTGTTGTTGTTAATGGATATTTCGGTCTTGTGGATGGTTGGGGGGTGATAGTTATATTTTGGTTTGGTTTAATGGTATGATTTTTCATTAGTATTATTTGATGGAAATTGTAAAGAGTGATCTTTACTGTCCAGATGTTGGCTGTTTGATTGAGATTGAGGGTAATTGTGTATTTCCACGTGTGATGAGGTTAGTTTTAACTATCTTTTTTAAAATGTTCTCCTGTGTAGTTGGAGTCTCTCTGGATTTGATTGTAATTTTCAATATTTACTTTTTTTTCCCTTAGGTGGGGTTCTTTCTAGAATTCTTTTCTTTTTGCCAGTTTCGATTATCATCATTATTTAATTCTTCTTCTATTGGAAGTTCTTTTCCATGGATAACTGAATCATCTATGTTGGTGGTGGTATTGGTTGTTGTAATATCACTTTTATTTTGGGTTTCAGTATTATTGGTATGAAATCCAGTTTTCCATGTTTATACTATCTTGTTTGTCATTGTGCTGTTGATGTCTTGATTTTTAGTCACATTTGAAAAGGTGGGGGTTTTGGATGGATTGTTAACGCCTCTTACTTTTAGCTCAAGTCTGGCTTCCATGACTGACATTCCTGTCCTATTTATTAACAACTGAAGTTCTGTGTTATATTGGTAAAATGAACACTCCTTAGATTTTGCGTGATGGGCTAGTCCACAATTAATACATTTTGATTGTTTTACAGTTCCAATTAGTGGTATGGTCATCTGATGCACAGACTGCACATATAGCTTTATTACGGCATCTTTTGTATGTGTGTCCATACCTTGAGCACTGTGTACATTGTAATGGTTTAGGAACAAAAGGACGAACTTCTCTATTTTGTCCAAGAATTTTTATTTTAAATGGTAAGTCTTGGCCTGTAAATTTTATTTTGGCAATGTTGATATTTTTACTTTTATCTTTCCTACTTGAAATAGAGTATCATCTAAATCGTGGATATTGTTTATATCTCAATTTTAGGGAGTCTAGCAATAGTTGTTTTGAAGGAAGCTCCTGCTCGCTATTGGGTAGGATGACTGTATACCCTGTACATAATCAATGTTTCGTGGCTTGTAATTATTACCTTTATATTATTTATTTCTGTTTATACTTAAAAAGGCAGTGGACTGCTTTTTATTGGTTACTTGGATAAGCCATTCATTGTCCTTTGATGTCTGCATTCCATGTCTTGTGTTGGATATATGTTAAGTATTTGTTTTCTAGCATCGCTGCTTGAGATTTTGTTGTCAGCTTTGAGGACTAGAAATCTTGACCAATTATCTGGTCCAAAGAGGTCATCAAATGTACCAATGTGGGATTAAGTCGGTAATTTTTGTTTCTTTTTGGTCCTTGTTTTATGTATGTTGCTTGTCTATTATGATTTTTATATTTTTCTGTATTGCTGGGAGGATTATTTGTCTCTAATTCAGAATTATTGTTCATCTATATATGGTTCCATTGTTACGATATTGGAGTTTACCAATTTATGTTTGTTTGTTTCTTTTTTATTTATGCACTCTATTTGGTTTTCTGGTTCTGCTGCTTTACTTGGAACAGGGTGTTCCTTTGTATCTTTTATAGTACTTTCACTACTTGTGGCAGTACCTAGGAAATTCGGGAGTGACGTGCTAATGGTCATCAACTGTGCCGTAGTTTTTCCATCATGGGGCCCAGGGGTACTCAAATCATTTATTTCACAGTTCATAAATTTTGAGTTTTTTACACAAAAAAAAAAAAAAAAAAAAAAAAAAAAAAAAAAAAAAAAAAAAAAAAAAAAATAAAAAAAAAAAAAAAAAAAAAAAAAAAAAAAAAAATCTTGAAAAGATATCATTGGCCCTTCGCGAAGTTAAATCTTCTGCCAAAGGCACAAGTGAGAAAGGACTCCCAAATGTCCCGCATCCCTACCCTACCCAAAAGGGGATGGCATAACATGATTAGTATGGGCCCAAGTGTAAGCAGAACCCGCTTGCTAGGACTAAGAGTATTAGGTTAATACAATTATCCCATCCTAATCACATTATGGGCAAACTGGATAGAATGCCGAGAGTTCTATTCCTAGAACCAGGCCCCCCCTGGAATCCGTGGTCCAGCTCCACAGAATAGTTCCGCCTGAAAAACAGGTCCGAACATTGTCGGGTAGATGATGGATCTACCACAGTTTTCACTATTTAGCTTCGGATTTAACTCCACGTTAAGCCATGATATGTTTTCTCATTTATTTGCTTTTAAAAATTTTGGCAAAAAATGGAAAAGTCCACATAAGTTTACTCGAAAATATATAATGTCATATGGGACTCTTGGGTTCGAACCTGGGAAGAGATTCCTGAGGTTCGAGAGCCCCCTCACCACGTCAAGGTGGTCCCAAAATGAGGGGGACGAGACATGTGGGGCCACCCACATACCCCTCATTAACTTGTGACCCCATTAGTTATTTTTTTTTCCGCCTTTAAGTGAGGACGTGCTTTGCTTCATCCTTTTAAAGCCGGTTTAGTTTGCCCCCTGTTGTTTTCAATTTGTTGTTTGGAATTCCCAGGTATGTGAACATGAAGTCTTCTCATGCTGAGAGAATTCCTGGATATCACAAGAAGCAGATAATGCCCTGTTATTTTAATTTTCTTCGATGGTTTTGACGTCGAAGTACTCATGGTGTAGTAAGTCGTAGGTGAAGAAATTCTTAAGGTTCGGTTAATTCGTTACCTGTGCTTGGGAATATCGCATATTCATATGGATTGCCTGTAATCCAAAGCTTTGATGTATCTGGATGTGCTTTGGGAAGTAATTATGACTAATTGTGCTCCTTTCCCTGCGGGGAGAGGTGTGCATTGCCATCTTGTTTTCATTCCAGATATGTGGGTAGAGAGGGTGCAGCGTTAGGCTTATCAGGAGAACCAACCCAAGAAGGACAGTTGGTTGGATGTATAATGTCGTGTTGCCACCCAGGATCCCACGTGATGATTGTCCCTTTTATCCTGACATGCAATGGATGGCGGTCGGATGCGTCGCCATCTGTAAAGAAGCAGATAGGGCAACAAGGCAGCCTTTAATGTCAGGTTGCTATGACTACGAGAATAACATCAATAGCCTTGCACTTCTGGTAGGGTGCTGGCTTTGCATTCGAGTTGCTCAGTGACATCATAAACATGGCGACCGCCATGACGTCATAAACATGGTGACTGCCATGACGTCTCTTCACAGCTGCAGCCTACACGAAGACATGCTTCCATTTTCATTTCGAGAGTACTTTACAACTATGCTTTCGGATGGGAGGTTTTTAATGCACATTGTTTTTGAGAGAAATTACAAGTGTTAGGAGATATAAGTCACATAATGGAAAAGACACAAGTTTTTCCTCTGTACCGTTCCTCTTAGGCGCCAAGCTTAGGTGACTGGCTTTGATGCCAGTGCGTTCTCCTGCCAATCCTGGAAAAAATAGGGACTTTCGTAGCTGATCCTAGAGCTAAGAGGAGAAGTTTCTTCTCCATCTTCGAGCCAGGATTGTTACATCCCTATTATATGAAAGCACAAGAAGTTGTTGTGATTGTCGAACAAGTGAATGGTGGAAAGTTAGTCTAGTGTGGCTGCTGTGAAGAGTTGGAAAAGGCTAGAATCAGGGACTTCGTGACTGATCCTCATGTCAAGAGGAGAAGAATAATTTCTTCTTCATCTTCGAGCCAGGACTGTCACATCCTTGTAAAGTAGAAATGCCGCAGAAGGTTGGGTCTCTTGACCTTGGCTGCAAGAGTACCATAAACAGCCTCACGCTTCCATCAAGCGTGTTGACGTCATAGCCAAGACCGCTTGCAAATGGCGGTAGTCATGACGTCACAGCCTACTGATTCTCGATTTACTTCGCTGCCTCCAGAACCTAATACGCTTTTTGACTCATTGGTACACACAGTACATTAATGAAGAATAAACAGGATCTAGAGGTGAAAATGGCTAAGTAAGACAAAAAGAAAAGGCGTGATTCGTCTTCTTCTTCGTCTTCTTCTCTAGATGGTGTCATAGCTAAGTTCGATGGCATCACTGAGTGTACCAGTCAAGCGTTGGAGGATACAGGATTTCGTAACTGATCCTCGGGACAAGAGGAGAAGAGTAAATTCTTCTTCATCTTTGAACCAAGACTGTCACAGCCCAATCAGCAAGAAAATCAAGAAGTCAGTGGCTGGTCCACTCAAAGCAATTGGACGAAGCTGTTTAAAAAGAGTCCGAACGAGCGAAAGCGTCGACTGTCGCTGGGCTAGCGGCCGACGTGGAGTTGCCAGTGGTGACTACAAAAAGTCTAAGAGAGACTACAATGCCGTGGCTTAACTTGATACATACGCCAATGCTTTTACAAACATTTTCCATGGACTCTAGATGTCAGAGTAATAAAATATGATAAAATTGCTCTCATATTTGTATAGAGGATTGCAAACAGATACCTTCTCAAATCCTACTGACTATAATATTTTCAAGATCAGGCCATCAGCGGCCATTAAAGATCAAAGGTGCCGAGGCCGTATGGTTGGACGACCATGACGCATGCAAATAGATACCTTCTCAAATCCTACTGACTATTTGGGATTGAGCCATCAGTGGCCATTAAAGATCAAAGGTGCCGTGGCCGTATGGTCGGAAGACCATGACGTATGCAAATAGATACCTTCTCAGATCCTACTGACTATTCGAGATCGAGCCATCAGTGGCCATTTAAGATCAAAGATGCCACGGCCGTATGGTCGGACGGCCATGACGCACCCGGACGTTTGTCAGAGGGTAGGAGTGAGTTAACGTCTCCAGTGGCTGAACACAGTTCGTTAGACCCGGAGGGAAGAGAAAACCCAGAGTTTCAGGCTTCGTATGAGGTGTTGATTGATTTGATTAGTCAATTCAATAACCTTTCGGGGAGCACGGAGACACCTGCCAGCATGCTTCCCTTGGGGATTGACATGGTGTTTGGTTTGAAAAAGGATACGAAAGTGTATGAATTACCTTGTTCTAGCCATGTAGAGTCCATTTTACAACACGTAAAATGCACGGATTGATGGAAGGATATAGATACCTCTTAGTAATCGTATGCAGCCTGAATGGTGGGAAATAGCATACTTTGGGTTTACTCCAGAAAACTTCAAACCTTTACAGGTAAGGAGAATTCCCATGTTTTATATACTTGTTTGTATAAGCTGGTTTCTTCCTATAAGAATATTTACCAAACACTTTGACTCTTACACAAGTAGTTAAAGTTAATCGAAAGCTTGGTTCCTTCGAAAGTACTGTAGAACCCATTCTTCTTAATGAAATCGAATGGGAACTTAAGTCGAAAGAAAGATGTGAATGTCTTTCTTTCGTCACTTAAGGTAGCCAAGCCTAAGTAGGGCACTTGTAACCTAAGATGATATAGCCAGGAGAACTGGGTCATACCTTAATGTGATTAGGGTGGGGACGATTGTATTCTGGTAATACTCTGTCCTATCAAGCGGGTTTAGCTTACACTTGGGCCACCCTAATCATGTTGTGCCATCCCCTGTGGGGTAGGGTAGGGACGCGGACATTTGGGAGTTGGTTCTCACTTGTGTCATTAGTGGAAGAATAAACTTCATGAAAGGCTGATGATATCTTTTTAAGGTTTTCAGGGTTTTTTTTTTTTCCTTTGATCTTTATGACAGAAACGAATAAAGATTCAAGTACCCCTGGACCCTTTGATGGTAGTGAATCGGCACAGTTGATGACTGCAGGAACCTCCACTGGCAACCTTCCTCTGGAAAAATAAAAAAACCTTCCAGTGTAATTACACTGAAACTTTTTGCTCCAGTACTGAGCAAAGGGAATTTGGTTAGAATATAGTTTCAGAAATAGGACCTGGAATGTTTGAAAACTCGTATGATAAATATTTGACTTTTGATTTGGAAGACACTAATTTTGATATTTTTTATATATATGTATAGAGATTTTGTCAAGTGTTGTGGCCGAGAGCTTAAAATTTCTTCTGAGGGGTGAGGAAAGCTGACAGTAGAATCTGCCTCAGCAAAAGAAAGTGACAAACTGAAAACATTATCGCACCTTGGAGGAGTTAAAGTGGAGTGTGCAGTACATGTTTCCTGGAATTACTCCAAGGGGATGATATACGTATGCACCCCAGCTTATGACGTACTCTGAAGAAAAGCTAGTAGAAGAATTAAAAGATCAAGGCATAATAAGAATTGAAAGAATGAAGAAGATAAATGGAGTCCTTGTCCCACTCCCCAATTTAATTGTTACATTCAATTCCATCCGATTGCCTAGTATAGTGAAAGCAGCCTGGTTACGTTTCAAGGTCAAACAATATATACCAAGACCGAGGAGATGTTTTCATTGGCAAGAATTTGGACATATGTTGGGGTCTTGCAGACAGGAACTACAAGGCAAGCCTGCCACTTGTGTCAAATGTAGTGAACCAGAGCATGGTATATGTAATAAGCAAGCCAGATGTGTACATTGTTTAGACAGTCATCCATCATCTTCACTTACCTGTGATGTATACATCAAGGAAAAAGAAATTCAAACATTAAGGGTAACCGAAAGTATCACATTTAGAGAGGCAAAAGAGAGTGTTGAATCAGTACGTTAGACCAGGAATATCTTTTTCTAGCGTTGCTGCCAACCGAAGAAGGAATACCAATGTTACCAAAAAACAGTGTAAGTAAAAAACCAGTGACGACCTGTACTCATGCCTCTTTGGAGGCGGCGCCAGTGATTGCTGGTGCTCATGCCTCTTTGGAGGCTGCGCCAGTGTTTTCTGGCGCTCCTGCCTCTTCGGAGGCAGTTCCAGTTGATTCTGGCACTCTTGCTTCTATGGAAGCAGAGCCAGTGATTTCTGGTACTCTTGCCTCTCTGGAGGCTGTACCACCTGTAAATGCTATCGAGGATGCACCATTATCCAATCCTCACATCCCTCCTCAGGCAACACCAGCTTTGTCTGCTGTTCCTGAGACTGATAACCCGCTAAAAAGGAAGGTAGCCTTAAACAATCGGTCTCCTTCCAGGAAAAAAGAGCAAGGATGTAAGCTGAAAGCTCTTAAAAGAGGCTCTAATTTATCAACCTCTAAAGGAAAGTAAAATTAATTAATTTTCTCCAGTGGAACTGTCAGGGATTAAGAGCTAAATGGGAAGAACGAAGGCTGCTCATATCAGAGGTGTCTCCTGTTTGTGTAGCTCTGCAGGAGACCATGATTGGTAGTAATACGTACCCCAGCCCACGAGAGTATACATCCTATCACTCCACCTATAATTTAAATAATGGAAGCCATGGTGGTGTCGTTTTGTATGTTCGAAATGACACCCCACAAAATCCTATTAATATCCAATCAGCATTGCAAGTGATAGGTGTGCAGATCCATTTGCAAAGAAAATATACAGTATGCTCTCTGTATCTACCACCTAACAAAGTCTTCCCAATCAATGAATTTAAATCTCTTATTCAACAGTTACCACGTCCTTTTGTTATTTTGGGAGATATGAATAGCAGAAACCCTCTTTGGGGTGACATCGTCACCTCAAAGAGGAAGATACTTAGGTTCCATCGTAGAAGATGAAGATGTGGGGATTCTCAACTCTGGGGAGTCTACACATTTTCATGTTCAAACAGGCACGTTATCAGCAATTGATTTATCTATATGTAGTGATGACAGTCTTATTGACTTTTGGAGAGTTATAAATGATAGATTTACAAGCAACCTTTTCCCAATAGTGGTGAGTGTAGCATCAAGCCCTCCATCTTCAAGGCTACCTAAATGGAACATTGGTAAAGCTGATTGGCCGGCATTCCAGGAGCACAGTTCAATAGATGACTATGCTGATTACTATCCCTGCGTAGATGATGCTCGTGAATTTTTGAATACAATAATGTTGTCAGCTGGTATTCAATCTATACCTAGGACTTCAGGCATATTTATCCGCCGACCAGTTCCTTGGTGGACTCATAAATGCCAGGAAACTCACAGAACTATGAAATCTGCTTTCACCAGATACTGCAGACGAAAATGTGAGTATTACCGTGTTGAATTTCGAAAAGCAAGAGCTCATTTTTGCATGGAAATAAAAAAAGCACGAAAAGAATCTTGGACAATATTCATATCTTCTCTAAATTTGAAAACTCCTCTGACTCTAGTTTGGAAGAGAGTTAGAAAAATAGCAGGCAAGTTCACTCCTTGTCAACTTCCAGTTATCAAGATGAATGGTTGCGAGGTAGCAGACCCCCAGTTAGTGCTAAATGAGTTTGCTAATCATTTTGCTAATGTTGCGAAGAAAAATGATGATAGACCCTATTCAGCTCAAAGACGGATAATGGAACAGGTCGAAATTGATTTTAATACCTTAAGACACGAGCAATACAATGCTCCTTTTACTATTAGAGAATTTGAATCAGCCTTTAATAAATGTAATGAATCAGCTCCTGGATTGGTTGATATAACATATTCAATGATTAAGCATACTCCTGAAAATACCAGACTTTTCATATTAAGCCGTATTAACAGAATTTACCGAGAACATATCTTCCCCAAGCTTTGGGAGAAGTTAAAATTACTGCCATTTGTGAAACCTGGAAAAGATCCATTCAAGACAGAAAATTATCGCCCAATTGCATTGACATCTTGTTTGTGTAAGATCATTGAAAAAATGGTGAACACACGATTGATGTGGTAGTACTTAGAAAGAGGTAAATATCTGTCGCCTGCTCAGTGTGGTTTTCGGAGTATGCACTCCACAACTGATGTATTGTTACGAATGGAATCTTCAATATGTGAAGCTTTTGCTGACAAGCAGCATCACATCACTGTGTTCTCTGATCTAGAGAAGTCATATGATACAACATGGAGATATGGCATTTTGAGGGTCCTTTATGAATGTAACCTGAGAGGCAATTTGCCCCTCTTTATTAAGGCTTTTTTAAAAATAGGATATTTCAGGTTCAGGTTGGAGCAACAATGTCGGATGTGTTCAATCAAGAAGAAGGAGTGCCACAAGGAAATGTTTTAAGTGTAACCTTGTTCGCCTTGGTAATCAATGGGGTTTCTAAAATAATTCCCCCAGATATAACATATACCCTTTTTGTTGATGCCCTGTCGATTTCCTTTGCAGCATCAAGGATGGCAGTGGCTGAACGCCACCTTCAGCTCTGCATTGTTAATGTAGTAAAGTGGGCTGAGGTTAATGGTTTTAGATTTCCTGCTAGTAAAACAGTAACTATGCACTTTTGTCGTATAAGGGTAATCCACCCTGATCCAGATCTGTTCATTCATAGGCAGAGAATTCCGTGTTGGTGAAACAAGGTTTCTTGGCTTGATTTTTTATAGCAAGCTGACCTGGATTCCACATCTGAAATACATTAAGGCAAAATGCTTGAAAGCAAAGAATTTGCTGAAAGTCCTGTCTTACATTTGTGGGGTGCAGACCGAACTCAGATGTTGAGATTATATAAAGCCTTGGTCTTTTCAAAATCAAATTATGGGTGTGAAGTGTACACATCTGCAAAGCCAAATAGCCTTATAATGCTCAACTCAATTCATCATGGAGGAATACGGTTGTGTACTGGAGCATTTAAATCATCTCCCACCGAGAGCATGCTTGTAGATGCTGATGAGGTGCCACTGGATCTTTATTACAAGCGTCTGCTGGTTCGGAGCTGGATAGATTCCAGAGGCTACCTAAGTCTTTAACCAGCATTTGTATGAGAAATGAAAGGCATTGGCAGTTTTATGAAAGTCACCCCAAGCAACCTCATCCATTCGCTTTTAGAGTAAATTATATTGTCCATGAATTAAATATGCCAAGAATCGAGATTTTACCAGCAAAATATTCAGTTAGTCCCCCCTGGAACTTTCCAGAGGTAAAATTTTGTAGATATTTTAATTTTACCAGTGAGGCCATGCAGTCAATATTTTTAGAACACTGCAACATGATGACTCCATTGCAGTTTTCACGGATGGCTCAAAGTTAGATGCTGGCGTCGGCTTTGGTATAGCCTTCCCTGATGTAGAGAGAAGCGGCAGGTTATCATCTGTTGCATTGATTTTTACAGCTGAATTATATGGAATTTTAAAGGGTTTAAAGGAAGTTTTAATACGGAATGAAAATAATTTTATTATATATTGTGACTCAAGAAGTGTTCTTCAGTTGCTGGAATCTTTTAATCCTCTAAACCCTCTGATTTTAAACATATTAGAATGGCTGCTTTTACTAAAAAGAAGAGGGAAAGAAATAAAGTTCTGTTGGGTTCCTTCCCATGTTGGGGTGGCTGGGAATGAGAAAGCTGACCAACTTGCAAAGTCTGCGGTCAGCTCCCCAGAACCCTCAAGATGCCTACTACCATATCGGGATTTGTATCCTCTAGTAAGTCAGAGAATTAAAAAATGTTGGCAGTCCCAGTGGGAGGATATTTTAACTAATCAAAAAATGCGCAGTATCACTTCATCAGTGTCTACTTGGTCATATCCACATATGCCAAGGAGACAAGAAACGATCTTGTGCAGATTGAGGATTGGATATACAAGACTCACCCATGGGTTCTTGATGTCCCGTGAAAATCCTCCGTTTTGTGAGAACTGTACTGTGCCCTTGACTGTAAAACATTTGTTGGTTGAGTGTCCCAGATTCGGGAATTTGAGACATAGGTTCCTGTCTTGGGGTCGTGATAGATTAGGTAATTTTATCCTAGCTACAATTCTTGGGAAGGATTGTAATATAGAGCAGTTATATAAATTTATGGGGGAGGCGGGCCTCCTCAACCAAATTTAAATTATACATAGATTGCCTATGCAAGAACTTTTATATATGAACAAAATTTTTATATACATATATTTATAGATATTTTTATATGAAATTTATTTAGAATTTAATTTTTTCTATTTAATTTATTTTGGTGTCAATTACCCAGATGTTGTGACACCAGATTTAATAGACACAATCAATTTAGCCTAACAAGTGGTTATATTCGTAGCCCTATTCCAGCCAGTTCGAGTCTACTGCTACTATCTTAGTTATTCTGAGTAGTAGTTCTTAGCTTAGACTGTCCGAACTAACTGGTTGGGTATGCATGTGCTGGCTTGGACCAACTAATGGTTGCGGTTTGGGTTTCAAACCTGCATTTACTATCTTAGATTAGTCTGAGTGGTACAATTCTTAGCTTAGCCAGGTCTGCTTAGCCTAACTCATAGGTTAGGTGGTTCTGACATACATGTCAACTTAGCCTAACAGTGGGTTGATGACTTAACATGATCTGGTTGCTTGAACCTGCCCGTACTATCTTAGGTTGGGCAAATTAGTAAGGTTATAAGTATAGCCGAGCATAGACTAGTGCCTAGGCTACCCATTCGAAACACTTTTACCACCTCAGCCTAGAAGGTTGTGGTTGCAGCCTAGCGTGGATAGCCCAAACTTTCTTGAACGGCTTTACCCTAACCTAAGTCATTTAGTTTCTAGATTAAGCTAGTCTATACTAGCCTAGCCTAGTTAAGTGTACATCTCGGATGGACTTAACCTACCCTAAGTGATGGAGGAGTTAGCCTAGCCTAATTGGAAGTGTTAACATAGCCTAACCTAACCAAACCATGGTCCTAGCCTAATTTGAAGGGTTAACATAGCCTAACCTAACCAAGCCAGGGTCAACCTGGTCTTGCCAACTTAAAATAAGTTAGTCAATTCTTAATTGATTATACCTACTTAGACTAGTCCAAGTGGTTGTTGGCTAGGTTAACCTGGAATCTGCAAATGGGTCTCTTCCATACTGGTCTAGTTTCTATATTGAAGTCATGAACCTAACATAGAGCGTTCAAGCTTCAGTTGGCTAGAGCAAAGCATTAGTATCTCATCATATCTGGAAGGAGAAAGTGGGGAGTTTCCCATTCTTCAAGAGTGAGGTAGGATGAAGTGACGTTGGGTACAATTCTGGGTTAGGTTACTCGAGAATAGCACCATGATGGTTTCTGGCAATATAGGATTTCACTTTGGAAGGTAGCATATTGAACATATGCCCATATATTGTAGCAGGTCACCGCATAAGGTTGGGATCTTAGTTTTTACAAAAACACTGAGCTATTTAATAGCTCTCCTAGGGCTGAGGGCTGGCCTGAAGGATTGGATATTTTTTACGTGGCTAGGAACCAATTGGTCACCTAGCAATGGGACCTGCAGCTTATTGTGGGATCCGAACTGCACTATATCGATAAATTATTTTCTATCACCAGAAATAAGTTCTCTGATTCCGCATTGGCCGAGATGGGAGTAGGACCTTGGACCACCGGTTTGGCAGATGAGTGCACAAACCACTCGTCCAGAGAGGAACTCGTATAATGGGAAAACCATGTAATAGCTGTCTCAGGGGTTTCACCCTGTGAGGAGCCTGAGGATTCCATTTGCGATACGGGGAACAACCTGGAGGTTACGCAAACTCTAGGTTCTACCTGTTCCGCCATGTCCCGGACGGGAGGATGGGTTCCAGTAATTAAGGACCCAGGACGAGTGACTGATAAAGTTTATCGTAGCACAATCATCGCTACCAGGTTCGTGTGGGGAAGAGGCACCGCCGATAGATAGAATTAATATCTCAAGGTGTGGAGGTTGATCAGTATCCCCTTTCGAACTAATAGTTCTGTTTTTGGGTGTAGAGTGTCACTTCGGACGTAATACGACTCCAGAGGTTGTTAGCTCACATATACAGAATGACTCTTTGGAAGTGACTGCCTTTATAGTGGACATTTCTGTCCATTAAAGGCATTCGGTCAGTAGACAATGATCTGGTGGAGAGGTTGTCAGAACAGAGGGAAGAATCTCTGTAATTACATGTTTACATGCATGGTGATATACATTGGACTGGTGATTGGGCATATGAATATCATTTCACTCTGACTAATCTTCAGATGAATCAGGAGCAGTGAACTGGATGGGGCACATAAGAACTACGATCTGATACGTGAAAACATACTCTGTATCAGAGTAGCTTGACGGACTACCACCAGGCACATACATCAGTCACGTTACAGGAAACTGACCGTGGATGGGGGGTCTTCCTCTGACCTTGGTAGAGTGGGAGTACTCAATAACCAGGGTTTTGACATAGACTCAAAAGTAGTCTGGAACATCAGTTCCAATTGGCCCCAGAATCCGGGATAATGAGACAATGCAGCACAGGTCATGATGACAGGTACATTTCTTAGTCATGCTCAGTATGGTGTGAGTATGTGTGAGGGACCTTCAGCAGGGCCGGCTTTGACTTGTCAAAGTACTCTGTGATTATAGAAAGAACTACGTCACCTAGAACATTAAGGTGGTAGACGTAAAGGAACAGGCCAAACAGAGGTGATCGGTCAAGCCTACTCCTTGTTTGTCAAGTTGTACCATTGAGGTTATACAGAAGAGAAGGTCATCAGAGGAATATGGGCCTCCTGGCATTTAAGAACATATCTGTTAAAATGATCGTGACGGTTGGTCTGTGACTGTATCGAAGCTCAAAATTGAGCAATTTTAACGAGGTGTCTGTCTGTTCATTGAATTGAGAGTGGGTTCTTTGTTATGAAAACCACTTTCAATTTCCTGTATATATATATAAGGTTGCCCAGAGGTCCTTGGACTCAATTTCCTTGGGTCCTTTGGTGGCTGCTCAACAAAAGGTGTAACTCATCCAGTACCCCTGGCGGGTCAGTTGGTATCTTGTCTAAGATGATGGTATGAATGTGAAATGGAGGAGTTAACTGGCCTCTTTCCTTTTCAAATTTCTGTTTTCATACATTCAACTTCCCTGTCAGATATATACTTAGCTATAGACTCCGTCGTCCCCGATAGAAATTCGAATTTCGCGGCACACGCTACAGGTAGGTAGGTCAGGTGATCTACCGGCCTGCCGCTGGGTGGCAGGAATAGGAACTATTACCTTCTAAGGACAGATTTTTCTCTATCGTTGGACTAAACATACGTTTACGGTTCCTCCTGATTTGATTTTCGTGTTTCATCGCCATCGATCTTCTGGGCTGTCTTTTGCAGGGAAGTACTGGGTCTTTGGTTCGGCATACGCTTTTATTAACTTTTTAATGAATTTCGCTTCGAAATTTCGAAGAAAATACTAAGTGAAACTACCGAAATCATCGGTAGACACTCACATAGTTTGCCATAAAGAGAATTATTAATATTTATTCATTATTATATGTAATAAAGGTTACAACTTTATTAAGGAAATATTAAACTCTAATTTCCTACTTTAGGAAGTCAGAAAAGCATATAACTAGATACGCTTACTTTATAAGCTTAATAGCGTTTGTGCTAACGAGCAGTTAGAGTATTGAGCAGTACTAGGTAGTTTGTTGCATCCTCATCACCTTTTTACTCCTCAGAAACTACAAAGTTTATATATGCAAATTGAAGATAAATGGATAGCTCAAATGCAAGCTTTTAAAAGGTAAGAAGTGAATATAGTGTTCCCCCATTGCAATGGAGGGTGCGTCTGATCGGCTCTGTCTCGCTCCCAGGTCTAGACCTCTTCCAAGCTCACAAGCCCAGAGGAGAAGGAATGTCGACAACCGCAGGGGGTTTCAGAGAATCCCCACCGATCAGGCGTCCCCTCGGCAGGTTCTGTAGAACGTCCCAGACTGCCAAGTTCTCCATTGGAAAGGCGTCCTAATGTAATGTGTTCCCCTTGTTAGACGGATAAGGAGAAGAAAGTTTCAACGGCGTAGATTCAATGAAGATGCAAGATAATCTCCTCGTAGATATCGGAACCTCAGAGAGAGATCTTTCGAGAACAGTTGCGGTAGAGGCATTGCCCTATCCTGTTTTCGTCCCCCGTACAAATAGACGGAGGCTCTATCCCATGGGGTTTGAAAGAGTTATTTCAACAAATTCCTCATCGGTACATTTATATGAAAATATATCTATTCTGAGAAGAACGAATTAGATATTAAAGAATATATGTTGATCGCTCGTTTTTAATGATAAACATACATATATAATTTTTAAGCTTCTAGCTCCTCGACATGAAGCGCCTGAAACGCCTGAATGAGGCGCTGAAGCGCCTGAAGGCGCCTGAGGGCCTGAAGCGCCTGAAGCGCTGAAACGCCTGAAGCGCCTGAGCGGGGCTGGAGCGCCTGCGCCTGTGGAAGCGCCTGAGGCGCCGCTGAAACGCCTAGCGCCGAAGCGCCTGACGCCTGAAGCCGCCTGAGCGCCTGGGGAAGCGCCTGAAGCGCCTGAAGCGCCTGAGCGCCTAGGACGCCTGGGGCGCCTGGAGGGGAGCGCCTCGGGCGCCTCGGGCGCCTGAAATGAGGCGTAAAGCTCTTCAAGTAAAGGAATGAGGCGCAACGCGCCTGAAAAGCCTGAAGTGGCTAAAGGGAAATATTTAACTCCTAGAGAGCCTAGAGCGCCTGATATAAAACATAGGGCGCCTAGAGAGCCTAGAACGCCTCAAAGGAAAAACAAAGCGCCTAAAGAGCCTGAGGCGCCTGAAACGAGGCGCAAAGCGCCTGAAGCGTCCGAATAGACGCAAGGCGCCTGCAAAGCCCGAAGGACGTAAAGCGTCTAGAGCGCCTGAAAGCAGGCGCAAGGATTTGTACAACCCAAAATACAATTTGGATGAGTTATCGGGATTTGAAGCGGACTTGGAGGCTCCTCTTTGGGATTTTTTCTCAAGATCTTTTGTTCCCTTGACAGGGGCCTCTAGGTGTTCGCACAGTTGATCGTAGCCCCCTGTCGGGAAGGAATTGATCATGGAAAAAGAGAACGACATATAAGGACTTCTCCTGGTAGGGACGAAAGTTGTCGCACAAGCGGCCACCGTCCTTGTCAGGAGGGCCTTAGGGTAAAAGAACAACATCGGCCTTCTCCTGGCAGGGACTCAAGATGTCGCACAAGCGACCGTAGCCCTTGTCAGGTTGCAGCCGGTGTTGCTGCAAGCCCTGTGCATTCCCGAGAGAGGAGTCCCCCGGTCGCGCACTCTTCTCCGAATAAAACTCAACCAGAATTAGGTGATGTTTCGGACTCTGAAGAAAACAAGGGGGCAGGTCTTTCTGATTATAAGACACTAGCAGCCCTCTTGTTAAAAGAATTTGGAGAGTCTCTGAGTCCTGCTGCCCCTCCTTCTCCTCGGTCTTTATTTTCGATTAAGAAGGCTGCGAAGTCCTCCTCTTTCTTGAAGATGCAACCGACCATTTCAATGAAGAGGCTTTGCAGTCGGTCGGGAATTGGCTTAAAACCAAGGAGGAGGCGGGGAAGACTGTGTTTACCTGTCCCCCTTCCAGGCTATCAGGGAAGAGAGGGATTTGGTATAGCACAGGGGAATCTATGGGACTTTCTCTTCCCTCATCTGCTGAAGCGGACTTCTCGACCTTGGTGGATTCGGCAAGGAGGCATGCACTTCCAGCAGCCAAAACAAGCTGGACAATGTCTGAAATGGACCATCTCCTCAAGGGAATATTCCATGTCTTGGAAGTTTTTAACTTCCTAGATTGGTCCCTTGGGGCTTTGGCCAACAAGACTCAAGACCCTCAGTTTTTGGAACCAGAAGTCTTGCATAGTGTTTTGGCATGCATGGACAAGGCAGTGCAGGACGGATCGGCTGAAGTGGCATCCTTGTTCGGGACAGGAGTATTAAAGAAGAGGGCTGTCTTTGGTTCTTTTCTTACCAAAGCAGTCTCTCCAGTACAGAGGGCTTCTCTTTTATACGCCCCTCTGTCTAAACAGCTGTTTCCTTCTCAGTTGGTAAAGGACATTTCCCATACGCTTACTGAGAAGGCAACACAGGATTTGCTGGTACATTCTGCTAAGAAGCCTAGGCCAGCTGCTTCTGTTTCGAAGAGGGAGTCAACACCTGCCCAACAGCCCTTTCGAGGTAGAGCTTTTAGCCGAGCCCCAAGGAAGAGAGGAGGAGAGAAAAGAGGAGATCTTCCATTAGAGTTCCAAAGAAGAACGCAAAATGAGATTCCAGTCCTCCAATCACCAGTAGGGGCCAGACTTCTGGGATTCTCGGAAGCATGGGCTTCAATGAAAGCAGATTCTTGGTCCCTACAAGTGCTGAGGAAAGGATACCTCATCCCCTTCAAGAACAGACCTCCATGACGACGACTCCGAGGGAGCTGTCGGCGAGATACAAGGACCCTGTAAAGAGAGAGATCCTTCTTGGACTGGTGCAGCAAATGTTGGAGAAGGAGGCCATCGAGGTAGTACAGGATCCGCACTCCCGAGGTTTTTACAATCGCCTATTTTTGGTGCCGAAAGCCTCGGGGGGGGTGGAGGCCTGTCCTGGACGTGAGTGCATTGAATCGCTTCGTGGAGAAGACAAAGTTCTCCATGGAGACATCCAACTCGGTTCTCTCTGCCCTTCGTCCAGGAGATTGGATGGTCTCCCTCGACCTGCAAGATGCATACTTTCACGTCCCCCTGCATCATTCGTCGAAGAAATATCTTCGATTCATGGTACAGGGAAGGATTTATCAGTTCAGGGCTTTGTGTTTCGGCCTCTCGACGGCTCCTCAGGTGTTTACAGCGTTGATGAGAAACGTAGCAAGATGGCTACATCTGAAGGGGTAAGGATATCTCTTTACCTAGACGATTGGCTTATAAGAGCGCAGACAAGACAAAAGTGCTTGGAGGACTTGGAGATAGCGCTTCAGTTGACCAGATCTCTCGGATTGCTCGTAAACCTCGAGAAGTCTCACACAGTCCTCAGTCAGACTATCGTCTATCTGGGGGATTTCGGATGGATTCTCGGGGTTTTCGAGCGTATCCATCCCAGGAAAGAATCTCGAAAGGGTTGGAGAAAATCTCGGTCTTCCTAGAGAAAGAACGAAGATCAGCGAGGGAATGGCTCAGTCTTCTGGGCACTCTTTCCTCGCTGGAGCAGTTCATCTCTCTAGGGAGACTGAATCTGAGACCCTTGCAGTTCCATCTCAGAGGGAGTTGGAACAGAAGAAAAGGAGATCTTTTGGATACCTTTCCTATAGGAGAGAGTATCAAAAACCACTTACGATGGTGGTTAGGACCACTGACAAGAAACGAAGGAGTGTCCTTGGCCCTTCAGAACCCTCACCTAGTGTTATTCTCAGACGCTTCGGACACGGGGTGGGGAGCAACACTAGGGACGAAGGAAGTGTCAGGCAGTTGGACAGAAGAACAGAAGGCCTGGCACAGAAATGTAAAGGAACTCTTAGCAGTGCACTTAGCACTGCAGGTTTTCGAGAACGAAGTCAGAGGCATGGTGGTCCAAGTCAACTCGGACAACACCACGGCTCTGGCTTATATAAGAAAACAAGGGGGGACACACTCTTTCTCCCTTTACCAACTAGCAAGGGATCTGTTGATATGGACAGAAGAAAGAGGGATTCGACTCCTGACGAGGTTCGTTCAAGGAGGAAAGAATATAAGAGCAGACAGACGGAGCAGGAAAAACCAGGTCCTTCCAACAGAGTGGACCCTTCATTCACAAGTCTGCCAGCAACTATGGTCTCTTTGGGGGAAGCCGCAAGGGGGAACCTGTTTGCTAACGTTTCTGATCCAGAGGATGGAGGAATTTTGCTGCGCTGGGGGACGATCCCAGAGCCCTATCCATAGATGCCATGCTCATGGATTGGGCAGAGTACTTACGTTTTCATCTACAGTAGAATGGTTCAAACGTTTGCCTACAGAGTCTTTGGTATGCGATGACGGCTCGAAATGCTTCCCAGAAGGTGTTCAGAGGGATACAATAAAGAGCTAGAAATCAGGAGTACTCCCAATTTCAGCTCGGAGTCTCCTTCGACTTCCAGGCTTCTTCCCTTCCTTCGGGCAAGGATAGGGAAGATTCTGCAACGAGACACCCCTTCAACATGTAAGAAGAGATCTCGTGAGCACGGAAGTATTCAAGAAGGACCCTCCTCGGAGGAAGACTTATCTCTCGTACGGTTAGATATGTTATCGTCTACTGGATGTAGCTGATTACAATCACCTCCCCTTACCAGAAGAGTCCAAACGCTCAAAGTGAAAGAATTTTCTTCCACCATTCTCCAGTCTCCTGATAAACGATTGTGGATGTTAAGGACTTTCGGACAATGTAGCGCCAATCAGCGCCCAAAATACCAGAACAGGCGTAAAGACGCCAGAGGAAGACAGTCCAAATAAACACTGTCATTGTCTGATGAGGAGAAGGAGCGTGCCTCCAGCCTGGCGCAGATGCGCTAGAGGCAAATAATTCGGAAAAAGTGTCCGATGTGGGCATCGCCAGTTTCCTCGAGACTCTTTAACAAGCTCGAAGCTCCAGCAAGTAGGGAGAAGTCAGCCAGGCGCCAGGCTCCAGGCAGGCGCAAGGCGCTAGCCGGGCGCCAGGCAACCAACATGCGCCAGCCAAGCGCGAGGCGTCAGACAGGCGCGAGGCGCCAGCCAGGCGCGAGGAGCCAGCCAGGCACAAGCCAGGCTCTAGGCTTCATCCAGAAGAGATCAATTTCAAAGTGTGATCTCTAAAGCACTTCTTAAGTAACTTGATGATTCCTTCAAACAGCTGAGAATTAAAAGCGCTTGAAGTGCGAGCTTTTAACAATTCTTGTTCTTTCCATAACAATATGTCGTGAGAGACATATTAGCTGTAATTTACGGGAGATGCAACTCTGTGTTGTCTTCTCTTTGCACGAAGGAGGTCAAGTTGACCTATGAGAGATCCTTCTCTCTTGGTTACGTGTCTACGGATACGTTGCTGGGATAGGGAGCCGACACTGATCCTTAACTAGTGAGTTAAAAATTTTATTTTAACATAAGTATACTATTTTCTTTGGGTTATTTGAAATGAGTTGGGGATAGCTCTTTCAAATTAAGCACCAAACCCTCGTGTTTTTAGGATCAGGTGATCGGGATCGGTGTTGTGCTCCTTAATTATGCCAGTAGGCATAGGTGTTTTGTCATGTAAGTGGATAGGACCCCTTTGACAAATAACCATTAGATTCTGTCAAGTAAGTGGATAAGACCCCATTGACAGATCTACAAGAACTCTTAGCCATAGGTCACATCCTCGCTGAGGCTCTTGAGACGAAGCAGACTCCTAGCAATAGCTAGGAGGTCAACCCTTCGTCTAAACACATAGGAACCAAGGTTTTATTTATTTATTACCTACAACGTATGTGTTTACCTGTCTAATCAGTAACTAGCTGTCTCTTACCCACCGCCAAAGGTGCCAATCAGCTAAGTATATATCTGACAGGGAAGTTGAATGTATGAAAATGATATTGTTATTGTACATAAAGAATTTCATACATACTTACCTGGCAGATATATACGATTGAATGGCCCACCCAGCCTCCCCTCAGGAGACAGGTGGAAGAGAAAAATCTGTCCTTAGAAGGTAATAGTTCTATTCCTGCCACCCAGCGGCAGGCCGGTAGATCACCTGACCTACCTACCTGTAGCGTGTGCCGCGAAATTCGAATTTCTATCGGGGACGACGGAGTCTATAGCTAAGTATATATCTGCCAGGTAAGTATGTATGAAACTTTATTGTACAATAACAATATCATTTCCTTCTTTACTTAGGGGAGTAAGAAGAGAGTACCATCATAAGCTGGCAAACTCCCAGTTGGTTAATAGTACTTACCTCCCACCAAGAGTAAGTCTATCCTAATGTTAAGACCGAAGGTTTGTTTCGTATATGAACAAATGACAAATTTGTTAACTAATTTGTATTTTTCATAACTTACAAACCTGAGGTCTTAACATACAAAGGCCCACCTCTAACCACCCCTCTATCAACTAACCTGGGTTGGAAGAATAACTAACGGGGTCACAAGTTAATAGGGGTATGTGGGTGGCCCCACATGTCTCGTGACCAAGCACAGATGCCAATAGTCCCTTGCGTACACAATTATTTTAAACTTTACCGGTTTCCAGCTGGCGCTGAGTATTTATCCTAATGTTAAGACCTCAGGTTTTTAAGTTATGAAAAATACAAATTAGTTACAAATTTGTCATTTTTAGGCATCAGTTAGTCTCCATGTTGGCTTTGGTAGATGCAAAAGTCAATATAATTTACTTTTTAAAAGATTTATGTAATCCAGTATTATCCTGAAAGAAGCATGCTTTAAAACTTTTTGCATGTAGGTAATTTTCCTGACTTTTTTTTTTTCAGTGATGGCCTTATACCCTCAGACGACATGTTTCTACAAAGCCATTATTAATCGCCTGCCTACATTGGCAACAGAGGAGTATGAAGTGCTGTTTGAGGATCCTTCTTATGCTGATGGTTATTCACCACCTCTGATGGTTGCTCAGAGATATGTGATTCAGATAAAAGAAGTTAAAAAGAAATCTTGATCTACCTCTGTTGATGAAGAGGAGTCATGCTCTTGATTTAATTTAGTTTTTCATAGGTTTGTATTTTCCAGATGTTGTGTTGGTAATTTGCTGTCTTTTTCAGGAGTTTCCTTCAAAGACAACTGTCTTGGTATCATACATTTAACATTCTTTTGGTACTTTCAAGTTGTCTGCAAGGTATATTCTCTTTGCAAATGGAAGTTGTAAAGAGATGTATTGAAATGCTTTTCTTTAAGATTACAGAAACAACAGGAATAGTGCAATATTGAATTATACGTAATAAAAATGGGTGACAGCTGTTTTCCATCAAAAAATTCTATTAGATAGAATAAGAATCTGTTGCTTCATTTCTTGCCTTATAAACTCATTTTTTAATTTGTTTATTGACAAAACCAACTTTTTTGCCCACAAGCATTGCTTTTGCAAGAAATATTGCTAATGACTGGAGCATTTGTGCTGCCTCTCTTGTGACTTCCTGTATGTACATATCAAAGATCAGTGAATGTGGGTTGCACTAGATGGAGTCTGAAGATTTGTTTAGATTTTAGTACATAATTTAAAGTATTACAGACTCAGGAGGAGGAGAGACATTTTCAGATATGTTAATTGAAGTGTAACTGTTGCAGAAGACTATAGTGTATCATAATAGCAACAGAATTGGAAAATGTGAATTTCTAGTGTTTAGTCTTCCTTGCCTACCAAACAAGAAATTTAAAGATAATTATTTTTTTTAATATGGTAGCTTGACATTTTATTGTAATTAAATGTATATAAACTTGACATATATAACATTTTATTTTAAATTCAGCTAAAGTGTGCCTGGTGATTTAGGAAATGTAGGATTAGTTGATAAGATTTGAAGATCTCATCATGTATGTATTTTTTATATTTTATTATTTATAATAATATGAATTCATCACCAACTACTCTCAGCCAGTAAGCACATAAACTGAATGGCTCAATTGCATAGCCACCACAAAGCTTTATAGCAAATATAAGTATTTGCTATGAACAGATTGCATAACTTGATTTTAAAATTTTGGGACAGAAGTTGTTACATCTTTTATACCCAGTATGATATTAGTCATTTGGGATCATGAAAAGTGATAACTCTTCCTATGAGAGAAGTAAGTTAAGGTGTTTTTAACATTGATTGGCCAAAGCGTGAGACAACAAATACCATGCCTCTTTATAAGTAGTATGCAAAATGTATTTGGATATAGTCAAATAAATTCATCTAATAATGATCTTAGACATACTACTGTCTACAGTGTGCCATTAATGGCACACTGTTGATAGTACTGAAAGTTTTCTACAGCTTTCTTGAGGCTTCTAGTTGCATTGTTTTCTGCCTTTCCTTTCTCCTGTTCTGATAGTATATATCTTCTTTGATTTTACTTTTCTCCAATTTCCATTTGTCATTCAAGAAAAATCTAATAGATGGATACAACTGTGACTTTGTGTTCTCTTTAATCTGTTTTATAATAATAATGATAATCTCTCTACTTATGTTGCTACAATAAGTATCCAGTAAACTAGCATTGTGAATGTAAGATTTACTGTAACTGCCAGAATACTTTTATTAATTAGATAAGAAAAGAAAATGTAATAGTATCACTTACTGGTAAAGATGTCCTTAACATGATACCATATGCAGACTTAAACCCTTTAACTTACTGTTTCAAAATGAACCCATTTTGATTAGGATGACATCTGTCATTTTTTTTTTTTTTAATTTTGTCATGTCATTTTTCTTGAGGTTTTCCATTTTTAAAGATGAGTACTAAAAATAACAGACATTTATCATCAAATTGACATGAAAACCAAATTTGTACACTTAGATATAGAATTACAGTGAGAAATTTAAGAAAAATGTTGCTATGTCCATAATTGGTCAGTGTGGTTTGCCACAAAACTTTTGGAAGCCACAAATCTCAGAAGAATAAATAATGTTTTATCTGACATTCAAGCAGTAGCCATTACTAAGTCATGGAAATGAGTCAAAGAATAAATACTATGTCTGGTCATGAGAAGGATATTTTTCTTGCCACAAATAGGTATTAATACACCAACTACTACGTAATTACTGTAGTTATGGGTATTGTATACAAAAGTAAATTTTTATATATGAGAGTCAGGCCCAATCTTGTATGTTTTTAGGTTTAATGTTTTCGGAATAAACATGAAAAATTTATTTTGTGTTGCTCAAGCCAACATCAATTGTTTAGTCAAGATATTTTACAGAAATAACATTGATAATAGAGGTTTCTGCAATAATTGATTGTTTAGTCTTGACGTTATGTATGTCTGGATTTTCCCATCAGTTAACACAACTTTCTTGACATTTAACTGGAGATTACTTTTGCCAAGTTTCACTTTTGGCAAACATTTTAAATAAAAGTGGCAACATGACTAGTTATTGCAAGGGAGGATGTTTTTCTTCATATTGCTTTATAGGGAACAGTCCAAACCAACAAATCATATTGTTCCATTTTCACATTAGACGAGAATGAAATACCAAGTTCAAAGGAAGCTACCGGTCTATTGTCCTTTGTTTAAAAAATGATATAAAAAGTCTTATCCCAACTATTTTATTACCTGAGATACAAAGTAAGTAGAAATGAAACAGTACATGCAGAAAAAACTACTGAATGACACACAGCGTACATTTCTTTAATATGAATAAAATAAAAGGGTTAGCAACTCCAGTCTACTGTTGTAAGTGTAATCAAAGGTACTGATATTTTTTTCTGAATTGAAGGGCAGGGAGAAATCGAAGACCTTCAAACCAGCAGGAACAAGGTGTGATCTCACTTGAGTGCATTTGTACTTAAACTTCCGCTGGACGATCATGTAGTACTGGTACCTCTTGTAGACCCTACATGAAAAATTATTTTAGTCAAAGTGGTTCTTGGGAATGTGTTGATATGGAACTTAATGTTTGTGCCCATAAAATTTGATGAATGTAAAGAAAACATTTATACTGGTCAGAAATCAGCATGTGTTAATTAACCATTAAGAGCAGTCAGCTGTCCATCAAGGGTGGCCACTGGACAGATGATTTAGTACAAGTATCTTCCAGTGCCATGCTTTTTATCCAGGGTCAGGATTCACTCACATGCTGATATTACCCCAGACTGTAAGTCTTCGGATGAAAATCAGCACAATTACTAATTACTAATGGCAGATGTGTCTTTCTGTATAGAGGAATGGGAAAGACTAGGAAGACCTGGGGATCAGCTATAAATATTTATAGCCTCAGAATTAAAAATTTTCTGTCTTGATTGACTTTAGGCTCTCGACTTTCCATTTTGGCTCTCCATTTCCATTTGTCTCCCACTGATACTTGTTTGATGGTTATATCTTCTGTTCTGGGAGCCTTCTCTTATTGGAAACCAGCCAGTGTTGCTAGGAAGCAACCTTCTGCTGTGTCTACTGACTTCCAGATATGATTAATAGTTCATTTCTTCATCCATCATCATTGAGAGCTCACAAAACTTTTTCTAATGGAACTGCATGGTTTTAAATGAATTTTGTGGAATCATGTTATGGTATGAATGACAAAGGATAGGAATATATGTGTGAAGGCTACTTCCTTCTCACAAAGATTAATTAAGCAAGGATTGCACTTTCCTCCATATAAGCATATAACTCACAAAATACATTTAAAAAGACTTTACTATGTATATGTTAAATATAACCACAATTCATTTAAAGATTTAAAATGCATTTTTTTCTGGCTGGATCTGTAGGGTAGTGCTTGCTGTTGTTGGTAAGCACTTAGTTCCATTGTCAGTTGTCACCTCTACTTCAGGCAGGATTTCAGTCATGTGATTGAAGTATTAAGGGCAATATTTTGGTTAGGAAACAAGGGCTACTTAAATTTTATACATATTGTGATTGAATTCTATACAGGACCAGTGTTACACACAACAAAAAAAAGTAACTTACTGCTCGTCGTAGCCTGATATTTTCCATCATTTGATTCAGATCATCGTTCCATTCAATAACCTCTGGGTTTACAATATTCAGCCTCAGATTAATCAGTATAATTCGTTCCCTGGAATAATAATTATAATGATAGTGCCTTAAATACACAGTTTGCAGGCTTAGTACTCTAAGGAAATTATGAACAGTATCTTTCTCATTGCTACATACATCAGATTACATAAAGTTAACACTGTACTTACATCATTTTCTGCTCAACCTCCAAGACAGTCTCCGCGATTGGTGACATGTAAGTCGGCATGTTCTCCTTTAAACCGGGTTCATTATGTTCTGGCTATGTGATACAAGTTGGGGAGATTAGATTGTATCTCAAAATAAAAACATGGAAGTTAGCATTAATATTATTACCATTAGCACTGAAATAGTGATTTTGTTATTGCTAATGTGTACGAAATTCCATAAGGTGAAGGTTCTTATTTACATATTTTGTTACATTGGCCTATTTTGTCATTGAACAGTATGCACATGAAACAGTCTTGACTTAGTAAGAGTTATTGAGGCCAATTCATATGACCCTATTACATAAAAATCCTTTTACAAAGTTTTCCATATATTTTTCCCAGTTACATATATTTCAGTTTGTAGCTGTACTACAAAGTCTTCCCATATATTTTTCCCTGTTATATTTCACTTCGTAGCTGTACTTTTCAGTCATTTCAATGTCATTCATAACTAATTGTTGTCTTCTCCCAATTCTTGCTTTCACATCTTGACCAAATTGAAATGGTTAATACCCCTGGCTGGCATTTTCATTTATGTACTATACCAAAATGCCATAATTTTAATATAAAATATTCTTCACATTGAGACTTGTATCAAAATAATTTCAAAATATGTAAAGTACAGATTGGTCCTTAAAAAGGGACCAGAAAGGTTTTGTGAATGATTGAAGAAGTGCCATAACTTATGAACACCATAAACAATTGCCGCGAGTACAGTCGACCCCCTCCTATTCGCGGTTCCGGATTCACAGACACACCAACTCTTGGATTTCTCTATGGAACATATGTACACATTATTTGCAGAAAATTCGCCTATTTACAGTCTTTTTCAATAAGAAATATTCAGTAATTAATGTGTTTTCATATTATTTCATGACTAAATACACGTTTTGTGATAAAACTATCAAAATAGGCATTTCTAAGCATTTTTAGAGGGGTTTTAGGTATTCGTGGATTTTAGCCATTTGCAGGGGTTTGTGATATACATCCCTCGCACATACAGGGGTTCGATTATAATACATGGATCTATGTGTGGAATTTATTTTGAAATATTAGTAGGAGCTTCAGTTTCTTAGTCATTTTTATTTACGTTTTTCTGAAAAACTTGCGCTGTAAAACTATTTTAAAGGTTTTATGGGAGATATTTTCTCTTTTTGATTACTGAGTAAACTACTAGTGATTATTTTAAAGTTATTGGGCTATACCATTTCTGGATGAATTTAATCATAATTAGAATGGCACTTATGTACCATAAAAAGATTGCTATGATATAATAGAGGGTTGATATAGTTAGTCCCAGACCCTGAAGGCTTTTGTACTACCACAAAGTTCAGACTGGTAAGGTACCTGGTGAGAAAGGCTAGCCATGGGCTGGACAGTTTCATGTTTGAATATTGAGTCTGTTTCCTATAAGTTATGTGCTTCACTAAGCTAAGTAACAGTTCCCCACTGAAGAAAACAACACATGGTATATCCTCCATTGATTCAGCACATAGGTTTTGAACTGGATAAAACTAATTTTAGATCCTTCACATAGCCAAGTGCAGGTTCACTGAAGAAATCAACATTTATGTGGTCTGTCCTCTGCTTGTTTAAGAGGTATAAAACAGAAAACAGTTTTACTGTGCTATTTTCACTGGGCCAAATGTAGGTTCTCCACTGTAGAAACGTCATATTGGTTGTCAAGCTTAATCTATCTTGTATATGTATTAATTATATAGCAATGAACACACACACACAATCTTCTCAGCTGAGTATGGTCCACCTGTTTCTCTCACAAAATCAAGGAACATTGTGCCCAGCAGAGGTAGGTTTGCCAAAAACTACTGTGTGCCACTTGACAGATGGCACTGTGCCATGAAGCAATGCCAAACTTTGCTGTGAACTTCCTGTGTTGCACAACTGCAAAGAATTACTTAATTCTTGATTATGACTTTCTGCACAATTTTTTGGCAATGAAATAGACAGCTGAAGTATTTTGTTTTCCAATTTTATCTTATTAATTTGCTATTTTTGGATTGTTTTCTTTTTAAAGTTATTTTTGTTGTCTTAATTACTTTTTGCACAGTTTAGCATGAGGGAAATAGAGATAACAAAACAGTTTTGCAGGTTTGCTGGTAAATTTATTTATGCATAATTTATCACAAAGAAAGATGACAAAAAGGGTGAAAACTGTGCTTTGTTCATTAATTCAAGTTTGTAATCTCATAAATTCATTGCTTCAAAGTACTGTGATGCCCAAGGCATTATGGGAGCTCCCAAATACCTTGTGAGTAAGTGCAGATGCCAATAGTCCCTGGATCACACAAGGTTTTTATTAATTTTACCGGGTTTCCAGCTGGCGCTAGAAGATTATCATAATGTTGTTAGTTATGAAAAGTACAAATTGATGAAAAATTTGTAATTTTTGTGTATTAATGACAAGAAGAGACTTAAAAGAATTTTGTAGATAAATTTATTTTTTATATTAGATTTATCACTTTTTGACACAGCATTCACATACTACTTTATTTTGAGGTTGTTTATAGTTTTTGCAAAATTTATTGAAAAATACTTAGGGAGATAGCCAACATGTTTTCTTTTATGAAGCTTATCTTTTTATTTCACAATATTTTGTTTACAATTCATTTTAAAGTTAATTTGCTTAAGAAAAACTGGTCACAAAAATTCAGTATAGTACAACCAGACACAGGCTCACCATGTGCTTACATGTATTCGAGTTAATATGCATAGGCATATTTATGCAAGTTATGTGTATACTTGTGTTTATTTCCATGTAAATGGGTACATGAATGAGAGAGAGATGCTCATTCCCTTCTTATCAAACTTTAATGTATTTATAGTAACATTTCTAACTTCCTCCTCACTTAAACATACTATACATATATTCACCCTTACTTCCACCAGGTTATGATCAGAAGGACCTAAAATCTATCATCTTTTCCATATTACACCATTCCACTTGTTTCTTTATGCTCAGTGGTGTTGTTAAAAGTCTTTAATACAAAAGGCCCTTGAGAAATTCTGTCACTCCTCTTTTTTGTGCTTTATCTTCCAAGTATCTCCACTCATCTGCAGTAAGTGTTCCCTTGGAATTCACATAAAAATGATGCGTACTTTACCAAGATTTGTTTGATATTTATACATTTGTTAGGGCATTTCCACCATGTGAAATATTTTCAAAGACTGAAGCAAACGTTATAGTTCAGTTTGTCCCAAGTGAACAAAGCTGTATGGAAATGAAGCTATAAATTATCATTATCATCTGTAGAATTTTATTAAATGAATTTAATATTTGCAGTGTAGTCACAATAGTGTAAGTAGAAAAAATTACTCTATTTTTAAGTTTATATTTTTGTAATGACCGCAAGCTGGATAACAAAGAAGAGTTGACTGAAGTGCTAACGACTCGGCCAAGTGTAAGGGTAAAATTTAGGGTTAACAGTATTTGAAGCAAACCTTTGCCGATTAGTGCAAGAAAAAATTACCTGAGGCTTGTAAGCATGTAGAGTGTTTAGGAGATCTATCAAATAATAGGAATAATAAGCAAGGATGGAACACATTCAAAAGCATCAAACGATCTGACGAGCATTACGGTTTGTTCCAGGGATGGACTGAAGAGTTGGAATTGTGCCCATTATTTTTCAGTGACCTGATTCCAGTAAATAGAGGTTGGTTGCGCATAGTTTCAGTACCTGTCTTTTTCTAAAAGAAAAGAAAAATTGATTGCTAAGAAAAATAAGAACCATTAGTAAAGCAGTTATATAAAGAATATACATAATTGGAATTATATATTATAGTTTGTGTTATTATTATTATTGTTGTTGTATTTGTAATTCAGTTATAGAAATAAGAAAATATGATTTGGAATGAAGAAATTAAATTTACGTAAAAATGGGAAAACTATACAGCATATTAATTACGTATAAAAACTTACTGAATTGAAAATTAGAATACACGTATCATACAAATTGAAAACTGTTTATGCTTTTTTATATTGAATACTTATATATAGAAAATATTGTACGTAGAATAAAAGTGATCAATTTATATCTCAATATTATTAAAGTTTGTCTTTAAGTAAATTACCATATAAAAGTTTACTGCACTGTGATATTAAAGGTTTCTAGGGAGAAAAAAATTATTTGACAAAAAGTACAAAATTGTTGGATTACTACATTAAACACTTTTAACACAAAGTAAATATAGGGACCAACCTTTCTGCTTTTGCTTAGGCTCGTTCCAAGATTGAACTTCAACTGTCCCGAAAATGAGGTAGATTATACAACATATCACGTACGTTAGGGCAGATATTCCAAATACTGTACGCCAAGCACTTAGTGTTTGCTGAGAATGACAGTCGTAGAAGAAAGAAATAATATTATTCAATAACAGATAAGATTACAGTGAAAGATTATACTCGTATATGAGCCTTTCTGATCATCAGATACCAGTTTATCAGAATTTCTTCCTCATGAATTTTAATAGTACAGTTTTTTCAAGGTCATATTTATTTTAGGATTAATGCATGTCAGACAATTCTTTTAAATCAAATAAGAATTGTCAAGTACAGATTAGCTTAGCTTATAAGTTTTGTGGGATCAATGTTTGCCCTGGGATATCTTGAATGCTCAAGTGTGAAGTTACTGTCTGGTCTTTTTTACTTATCAAGTTATGCCTCTAATGAGAAGACCAGACCAACAAAGTATCTGATAATCTGAGGGCTACTTTTATATTCCATTAATGTGAGCTATTTTCTCCCCAAGCTAGATATTGATGATCAAGTTTAAGGCAGCACAATGTGATTCTTTTATTTCAAATAGTACAAAATTTTTTAAACATTTGTGAATGTAATAATTTCCTGACTTTTACAAACTTAATATGATTTATTAATTCACAAGTTTTTAATTAGCTACTTTTGCCTTCATTTGACCCACTTTTTGGTAATTTTCTTGGTTTTATCACCAAATGAATTGCAAGAATCCTGCAATTAAGTTTTGGCAAGAAGAAAAGATGAACATATTGGCATTTCAAAGGTATCTCGTTCAACATGCATTAAGTGGCTCCTAAAAGTTAAGAAATTGGATTAAGTCTGCAAAGCTTTTCATTAAGTACTGGTCTTGCATTTTCTTACATTTCCAGCTGTAATAGCCCCTGTGATGGAGGGAGCTAATATCCCAGCCACAGAGCCAATTGAGTTGGTTATGCTTTTCAGTAGTGCCGTCAAATTGGGCGCAATTTCCTGCTCGGTGATGTCTGCCCCGCTGTTAGAGGCAGAGTTTAACCCAACGGAAATACAGAGGCAAGCGACTGCTAGTGTAGAGTTGCAGTCCGCAAAACAGATAGTGATTAGGGCTAATGCAGGACCAAACATAGCTGAGGAAGAAAAGAAGGATTTGATTCTTTTTTGGTGGCTACTTTTCATCACAGTTTTTGGGATAGTTACTTTTGAATGAAGGAACAAAAATAAAGACAAACCAGTAATCCAAATCTGTCGTTCTGTTGGGCAAAGGAAGATGTCAAACAGTATGGAGAAAGAGGCATCATTACCTTATTAATGATGGGAATTATTCCTAAATTGAACAACCACTTGAAAAATTCTAGCTACAAACTTCTATAAATCATGTGCAATTTATCACTGAATTAGGGGTGTGGCCTTTTTTTCCTTCATGTTTCTATTAAATGCATAGTAGTATAAATTTTTTTTTATCTGTTTATTTTGTAACCATTTTATTATTATTTCCATTCAGTTTTTAACTGCTCACATATGAGCATCCTATTGCATAGAAACTTGTATTACAAGTTAAAAGACTTTTTGCTTATGTATATATGAATGTTCTCATATTTTGACCAACACCAGTACTGTCAACAAAGAATCTAGTCTTTTAGGTATCATTTTATATCAAAATTCCTAAAGGTTTTACCTATACTGCTGGATAGCTTGCGAACTTGTATTATGGAGAGTGCATTTTTTCTGAGGAGAAAACTGGCAAACTGTCCCCAGCAGATACTGAAGATAGTTGATATTATGTATGGCAAAGCAGACAATAGGCCATTCTGTAGTGGAGAAAAAAAGTGTTGTGCTCTATTAGAGGCTCACATAAACTTTTTTAGTAAAGTAACGACTTTTACAAGAGTTGATTATGTAAGAAACATTCTCTGAATGAGTGATCTATCCTGTGTAGGTGATCTTTACTGTGCATATTTTAATGGTGCCTATAAATGCTATGTATATGTCATTAATAGAAAAGAGCAGAGGCTATCAATTGCATAATTTTATGCCTGCAAGGAAGGCAAAGTAAAGCTACAAGAGAGGTACATACGTACCTTAATTTTGGCATCATTCTTTCAAAGATTAAACGACAAGTGAGCGTTTAAACTTACGTCTTGTATTCCAAAGTGTTGTATATTTTTGAGGTAGGTGGGTATCTCTGTCAACAGGTTGAAGAACCCAAAGTTGTTCCCCCAAGCCACTGCCATGAGAGACCAGAATGGCAGGGACGTAGCAATCTTGCCCCAAGGAATTTTGATTCTCTGCGCAAATGGAGAATATAATTTTATGATATCATTCATGGATAGTTATCTTGCCCTACATTGCCAGAATCATCATCAAAGCGGCTATTGAATTATTAACATTTGATCACTTCTTACCTTTTCTCCCTTAAGGGTTGATCCTTGTGCTTTAATGTACCTGAGCTCAGTTGCAGATAGAGACGGGTGATTGTCTGGACTGTCATGAATCAACAGTAGCCATGGGATGGTCCAGAGAACCCCAGCGACACCAAACACGTAGAACACAGAAGGCCAGCCGCCCAAAAAGTTAGATCCTATCATTAGACCTCCAAGGGCCATAGAAAGCACTGTCCCTATAGAACTGCCTGTGAAAGAAAACAATACGTTTTTAATTCTGGAATTTTTCACTGCATATTCAAGAGTAAATTTCTTTCAGGAATACCTGGATTGCATGCATATTCTAGAATAAATCTGTATTGGGAAGGGTATTTATTTATAATCAAATGCCTATAAAGTCATTTGTTTATTGAAAGGCTGTTGGTCTTGTGGCCTCCCATCCCATGTGACAGCTCACTTTCATTTCAGTGATTTATTTACTGGACAGTTTGGAGGAGTCCCTTGATCTCAAGGCACTAGGCCTCAGTTGGAAGAATATCTCTATAAAAGCAATTGAGTGGCTTTTGCTGTTTGCAGCATTTTCCATTATTTTGCAGGTGTGTTGGAGCTTTCAATCCCTTATCCTGGTCCTGTGTTGTCAGTTTTGAAGCTGTCTCTTCAAAATGATCAAATATGTTAAAGGTTAAAGTTTGGCAAAGGTCAAATTTGATAAAATACTCATTATGAGTAATAACTCAACATTTAAATGTATAGTTATGACACCAGGTGAGCTGTGCTGGAAGTCAGCAGTCCTCAAATTCCAGAGTTTGGTAACTCTTTCTTTTCTTCTTCAGCCAAGCTTTGGAATGCTCTTCCAGATTCTACTTACCCTGATGTGAACTGCATTATAAAAAGGGCATTAGTTCACTCACCCTGTTGGCACATTTGCTTGTAAAATACCTTGTCTGATGCAGTATTAGTATTTATCCATCCTAGGATTTAAGGACAAGTAGGTATGGTGTGAGGGTACTTTCCATTTTTCTAAAATAAGGTGTTGAAATATTGAGATACCTGTATGTAAAAAAATACTCATGGTAGCGTGTCTTAAAGTGGAGAAACAAATCCAGTCATGTATAGTATGTGCAAATATTCAAAGGTAAATCTGTACAAATGGCTTTCAGGAATCTGGTCAATTCATCCTGAAAAGGGGAATCGAACAGATCCCTGAAAGCGATCTGTACATATTTATCTTTAAAAGATACAGTATGTACATATACATAACTGTGGACTTGTTTCTCCATACCTGTATTTGTAAGGTGAAATCAGAGAAAACAAGAACAGGAGAATGCTTGAGTTTAAGATGCTGTTGTGAATATTTTCCTCCGTAAAAAAACACCACTTCAAGAAGCATTAGCATCAACAGTGCCAATGCTGCTTGAGTGATGTGCTACTTGCTTTGCGGAACACCAAAATTCAAATTCTGTTTAGATACCATGATGCCATACTACCCAAAACCAGAGAGCTGTCACTTACATCATTGTAAGACAGTATTACTTTAATGCAACAACCTAAATCAACTTTACTTTTATTTTTTCACATACATTTTTGTTTATGCTGCTGAGCACTCATTCTTCTTGCTCTCCTTGGTGTGCCAATGTTTTGAGAACTCTGTCTTGTTATTCTCCTGTCAGGGTTTCTAAGTAAATGTTATTATTGTTCTCCCCTACCTGTCAGTATTACTGGGCACATTCTTGATGCTCTACCTTGCCTGCCAGTGTTACTGAGCACATTCCTGGTGCTCTCCATCACCTGTCAGTATTGCTAAATGAACATTCTTGTTGCTCTCTATCACTTGTCAGCATTGCTAAATAAACATTCTTGTTGCTCTCCCTCCCCCATATGTCAGGGTTACTGAGCAGACATTTTTGTCGATACGTAAGTAAACATGCTCGATGCTCTCCCTAGTATATTAGGGTTACTGAGCAATTTTTATGACCATGTCACCTTTTAGTGTTACTGGGTTAAAAAATTTTTTTGTTTTACTTATAATTGATTGAGCAAACAGTCTTGAATCTCCTTAACCTTTAAAACAACATTTTTGTTTTTCTGTTACTTGTAAGTGCTACAGATCAGACATTTCCATCTCTCTCTCACCTGTAAGTGTTATTGAGCAAAGTTTAGCCTTCTCTTGTGGTGGAATCCAGCTGGCCATCAAGAAAAATGTTGCACTCACAAGAGGACCCTGAAAAATAGTCCTTATTTGTGAATCCTTTTAAAATCCTGCTTGTGTTTGAGGTTCGCCTTCTCCTAGTAGCAGTTCTGTATTTTTTTTCTTTACTCATTCATTGAAAAGATTATATTCTTCCTTAGTAAAGCAACCCTTTTTTCAATATTCAGTCAAGCAACTCGGTTGAATAACAGAATCTCTGAATAGACTGACATTACCTGCAGAAGACCAGCAAGAACCCTAACAGCAATAAAGAGTCCTACAGAGATGCGAGCGCACACTGGATTGATAAGGCACAGCAAAGATGATCCCAAGACAGCTATTGCCATAGCCAAACGTCCTCCAAGATACTCTGTTACAATTCCACTGAAGATGTTTGAGACTAAGTACCCGTAGTAGAAGCCTCCAAGGATTAGCCCTTGCGTTGGTTCATCCCACTCAAATTCACCTTCCTGGAAATTGAACAAAGCTACTTAGTTGAAGTTCAGCTCTGTTAGTCTCCTCCTTATTAAAAGAAAAATGCTATTCAGTTTATCTGTGGTGCAGTTTCATCAAAACATACGTTACTTATCCAATTTGAATTTGCCTTCCTGGAGAAAAAATAAAACAGTTAAGTCTACATGTATAAGTCTCATCAGTGCAAGTATTTTTGCCCCACTTAAAGTCACCTTCTTGTGGCAAGAACAAAAGCAGATTAAGTAATTCCTCTGAAATCTGCCTTAATTTGAAGATCAAGGATATTCAGTCTAAATGTTGATGGGGTCTCATCATTTCATTTGTTCTCATCTCACTTCATGTTACCTGTGTGGTAAAAGCTTTAAATTAGTCATTCAAAACAGTTGATGGAGTTCTGTTATTACAGTATAGCTATTTGTCCCATTTTGTTGCCTTTTTTGAAGTTCAGTCTAATAGTTGATAGACTTTTGTCATGTCAGTTGTGCTTGTCTCTCTCCAGAAATAATTTCAGTTTGATGAACAATGTTTAGAATAGACCTTGTTTGGTATCTGATGAACAGTGTGAATTATATTTAAACTTTTCTAACGAATAAAACATTAATTTTGCTTCAAATTATTCATCATTGTAAAAGCCATTAAAAGTAATTGCCCTTCCCCTCAGATACAACCAAGATCTTCTAAGACAATTGATTTAAATCCACTGGTTTCAGAAATGAAAACATGAAAATGAACCCCCAAATCATTGACTTGTAGTAGACTGTAGTTGCTGGTTTTGCCCTTGAAATAAATAGAACAGCTGCTGAGAAAATGCATAAAGAAAGGGTTACTGCTAGGGAAACGGAAAGAGAATGCTCCTCCTACCTACCAAGAAATCTGATCTATCATCATCTGTTATGTTTGGCAAAGGACACACATCGGATACACTTGAGTTGAGCGTGGTCGCATTGGAGGAGTGAGATACCATTGCAACAATGGCAATGCTTAGGCTCACCCTTGACAGGAAGGACACACAGCAAGCTGCGAAGATCATCACGCATAAAGTATGTCGAGCTCCCCACCCTCTGCTCTCTGGTTGGAAAGAAAGGTTAACATTACTTCCCTGATTTTATTGCCCTTAATATTCTTGCCACTTCATTGATATGCCATGTAATGATTCCATAATATTTTTGGCCTTCTTACTAGTCTTGCTATTTCACTGATTTTCTGGGCCTTCCTAAAGGTCATACTACTTCCATGGTTTTCTGGGTCTTCAGATGAGACCTGCTATTTTCATAATTATTCTATCTTTTATGCTAACCTGCCACATCAGTTATTTTCTGTGCAACCTGCTACTTTTGTTACTTTCATCATTATCTGGGCCTTTTTACTTACTATTCCTATTATTTCCATTATTTTCTATGCATTCTTAATTATCCTACTTCTTGGAATATTCTTATTAGTTCTGGTTCCATGATTTACTGGGCCTTTTTACCAGTCCTGCTAGTGATGTGATTTTCTCTGCTTTCTTGCTATTCTTGGTCTACTTCCATGATTTGTTGGTCCTTCCAAACATTTCTGCAATTTCTAGGATTTTCTGGGCTTTTTTTTTTTTTAAAAGGTCCCACTACTTTCATGATTTGTAGGCTTTCCTGCCATTTCTACTACTTTCATGATTTTCATGGTTCTCATACTAGTTTTTGTCCTGCTGTGTCCATCTCCACTGCTGTTCTAATTAACATTTCATATTCTCATTCTCATCACATACCCAAAACCATCTTAGTTTAATTTTCTATATCTCAAAAAACAGTGGTAATATAGGAGAGGGTCAGTACAGGAAATCACTACCCTAGGAACATACATTTCACCCTGAAGCTCAGACCATGGTAATTTAATTTTTTATATTTATATAGTGGCCACTGGGTTGGGAGTGGATGATGGCAAGGCTAAACATTACCCACAGATGCTGTTTAATACACACAAGAGAATTACAGTATGCAAATAAAAATTGCATTTCATTGGAGATTGTCATCATTAAAACATTTTTATATAGAATAAGGTATTATAAAGTTTTTTCTCTTACCAGTAACCAGACTATCATTTTGCTGTTTCTTGATATCAGCGCTGGTCAAGGTAGGAGTAATGTTTACATTGGAATTTGACTCCTCAGTAGTGAATTCAGCCCCTGTAGAAAGATGCACAGAGTTAGTGACATTCTTAATTTATAGTAATGCTCAAATTAAGTTGTTAAGACCTAAGGCATTTTCAATGTTACGATTTTAGCAAAAAAGTAAAAGGAAAAATAAAAATTTGCTTACAACCATTTATGTATCTTACGTAAGTCGACAACAAATGTTTGACCACTAAAATCAGAATAAAAACTCAATAAAAAGAGGGGCAAGTCATAGAATTAAATTTTCAAAAATATACAATACAGTAATGAGTTTTATAGGATAAAATCACTCAAAAGCTTAAAAATGTTAAAAATATTGTCATAATTGCATGGCATTCAGTTATATGCATGGTACAGTTATACATATATTGTTTCAGTGTTCAGTCATCAGTCTTAAATAATATAACTGTACATTAATATACGTAATGTGTGCACAGAAGAAAACCATTTACAAGCTTCAGAATATAAAAAATTTATTGTAGCACATGAGATACTAGTTCCATCATTAGTTCATGGGAGCAAATTAAAATGTGTGCTTGTGTTCATATTACAGTACTACCTTAATTGCAGTGTCTTATTTGCATTGAATTTTTGTCTCGAATAATTAATGCCTTATTTTGAAGAAAGTTCTTAGTATTAGTGCTAATAAGCTTAATGCTGTTCTACTAGAAAAAAGGATATTTGTGATAAAACCCTACGAAAATGGTGAAAACATTACCGCTGCCATTGTTCTTTCCTCTGGCCCATCAAGCACATAGACATCATCACATATCAGGTAGTTACAGTGCTTTACAGCACTCTGTGCTACATACATGTAATTTTGTTTTGGTGTTTTTTACATTTTTTATAATAAGTAGGCATATGTTTTCTATATAAAAAAGAATAGCAAAATAGTTTAATATTGAATGACTTAATGTACAGCATCAATGTACGAGTGACATTATGGGTTCATTTATAAGGGTTTATCGGGTAACCAAGTAATTTTTAAAGGCCTTTTTGGTTCTAGAATGATTTCTACTTCTTAAGTTGTGTGTCTTGGAACGAATTAATGACTGAGTACGACGTATCACTACTATTTGGTCTTATATTCTGTTTTACCTTGCAACCGGTATATAGTATATACAAACTTTTTATTGATATTTTATTAATGGCTATATATGTTCTTTTTATCTTTGAATAAATTTCCAAAGAATATAGAATGGTTGCGCATGTCTTCAATGCATTGCAGCCACTCCCTCATTGGCAGCCCAAAATTGATGGTAGATTTTGAATGAATAGGAGTGATGTGTACTTCTTGTCATATACCTTCTAACCGTGATGATTGACATTTGTGAAAGTTAATATTTCATCAACATGATGTGAATGTTATTGCAAGCAAAGTACTGAGTATGAATAGCAAGAAAATGTGATGTTGATGTTCATGTATCATTTTTCTAAATCCTTGCCCTATAATTTCTTTGGGGCCTACATCAGCAACACATTCACTGTATCCAGCACTGAATGACTTCATAGGTCCCAGGGTATGGCCTTTGGCCTAAATTTTATCCTCTTTTCCATTCCATGCACTGTATCGTTGGTCATTCCAAAGTTAAGTCATGGCTGGAGGAGGGTAGGGTTGTGGGAGATCTCCCATTAACATTGAAAATCACAATTCTAAGAATTTTGTCCTCTCTTTTCTATTTACTAAAGTTTACCAGATCACAAACTGTAATTTCCTTACTCTTCAGTTCATTTCTGCCATTTTACAACAGTATTTAAGGGTTTACCACTAGCACAAAAGAAAGAGGTTCTCTGTCATTTAAGGCTAACTTCCTTCCTAGGGGAAAATACTTTCTTTCTAAGCAATCAACTGTTTTGCAGCAGCACACTAGTGTTTCAAGTCATTCACTGTGTTTTCAGGTAGAAAAACATACATGCATATGTACACCATAAACTAATTCTATGAAATGTCTTGAGACATGTGAAGAGCTAAATTATCCATAGAAAATTCATAACCTTTGTTGTCAATTCCATAATTATCCATGTAGTATATTGTTTATCCCTTGTGATGGGAGAAGTGTTACTGCTTTTGGTAACTGTATCCACACCAAACACATATGTTCAGTCTCCTTTTTACTGATAACTGCTCTCCAAAAGTTAGGTGATTATAATTATCATTTTTTTTTATCAGCAGTTGTTATCATTCTGATAGGGGATGACGACTAAGAATGACATTTGATGAAAGTGTAATGACGATTACCAGTATATATGTTAATTGAGTGAACTTGTAATTTTTGAAGGCTTGAAAGTATTTTTGTTTATACTGTATACATATACTCACACACACACACCTGTCTACTATGGTGCCAGGGGCATTAGTACATGTAGATTCATCCTTGAACTGCAGATTCGGTTATCAACCTTGTGTTGAAAATTCATCCTCTGTTTCATCTAGCTACACAAAAACTCATCCTTTCACCCACATTTACATACACTGCAATTCACTTTTGTTTCACAGTAAACTGGTTCTTTCCCATTTTCTCCACATGCCCAGATCAATGCAAAATAATTACTCAGATCACTGCAAAATAATTACTGTATTCACCTATGATATATTTGTTGTACCATTTTTGTTATTGCTCTACTTTTCATAGTCTTTTTTCTTTACTTTCTTTAGTTCTTTTGATTATACGGTACTCAAGACATATTTGTGTTCGGTGGGAGCTGAATGTATGTTCCATTTTATGGAATCATTGCTTATCAAGAATGAATTGATAGTGTGCAGGAAGGATACAGATGGATGGGTAATTATCTTCTACTGAGCATGCTTCCCACTCTGTCATGAAAGGTCAGATATCCAAAACATTTTCTTCTCCATTGGTGATATGAAAGATGCCACTGGGCTGATTGCTATCCATTTACTAAGGCATTAAATCTACAACAATGATTGCAGCTGCTGATAATAAGAGGAGGTTCCCTAATGATATACAGGCACTCTTCAGTCCTGACAGTCTTGACCTAGGACATTTTGTGGTTACAACGCAGTCCCCCATAAATGATCAAATAACACTTGTTTGACTTCCGACGTTTGTGTCGTTAATACAAATGTCGCGAGGGAACAATTTTTTTGAATGTAGTGGAAAAATATGTCATCACCAAGCATTGCACTGAAGCTGACGCTTTGCTTACGTTCACTTGCACACCGTTCGAGTTTTGTGAACTCTGTGTTGTGTTGTTTCTTTTGTAATTTTGCAGCATTGTGCCCTTAATCATGCCTCCAAAGAGTAAAGGTGACTCTTCATGAAGATGGCAGTGCTTGGAAGAAAAGTAAAGTCAGAGGAGTCATGGATTCCCTGTGTTGTTACCAAGAAACTTGGGAAGAGAAAAAGTTTTAAGTTGCCTCAGCTGCCTCTCTAGACTTGTTTGTCCCAGCATCTCCAACACTTGCGGGTTCTCCTGGCTCTTCCCCCATACCTCAAATACCTTCTGCAGGGCGCTCGTTACCCGACGTCGATTTGTTCGGGGTCTTCCGTTCGTTCGGGGTGGGGCTCGCCCCCACCGCACGAGGGGGAACTCCTCCTACTTACCCGACTTTTGCTTCCACAGGTGCTTCTGCCGTGAGGGATGACCTTGGTCAGATGTGGGCGTCTTTGGGACTGCAGGGCGTGCCGAGTGTCCAGGGGCTGCTTCACTTTTTGGCGGGGTCTGGTGCGGTGACCACGACGACAACCAACTTGTCGACTCCAGGGTATGCCGCCCCTCCTCACCTGGTTTACTTGCCGCATGTGGTGTCTGTCTCACCTACAGCCGCTGTGCAGGGGCCGATCGCCGTACCGAGGGGGGGTGTGCCGCCGCTGCCCGGGTTTGCCGTGCGGCCGCGACCTGACTTCTGCTGCCCCAAGAGCTCATCCCTGGACCTGCCGCCGGTACCCAGATGTCGTTGGCTGACGCTAAGCCTCCTGGTTTACCTGACTTGCCTGCTGTACCTGCCGTACCTGCCGCTACTGCTGTTCCTGCTGCTGGTCCTGCCACTCTTGCCGCTCCTGTCCACGTCGTTCCAGTCCACGGTGTTGCTGCCCCAGATGCAGGTCCTTCCGGACAGGTGCGGCCGGGTCGTGTTGCTTCGGCAATTGCCCCGGCTCCGTCCTGGATGGAGGATCTGACAACTGTCCTGCGAGAGCTGACGAAGAAGAGGAAGGTGTCGTCGTCGTCTTCATCGTCTTCTTCGTCGTCTGCTGCCGCCTCTTCCCCTTCGACTTCTAAGGCTCCCAAGCAAAAGAAGAAGAAGGCTGCCTCCTCCCCCCCTAAGAAGGCTCCTTCGGGAACTTCTAAGGGCCCAGGGTCCTTCTGCTGGTCCTCCTGCTCCTTCGGGAACAGAGCCCGTCTCTCCTTCCGCAAGGAAGAAGAAGACGGGGACCAGAGGGGTACCGGTTAACACTGTTACTTCCTCGCTTGGTGTTGCCAGGTTCCGGCTCGGCCTCTCGTTCGCGAGAGGTTCCGAGTGTACGGTCTCCCGCGGGAGACCGTACAGCCAAAGTTCTGACGCCAGAGTTTGCTCGGCGCCAGGACCGCGGCATGGAGCAGAAGGCTGGTGAGAGTCGCTCAGGTGACTCTCGCTAGACCAGCGATCGCTCTCGTAGCGACCAGCTGGTTCCCAGGGTTGCCGTGACGGTCCTAGACCTACCACGGTCGGAGGCTGGTAAGAGGTCCCCTCGATCACAGGAACCAGCCTCGGCTGGTTCCAGCGGTTCGACGCGCCGTGAGAAATGTTCTCGGTCCAGCCGCTCGCCCCAGGGGAGCGGCACGACCAGGCCTGCAGCTCGATCGCCACCGTTGGCGATCGCCTGCAGTCCCCCAAGCACACCAGTTCTGCCGGTGAGCGAGGGGGGAGCGTCAGGTCTTCCTCTCCTGTTCCTCCAACTTCCTTGGGTTACACCAGGAAGGGCGAGATAACAAGGAGTGATCGTGAGGGGCGTGCCCCCCCCACGATCCCGCCACGACGTCCTACGTGCCAGGCACGGTCCTCGGATCGACCAGGTTGTATGCGCAAGTGGCAGGAGGAGACTGGGAGGGGTCTGCCGCTGTTCCTCCCTCTGAAGGAGGAGGGTCTCGGGAATCGCTCTTGCTGGAGTGGCTTGATGATCCTACTCCTCAAGATGCGAGCACTCCTGACATCCAGAGGAATTTTGCTGAGGTCATTGTGCTGATTCATCAGCACAACGACCTCGAGGAATGATTGCCAGCCGCTGGTCCAGACCACCAGCGGCTGGTCCTGACCAGCAGCCGGTCCAGACCAGCAGCCGGTCCAGACCAGCAACTCGACCATCACCGTAGTTGATGATCATCACAGTCCTCCCAGCCTACCGGTTCTGCTGGTAGGTAGGGAAGGAGCTCATAACAGCTCCCCTGACACATTCCTTGGTCCAGCTTTCTCCACAAGAAGCCGCTGGTCCAGACCTGCAGCTCGATTGCCACCGTTGGTTGGCGATCGCCTGCAGTCCTCCCAGCCTACTAGCATGCTAGTAGGAAAGGTAGGAGCATCAGGGTAGGGGTGCCTGGCAAGGACGGATGACGCTTCCCAGACTCTTGGAGGGACCATCACCGCTGTTCATGTGGCGGTCCGTCTGGACCACGCATTCAAGGTGATGGCTGATCGTACTTGCTCCTCCAACTGCTAGTTCTGCTGGGAAGGCAAGTGAGTGTCCAATTCCTCCCCCATTCCCTCTCTCCTTACGGCTATGAGGGAAAGGGGAGGGATCCTGCAGTGTGTTCTCTGTAGGATTCCACATTGGGGACTGCGTTCCTGGGGGGGACCTTCGGGTCCCACCGGACGCAAGTCCCCGTCATTTGAGAAAGGATCCTGCCCCATCCTCGATTCCTACGGGAATCAGGAGGACCACCATCCGATGATCGGCTGACGAATTCGGTGGGGTTTCGCCGAGTGCTTAGAATTCTTCGGAATTTCTAGTACTCTCAAAGAGTCATTTTTTTTACGATCTGCAGACACTTGGGCGAAACCACAGTCCAGTGTGGGCTAGATGAGAATCCCGGATAATTGTTACTACGATTATCGGGAAACTCGCCGAATGCTCGAATTCCTGGAATTTCTAGCGCTTGGATGAAGCATTGCTGCTGAAGAAAGAATATCTCACAGTAGGCGGCCAACCCTAGGATAGAGAAGAACGGACGGGAACACCCAGTTTGGCTTGAACTATCGTCTTCAGTATTTTGTTATCACCATTGAAGCCTTCCTTCGGGTAAGACTTCTTCACTCTCTTGATTAGAGAATGAAGGGTGTCGGCTTCCTATCCTTATTCTCATTCCTTGAATGGAAAAGAATTTAGGATGAAGGTCTTTGTACCCTCGTGACATGATTCTGTTAAGCAGTTGAATTGTCCGGGGTATAGGCGCATACCGTAGTTAACTACGGATTGTGACCGAGACGACTAATCCTGATTGAACTGCAACTCGGGGCTGCCTGCAACCTACCAGGAGTTACCAGTTTCGATTTTAGATACTTATGGTATTGTCACTACAACACCAACTTAGCTTTTGTATTTACCGAAAACCGTTTCGTTTAAATATAATTGCTTGAGCGTATTTTTTATGCTCAATGGTTCTAGCCGAACGCATTCCTTCGTGGAATGGATTACCTGGCAACTCAGGATGACGAGCCAGCGAGAGCTACTGTGTATTGAACTGCCTGATAGCAGCTCAGTACCAGCTGGCTCTCCGAGATGCACGGTCGGTTATATGTCTCTCTCCCCTGCATTGATTGACTACCAAACCGTATCTCTGCCCAACAATCACAGACTTAGGTCTCTGATTAACGGGGATTCTCGCATACATGAATGACCATTTACTGCTATGACGCTTGTTTTCATCGCCTTCGACATTGCGAGAATTTTCAACAGAGATATCTCTTGGACTCTTTCATCTTTCTGTTTACTAATCTGTACTAGTCTCCCGCTACATCGCACTGCGATAATGCGGAATGATTTCTGCAGACATCTGAGTTTGTCTTCAAAATATCTCTTATTCGTAGGTGTGCAATTGTTCATTGTTCACCCCGAATTAACAGATGTATCGCAAGACATCGCCTACTCCCTGACCTGCCAGCTCTACTTCCAAAATGTTCAGCCCATGAGAAGCAGTTCTTCAGGCAGTACTTCCCTGTGTTTTCATTACTGAAAACACCCCGCTTTCATTGCAACTACGACTCCTCACCGGACAGCAATGAAACAGCGGTTAGCGTTTTCAGTCATTTGTAAGCACAGGTTCAGAATCTTGAGAATCCTTCTCTCGCTTCGGCTGTGAAGATGTAGGTTGCATTCAATGTCCACCTTCGTCTTCAACGGCACATGGTGTTGTTTCTCCTTAGCTGAGATTCAACTACTATGAGAATGTCTTGCCTTCAGGGACCTCGGTCTCTAGAAGGCAATTGACTTTCGCCTGTTGGGCACATGCCTTAAGAGAATCATCACCTCGCCGTCCGGCATCGGTGACAAACAAATACACTATTTGTTTGGTCTCTCAGCATAACCCTTTAAAGGGCGAAGGTCATGTGACTTACTCGGATGCTTGGATGCTTGGACAACTTGCCTCACCGAACGCAGTCAGTCGGCACCTGTCAGAGCGCTCGAGTCAGTTACGAACTACGCTGTGGACTTAGTTCTGTTTTTCCAGATCAATCATTACTTCGTCCTAATGGCTTGTCATACCCAAACCATCGACACCCACCATGGAGTGTCGGTGTCCTATCCACTACCGAGAAGAACAACTTCGCTGCATTGGGATACGAGAATGCGAGACACTTCGCTGCAGACGGATAGACCAGTATGGGTACTGGACATCACCGAAGTCGAGAAGAGGGATAGGTCATGCGACTATTCCTTTCTTTTCCCCTGAGGGAACTGCATGACTTTTCCTGCGAAGTCAAGCATCCAGGGGATGGGGATCCGTGACGCTCGAGTTCGTACCGAACTTCGTAGCGAAGACTCAGAACCCTTCGGTCCCTGACGATCGGTTCGAGTTCTTTACAATCCCCTCCCTAATGGACTTCACCGCCTTCGATGCAAAGGAGATGCTGCTTTGTCCTGTGAGGGTGCGACGGCGCTATCTGAAGAAACTCAACACCCCAGGCTGAGTGTTGACGCCTCTACTTAAGCACTGGGATGACCTAGAAGAAGTACATTCCCTCGCGTTCAGCAAGAACTTCTCCGTGGCACAGGTACTGAAGGCAGGGGTCTGGTCCAACCAGACCACATGCACCTCCTTCTACCTTCGGGATATTGCCCACAGGTCCTTGGATCTTTTTCTTTGGGACCCGTGGTGGCTGCTCAACACGTTGTGTAGCGAACCCAGACCCTCGCAGGCTGAACAGCATCGAGTCCTGGAGTGACTGTAAGAATGGATGAGTGAATGAGAGAGTGACTGGCTCCTCTTCCCATCTTTTTCTCCCCCTCTACCTGTGGGTAGAGGGATACGGTCGTCACCCTGCTGGATAAGGACGAGATGCAGGTGAGCTACTCGACAGAGCCCCATCTTATTCCTTTCACTATGGATGAGAGCGAATATCCACCACTTCCCCCAACAAGGGGGGGGAGGGGAAGCCAACAAGAGACAATCCATTAACTTTATGTTGCCTCTTGCAAACAGGAACATGTTCTTGCTTACTGGTATGAAGAGATACGCTTGCCTCTCTCTTAGTACTTGGTCCAGAGGTCTAACCATTGATCCTGCGGTGCACACCCCGATCAATCGGACAGAGGCTTGGATCCCTCCCTCGCTCTTACGACCAGGGAGGCATTCCAAGGTTGGGCGAACACCAGTCTGTTCACAAAGACTCAGATTCCTCCCACCAAGAAGTGAGTCTTCCTATTGTTAAAGGACCGAGGGTTTGTATTATGTATCGGAACAAATGACAATTTGTCGAAAATTGCATTTTTCCTAACTTTACAAACCTGAGGTCCTTTACATATAGTCCCACCTCATGCCACCCCTCACTCTGCGTTTTTTTGCATGGGCCTAAAGCAAAAGTAATTCTTCACCTCCCAGGCGCGCGCACTGTCGGACAAGCAGTTAACTACTGAATTCCCTTGTTCGAAGCTTACGACCGTTCCAGCTGCCGCTAGTTACTTCCTATTGTTAAAGGACCTCAGGTTTGTATAGTTAGGAAAAATGCAATTTTCGACAAATTGTCATTTTCAACCCTTTCGGAAGAGTTAAAGTTGACCGAATGTCGAATTTTTTATATATATTTTTTTTATATGCAAATATTTTGAAAATGAGAGAAGCTACAACCTTCAATTATTTTTTGTTGTATTCTTCATAAAATTGTGCACATTTTCATGTATAAAACTCTATGAAACGCCTAATATGAAACGGAGCAAATATTACGAGAATGCGACGTACGCATTTTGGAGATTTGCGGCGGAGAACCCGCGTGCGGAGGGAAGGAAAGTTTTTTAAAAATTCACCATAAATCTAAATATTGTGTTAGAGACTTTGAATTTGTTTCAAAATGAAGATAAATGACTGAATATTACTGGTCTGTAAGAGTTTTAGCTTACAACTGCGTTTTTCGACTATTTCGGTAGTCAAAGTTGACCAAACGTGGTTTTTTTTCTATTTATCGTGATTTATATGCAAATATTTCGAAAATGAGAAAAGCTACAACCTTCAATCATTTATTGTTGTATTCTACATAAAATTGCGCACATTTTCACATATAAAACTTTATGTAACGGCTAATTTAAAATGGTGCAAACATTACGACAATCGCACCAAAAACATTTCTGATTTTTTTCGGAAGAGTTACTGCGCGGACGTAAGGAAAATGTTTTTTTTTTCATAAATTCACCATAAATCGAAATATTGTGCTAGAGACTTCCAATTTGTTGCAAAATGAAGGTAAATGATTGAATATTACTATAATATAAGAGTTTTAGCTTACAATTGCGTTTTTTGACCATTTCGGTAGAGTCAAAGTTGACCGAAGGTTGAAATTTTGGCACTTATCGTTATTTATATGAAAATATTTCAAAACTGATTAAAGCTACAACCATTGATTGTTTTTAGTTGTATTGTGCATGAAATTGCGCACATTTCCATATATGTAAAAAACTTTATGTAACAGCTAATTTAAAATGGTGCAAAGATTACGACAATTACACGAAAAAATTTATTGTAAGAGTTACCGCGCGGACGTAAGGAAGTTTTTTTTCATAAATTCACCATAAATCAAAATATTGTGCTAGAGACGTCCAATTTGTTGCAAAATGAAGGAAAATAATTTAATATTACTAGAATATAAGTTTTAGCTTACAATTGCGTTTTTCGACCATTTCGGTAGTCAAAGTTGACCGAAGGTTGAAATTTTGGCACTTATCGTTATATGAATATATTTCAAAACTGATGAAAGCTACAATCATGAGTATTTTTTTGTTGTATTCTACATGAAATTGCACACATTTTCATATATAATACTCCATGTAATGGCTAATTTAAAATGGTGCAAAAATTATGTCAAAGTGATGAAATAATTTCTGAGATGTGTCACTGATACTTTTTAGTGCGATAAGAAAGAAATTCGCGCTTGCGCGCCTGCGTAATGATTATAAACAAAACAACGCCTTGATCCGTGAGCTCCCAGCATCCCCCAAGGCGCGTGACTCAAAAGTTTTCGCCTGGTAGGCCTATAAGTATTTTTCCGCGAATTTTAAAAAAACTTTTGTAAATCGACGTACGATACGTCCAATCAGCACCCGATAGACAATTTATCTCGACGTATGATACGTCCAATCAGCGTAAGAGGGTTAACTGCAGAATGCTTCCATGTGCATGAAGGAAAGCATATCAAGGAAAAAACTCCATCACAAATGTCTAGCCAACTTTGATTGTGGATGCTCTACTCTTTGCTGTAAAGGCTTAGCACTGCTTTGTCTTCACCCTTTATTCTTCAAGGCCTTGACTCTGGAAATATTAGTACTTCCGCCTATTTTGTTAATCAAGTAAATTTCTCCTTAAGACTTTGATGAAACCTTCAAGTTGAGACTTGTCATCAGTTTTTAGCATTTTTACTAGACCACTTAATGAGCCTTTATTAGATCCATCTCTCTTAGATCTGACACCTCTCTCTCTCTCCTCAAGTTGTGTGTGTCAGAAAGCACCATCTCTCAAGTTTTTCACTTAACCCACTTATAATTTCTTTAGTAAGTCTGCTTGTCTCCATGTTTTCTTTGGCTTGTTTAAGAATTTCAGCTCTAATTGGGTAACAGAAGTTATTTTTGTGCTTACTCTACAGCCACAAGGGGGACCTTACGTCTTTCGACATGGGTGTCTGTGAAGCCCCTGCCATTTCTGTCTATGTACGATTTGGAGCTCTGACATCCATAAGGGAAGGTACCTGCTATAAATAAAATGCATAATAACTACACTTAAATTTATTTACAATATTAGTACACAGTATGCATAATTGTAAGCACATTATAAAAAATTTGTGTAAACTGCTTTATAAAACAGCATACAGCGAATATCTCACTACCTATAATTTGAGGGAATGCACAAAGATTGGCAGTTTCCAAAATGCCTTCAAACAGAAGCATCCTGTCTTTCAACAGCTGTTCTTAAATAAATTCAAGCACTCAGCATATCAATGGGCATATTTCCAACATAAAAAGTATTGATTAGCTGATATATACTCTTCAGTCTTTCGCAGGATTTATAACGTCTACATATTGCCTAAGGAATGAAACTGATAAAACATGGGAATTTACAGCAATGCATATCATGAAGCTTGTTTATGAACACCCCTAGAAAATTTTGTATTGAATTTGATGCTAACAATTTTCAAAACATTGTACTTCAAGAAACGTTATTCCCAATAGCTATCACCGGCTGTGAATCATGTGGAGTACAAAGATACACAGTCTGCCATGGGCTCCTCACTACCAATCGAATCCCAGTCATCTGTATCCGATTCGGAAGATCCATTGTCTTCAACTCCTCCACCTGTCATGGCTACTCTAGCATAGTCATCTGTGTCAATGCTCTTGCAGAAATGAATAGCATACTTCAGCTTTTCACGTAGCACAGCCTGTAAGTAAAAAGAAAATTTTATTATTAGTAGAGGTATTCTTTAGGAAAATTCTGTTGAAATAGACCAACATTCTCAAAGTTTAAGGGTGATTACTGCTTTTATCAATTCACAAATATCTATTTAAGGGTCATTACTGCTTTTATCAACATTCTCAAAGTTTAAGGGTGATTACTGCTTTTATCAATTCACAAATATCTATTTAAGGGTCATTACTACTTTTATCAATCCACAAATATCTTAAAAGGAAAAATAGAAAATTTTAAGGGTAGTATTTTTCTAGGTACACACTAACATTTCACATATTATGGAGCATTCTTCCATGCATTCGCTGGATGAAATGTACCAACTAAAAAAACCTGACAATCAGAGATGAGGGGGAGAAAGGATGGCCATTCTCACCTAACCAACATTATCCATTGTCCTTTGAAAAATAACTCAGACCACACATGCCCCAGACATTTGTCTTGAGCACAGAAATGATGCAGGGTTGCCCTAAAAAAGGCTGGGATAGGGAGCCTTCCCCAAACCACCACTGCATAGCTAATCCACAGACAAGGCGCGCGACTAGAGAACTGGCTGCGCAAAGCCTACACTGAGTAGGTCAGCAAACACCTCTCAGGGATCCAACTGAGGGGGTTGCCAAACTATGTAACTACTAAGAGTTACAATAAGATGACTGTGCACTGGGTGAATGAGCTGAACACCCTTGACTCAATGTGAGCCTGAGTGTTCACTGAGAGACATGACAGGGCTGGACTAGTCAGGAACTGCAGATTAAGTCATACTCATCCAAGGAACTTCACCAGGAAGGAGTACTGCCAATGGAAAACCCTTTCCCAATGTAGCAGTCCTTAAAGCTGAGACCACTGTAATCATGTTGATAATGAATGCCTTACTAGCACCTGAAAAACCACAATTTTGAATTAAACTGTATTTTTCCTAACTATAAAAACCTGAGGTACTTTACATAAGGAATTACTAATCAGCGCCAGCTGGACCAGTCCTAAGATTTCTAACAAGGTAGTTCGGTAGTAACTGCTTGTCTGATGGTCGGGAGTCCAGCCCGACTGGAGGTAAACATATCACTTTGCTTTAGGCCCAGGAACAGAGTGAGGGGTGGCATGAGGTGGGACTATGTGTAATGACCTCAGGTTCTTATAGTTAGGAAAAATACATTGTTCCGATACGTATACAAACCCTCGGTCCTTTAACAATGGGAAGGTACTTAGCGGCAGCTAAACCGGTCGTAAGCTTCGAACAAGGGGGTTCGGTAGTTAACTACTCGTCCGGCAGTTGGCAGTCAGCTCGACTGCGAGGAGAGGAGCCACTTTGCTTTCGGCCGCATTGGTGAATGGACGTGTTGCTCGCCTCTCTGCCCGCTTCTTGTTGTATGCTTTGTTTGCTTCACTGCGTGAAGGCTATTTTCTATCCCTTTTACTGTGTGTATTTGTGCAAGGATATATGTAAGTACGTGTGTGTTTTTGTATACAATACAGTGAATTGTGTGATTTTTGAGATTCAAAATGGAATCCCAAGAGCCGGAGAGACCCCCTCGCTCCCCATCAGCCGCAGATTGTGCCCTGGTGTGGAGGGCCGTAAGTGTGGGGCCTTTCGATCATCTGTTGAGGTTGACCCTCATGAGTTGTGTAGAGGGCGGGAATGCTCTCCCACCAAGACATGTGATGTATGTGTTTTTTGGTCGGAGGAGCAGTGGGAGTGCTATGGGGGGAGGAAGAAGCCGCGTATGCCGTCCAAGGAGTCGTCGGAGGGTTCTCCGGCTACACCCTTGGTTACGGACATGTCTTCTTTTTTTCTCCCTCCATCTCAGCTCCCTCGTATGGCTCCTTCCCCTTCGGAGGAGGTTTCTCTCTCCTTCTCCTCTCTCGATCAGTCGAGCGTGGAGAGGGGGGTGAGATACCCTGACATCCAGTTGTACTTGGGGTCCTCCGTTCGCTCGGGGTAGGAACTGTCCCCCCAGTGCGGGGGGGGAGACCCCCCTACTAACTCACCCAACCTTTCCTTCCTCAGATCTGCTTGCCACGGGGGACGATCTCAGACGGGCCTGATACTCGCTGGGGCTTCGAGGGACACCGACGGTTCAGGGGCTGCTGAGTCACCTAGCGAGAGGGGCCATGCCGGTAACACACGCCCCAACCACCACGACGGTGTCCACGCCTGGCTACGCTGCTCCGCCGCACCTGGTGTACACCCAGCATGTAGCCACGGTGACCCCTACAGCTGCTGTGCAGGCAATGCTGCCGGAGTTTATGATGCCCCCTGTGACGCCGCCACCTGGTTTTGCCGCTCTTGCTGCAGCCCCGGACTTCCAGTGTCCCAAGAGCTCTCCCCTGGACCTGCCTCCTGTGCAGAGGATGCCGCTGGTTCCTGCCCCGCCTCCTGTTCCTGAGTATGCTGCCGCTCCAGTTCCGGTACCAGTTCCTGCCGCCGTCGTTCCTGCCCGTGGTGTTGCTGCTCCCACCCCAGGTCCTTCTGGACAGGTGCAGTCGGGCCCTGTTGCTTCGGCAACTGCCCCGGCTCCGTCCTGGATGGAAGACCTGACAGTGTTGCTGAGGAAGCTGACAAAGAGGAAGAAGAAGAGGAAGGTAACGTCGTCGTCATCATCATTGTCTTCATCGTCGTCGTCTGCCGCCGCTTCCCCTTCAACTTCTAAGGCCCCACAGCCGAAGAAGAAGGTTGCCTCCTCCCACCCCCCCCCCCCCCCCCCCCAAGAAGGCTCATCCTGAGACTTCTAAGGGTCCGTCCCACTCCGGTGGGACGGTTGGGACTTCCGCCGGTCCTCCTGTTCCTTCGGGAATGGGGCCCGTCTCTCCTTCCGCAAGGAAGAAGACGACGGGGACCGGTACCTCCTCGCCTGGCGCCAGAGGTTCTGCCTCGGTGCCAGGTACCGTCTCGGCCTCTCGTTCGCGAAAGTTACCGAGTGTACGGTCACCTATGGGTGACCGTACAGCTAAGACCCAGGCAACCGAGTCCGCTCGGCGCCATAATCCAGGCACGGAGCGGAAGACTGGCGGGGGTCGCTCACGACCACCAGACCAGCGATTGCTCTCGCAGCGATACGCTGGTACCCAGGGTTGACGCGACGGTCCCAGACCACTCTCGGGCTGAGGCGAGGAAGCGATCCCCTTGGTTGCCTGAACCAGCCTCGGCTGGTCCAAGCGGCATGACGCACCGTGAGGACAGGCCTCGCTCCCACCGCGACAGCGGACTCTGCAGGTCCCCTGACCGCCACTCCTACCGGGACCGGGCGGAGAGGGGGAATAGCAGCAGCTCTTCTGACACTCGGGACCGTCGCCGCTGTTCTTGGTCCAGCGCTTGACCAGGCCTGCAGCTCAATCGCCACCGCGGGTTGCTGATCGCCTGCAGCCCCCTCAGCACACCGGTTCCGCCCACCTCGGTGGACGCGGGGGGAGCGTCAGGTCTTCCTCTCCAATCCCTTCAACTTCCTCGGGCTTCAACGGGAAGAGCGAGGCAATCAGGAGTGATCACGAGGGGGATGTTCCTCGCGATCCCGCCACGGCGCCCTACGAACCTGGCAATGTCCTAGGACCAACCAGATCGTATGCGCAAGTGGCAGGAGGAGACCAGGAGGGGTCTTTTGTGGTTCCTCCTGTGGAAGGAGGAGGGCCTCGGGAGGCATTCTCACTGGACGGGCTTGACGGTCCGTCTCCACAGGATGCAGTCACTCCTGAGATCCAGATGTCGTTTGCGGAGGTTATTGCGCTGATTCATCAGCACAACGACCTCGGGGAAGGATCACCGCTCCCACCTTCCGAGCCCTCATCGGGTTTGGAGTCGTTCTGGGGACCTAAGAAGGAACCCAGGACGACGGTGGGTCTGCCGCGATCGGCTTTGGCTGACAGCGTGCTGAGCCAAGTGGATGCTCTCGTCTCTGGACAGGAGGGTTCGCTTCGGTCCGGTAGGTCTTCCAAGCTCCTTCCCCCACCTCTACCGTGACAGAGGCGCTTCTACGTGCCTTCAGAGGACCCTGTCGCCCGAACAGGTTAACCCGGAGCTAGCTAGGCTAACTCCGGGGGTGTCTCTGCAGCAGCTCCTGTCGAGAGGGTCTCACAGCAAGAGGCACTTGCCTTGGTACCTACCGCAATGGCAGCATTCCAAGCAGTCTCCTGGATCGACCTGTGGTCCCTCACAGTGTCGAAAGCTGCAGCCTCCTTGGGGAACCTCATTCCTGAAGGGGACCCGGCTTTTGTGAGACTGTGCCAGTCTGGAGGTAGGGCCATCTCCTACCTGGCCCACCAGACGGCTAACCTCTGGTTTGGGGCAAAACCCTTTTTGGTTCTTCGGCGTAGGCAGGATGTTCTCACCCAAGGGTGGAACCAGGGGCGGCTGGGCGTGAGGCAGCCCTGGGTCTTCGCAACGGACCAGTGCGGAGTTCCTCCTCTCTCTTCCCCAGAGAGATGGTGGACGGTGCAGTGGAACAGCGGCGCAGTGACGACAGTGACCGTCTCGTCCACCAGGCAGTCTCCAAGGTGGCTGGGCAACCTTGGACGACTGCGGCTAAACCCAAGAGTTTAGCTAGCGCTTCCTCTGCAGCCAAGACGATCGCATCGTTGAAGCCGAGAGGAAAGACTCTGCCTTCGACTTCTGCTGTAAGGAGTGACCGAAACCAGCCCTCCTCCCAGTCCTTCTCTCGAGGAGGATTTGGGAAGAAGTCAAAGAGAGGAGGGAAACGCTAGGGACGGCGTTCACCCTCACCTACTGCCGGAAGTGGGGGAGGGGGGGTGCCTGGCGAACCATTGGGCAACATGGCAGCGCTACAGAGCGGAGACCTGGATAGTGAACGTCCTTCGGGAGGGATATTTACTACCCTTTGAGTCTCAGCCACCCCTCACCTCCAACACGGTCCATCTGCAAACCTACGTTCCTGGCTCGACCAAGGACGTGACACTTGGCAGGAAGTAGAAGCCTTGCTGAGCAAACGTGCTGTGGAGATCGTATGGGATCAGTCGCCGGACTTCTACAGTCAACTTTTACTGGTGAAGAAGTCCTCGGGGGGGCTGGCGCCCGGTGATAGATCTCTCTCCGTTGAACGGATTTGGTCGCCAGACTCGGTTCACGATGGAAACAGCACGTTCAGTGCTCTATTCCATAAGGTAGAACAATTTCATGCTTTCGGTGGATCTGAAGGACGTGTATTTCCAGATACCCATCTATCAATCCTCCAGGAAGTACCTCCGCTTCATCCTCGACGGGACGGTGTACCAATTCAGGGCACTTTGTTTCGGTCTCTCAATCGCCCAACAGGTGTTCACGCGAGTGTTCATGCTGGTGTCTGCTTGGACCCACTCGGTAGGGATACGTCTTCTGAGGTATCTCGACGATTGGTTAGTCCTGGCGAGCGGGAGCTCGCAGTTGCTGCAGGGCAGAGATCGACCCCTCAAATTCTGCTGCGCTCTGGGGATCGTAGCGAATTACGAGAAGTCAGACCTCGAGCCCAAGCAGAGGATGAGGTACCTGGGCATGCTGATCGACACGGTAGCAGGGCAAGTCTTCCCCGCAGATTCGCAGATCAGCAGGTTCAGGGAGGCAGCAAGACAGTTCCTGTCTCTACAGGAGCAACCAGCTCAGCAGTGGCAGGTCGTGATCGGTCACCTGTCATCTCTCGAGATACTAGTCCCTCACGGGGGCATCTTCACCTGCGGTCTCTTCAGTGGAGACTAAAGGAGTGTTGGTCACAGGCAAGAGATCCTTCCTTCTTCCTCGTGTCCCTCACGGAGGAGGTGAGGCAGGACTTAGCCTGGTGGCTGGACGACGGGACCTCGTAAGAGGAGTACCTCTTCGCACTCACCCCCCCCCCACCCCCCCCCCCACCCCCCCCCCCCCCCCCCCCCCGAAAATGTTGATGTTATCAGAAGCATCGAACGAGTGATGGGGGGCTCACCTGGAGGAGTTGCTGACTGCAGGTGTGTGGAACCATTGCGACAAGCACCTTCACATCAATGTCCTGGAGCTCAAGGCAGTGTTCCTTGCTCTCCAAGAGTTCCGGGACCGTTTGGTGGGACACTCAGAGGTGTTGATGAGCGACAACACCACGGTAGTGGCGTACATCAACAAGCAGGGGGGCCTAGTGTCCCTCCCACTGCACCAGTTGACGTTGCAGGTGCACGAGTGGGCCATGGTATACTCAGTAAAGCTGTCGGCCCACTACATTCCAGGGAAGAGGAATGTGGTAGCCGACAAGCTCAGTCGTTGGGATCAGGTGGTAGGAACCGAATGGTCCCTTCATCCAGACGTGGCGGAAAGGCTCTTCAACCTGTGAGGGCGTCCAGGCGTGGATCTGTTCCCCACCCGGCACAACAGAAAAACTCCAGGTTTTCTACTCGGTTGAGCCGGACCCATGGGCAGCTGCAGAGGACGCTCTTCAACATCCGTGGGACAACCTCTTCGTTTACGCTTCCCCTGTTCTGTCTGATTCGCAAAGTGATCAGCAGGGTGCTGATCACCGCGAACCTTCGGATGATCATCCGGACCTGTTGGCTCTGCTTGCCGAAGTGCCGAGAGAGATTTCCCCCTGGCACAACCTCCTGTGCCAACCACACGTAGAACGGTACCACCGGTCTGTTGAGTCTCTGTGTCTTCACGGCTGGCTGTTATCGGCCATCTCTTTCGAACGAGAGGCTTTTCTCCCAGCGCAGCAACAGAGATGGCTGGATACCTCAGACAGTCCTCTGCAGCTGCCTACCAGGGGAAGTGGTGAGGCTTTTCTCGCAGCGCAGCAACAGAGATGGCTGGATACCTCAGACAGTCCTCTGCAGTTGTCTATCAGGGGAAGTGGTCCGTCTTCTGTGGTTGGTGTCGTGGACGGGGTCTCTCTCCTCTCAGAGCCACTCTTCAGCAGGTAGCGGATTTCCTCGTCTTCCTTCACCGAGAGAAGCTCCTCCGCAGTTAAAGGATACAGAGCCACCCTGGCACTAGTCCTTAAACTGCGAGGTGTGGATATCTCCTCTTCTTTCAAGATCTCCCTCCTGATGAAGAGCTTCGAGAGGTCTTGCCCACTCAGGGAACTCAGGCCCCCTTGGGAGTTTGACTCGCAGACCCTTCAAGCCACTCCGAGAGTCGTCAGACAGGGATCTGACCCTCAAGACCCTCTTCCTGCTGGCCCTGGCATCGGTGAAGAGAGCAGGGGAATTTCATGGTCTTTCCTTCGATGTCAAGCATTCCAGAGGTTAGGGATCTGTGACGCCTGATTTCGTCCCGAACTTCGTAGCGAAGACTCAGAATCCTTCGGTCCCTGATGACCAATTCGAGTCTTTCACAATCCCTTCCCTGAAGGATTTCACCGATAATGATGCGGATGAGATGCTGCTTTGTCCTGTGAGGGCGCTACGGCACTATCTGAAGAGAACTCGGAACCTCAGGCTTGAGTGTTGACGCCTCTTAGTTAGCACCTCTTAGTTAGCACCGGGGTTACCAAGAAAGAAGTTTCCAAGAACACTTTCTTTCTGGCTGCGTGAGGTGATGAGGAGGGCGTACGACACCAATGGTAGTGACGACACCCGTAACCTTCATCCGAGAGCCCACGAAGTCAGAGGTATTGGTCCAACCCTTGCGTTCCGTAAGAACTTCTCCCTGGCGCAGGTTCTGAAGGCAGGGGTTTGGGCCAACCAGACCACCTTCACTTCATTCCCCACAGGTCCTTGGACACTTTTTCCTTGGGACCCATGGTGGCTGCTCAACAAGTTGTGTAGTCTACCCAGCACCTGAGCAGACAGAACAGCATCACATCCTTGTGTGACTGCATGAATGGACGAGTGAAAGAGAGTGTGACTGGCTTCTCTTCCTCCTTCGTTCTCCTCTACCTGTGGGCAGAGGGCCGCTGTCGTCACTACGCTGAACAGGAGGCCGATGCAGGTAAGCTACACAAATGAGCTCCATCCTATCCCTTTCAGTAGGGATAGGAGTGTTTATCTGCCACTCCCCAACAAGGGGGGGGAGTGGTAGCCAACAAGAAACATTTTGGGAAGTAGGAACTAGTTCTTGCCTTTTGCTATTTATAAGAGGTACGCTTGCCTCCCTCTTATAAATTTGGTCCAGAAGTCTGACCACTGACTTTCCTGGGTCTAAAGCAAAGTGACTCCTCTCCTCGCAGTTGAGCTGACCACCAACTGCCGGACAAGTAGTTAACTACAGAACCCCCTTGTTCGGAGCTTACGACCGGTTCAGCTGCCGCTAAGTACCTTCCCATTGTTAAAGGACCTCAGGTTTGTATAGTTAGGAAAAATACAATTTCCGACAAATTGTTATATTTAATTCAAATCTGTGATTTGTTCCGACACATAATACAAACCCTCGGTCCTTTACACAAGGAAGACTCACTTATTGGTGGGTGGAATCTGAGTATTGTGAACAGACTGGTATTCGCCCAACCAGGGTTCTCTCCCTGGTCGTAAGAGCAAAGGGGGAGAACCTAGCCTCTGTCCAATTGATCGGAGTGTGCACTGCAAGATCAGTGGTCAGACCTCTGGACCAATTCATAAGAGGGAGGCAAGCGTGCCTCTTATGAATAGCAAACAAGAACTAGGTTGTACGCAAGAGCCAAATATAAAGTCTTGGGTTTGTCTCTCGCTGGTGTCTGCTTCCCCCCTTGTTAGGGAAGGGACGGATAAAAGCTTCTATCCCTAATAAAAGGGACAGAATGGAGCTCGGTCATGTAGCTTACCTGCATCATCATCCTGTCCAACGTAGTGACGACTGCTACCCTCTGCCCGCAGGGAGAGGGAAGAAAAAGAGGAAGAGAAGCCAGTCACTCTCATTCACTCTCCATTCATGCAGTCTCACAAGGATGAGATGCTACCTTGTCTGGTAAAGGAGTTGGGTAAGCTAAACAACTTGTTGAGCGGCCACCACGGGTCCCAAGGAAAAAGTGTCCAAGGACCTGTGGGCAATCCCAAAGGTAGAAGGAGGTGAAGGTGGTCTGGTTGGCCCAAACCCCTGCCTTCAGTACCTGTGGCACAGACAAGTTCTTGGGCTCTCCTGTCTTGAGTCGTACGCCTTTTGGATTATCTCACGAAGCCAGAAAGAAACAAGTGTTCTTGGACACTCCTTTCTTGGTAACCCCGGTGCTAATGAAGAGGCGTCGACACTCAGGCCTGAGGTGCCAAGTTTTCTTCAGATAGCACTGTAGCACCCTCACAGGACAAAGCAGCATCCCATCCGCATCATTGTTGGTGAAGTCTTCCAGGGAGGGGATCATGAAGGACTCAAACCTGGCGTCAGGGACCAAAGAGTTTTGAGTCTTCACTATGAAGTCCGGGACGAAATTGAGCGCAACTGATCCCCTCGAGTGCTTAACATAGAAGGAAAGACCGTGGAGTTCTCCAACTCTCTTCGCCAATGCCAGGGCCAGCAGAAAGACGGCCTTGAGGGTCAGATCCCTGTCTGACGACTCACGGAGCGGCTCGTAGGGTCTGCGAATCAAGCTCCTAGGGACGAGAGTCACATCCCATGGGTGGGCAAGACCTCTCGAAGCTCCTCATTAGGAGTGATGTTTCCATGGAGGTGGAAATGTCGACTCCTTGCAGTTTAAGGACTAGGGCCAGGGCGGCTCTGTAGCCTTTAACAGCGGAGACGGAGAGGAGATTCTCTCGTCAGATAAAAACGAGGAAATCCGCCACCTGCTGAAGAGTGGCTCTGAGCGGAGAGAGACCCTGTCCACGACACCAACCACAGAAGACGGACCACTTTCCCTGGTATAATGCTGCAGAGGACTGTCTGAGGTAACCAGCCATTGAACTGCTTGGTGGTACTGTTCCACGTGCGGTTGGCACAGTAGGTTGTGCCAAGGGGGAATCTCTCGTGGTGCCTCAGAGAGAAGAGCCAGCTGTTCCGGATACCAAATGGCCCGCCACGAGAATCATCCGAAGATTGCTGGTGATCAACACACTGCTGATCACCTTGCGAATCAGGCAGAACGGGGGAAAGGCGTACACTGCGAGGTTGTCCCATGGGCACTGGAACGCGCCCTCTGCAGCTGGCCATGGGTCCAGCACAACTGAGAAGAAAACCTGGAGTTTTCTGTTGTGCCGCGTGGCGAACAGATACACGACTGGACGCCCCCACAGGTCGAAGAGCCTTTACGCCACGTCTGGGTGTAGAGACCATTTGGTCCCAATCACCTGATTCTGGCAGCTGAGCTTGTCTGCCACTACGTTCCTCTTGCCAGGAATGTATCTGGCTGACAGCTCTACCGAGTGAGCTACGGCCCACTCGTGCACCTGCATCGTCAACTGGTGCAACGGGAGGGACACTAGGCCCCCTGTTTGTTGACGTATGCCACTACCATGGTGTTGTCGCTCATCAACACCACTGAGTGTCTCATCAGTCGTTCCTGGAACTCTTGGAGTGCAAGGAACGCAGCCTTGAGTTCCAGGAAGTTGATGTGAAGTGCCTGTCATGATGGTTACAAACTTCTGCAACCAGCAACTCTTCCAGGTGTGTGCCCCAACCCACGGTCGATGCGTCTGAGAACGGCAGCATCTCTGGAGGGGGAGTGCGCAGGGGCACTCCTATTAAGAGGTTCCTGTCGTCTAGCCACCAGGCCAGGTCCTCCCTTACTTCCTCTGTGAGGGGAACCAGAAAGAACTGTGGATCCCGTGCCTGTGACCAGCACTCCTTTAGTCTCCACTGAAGAGACCGCAGGTGAAGACGCCCGTGAGGGACTAACTTCTCCAGTGTCGACAGGTGACCGATCACGACTTGCCACTGCTGAGCTGACTGCTCCTGTCGAGACAGGAACCGTCTGGCTGCCTCCCTGAACCTGCTGATCCGCGAGTCTGCAGAGAAGATTCGTGCTGCTACCGTGTCGATCAGCATGCCCAGGTACTTTATCCTCTGCTTGGGCTCGAGATCTGACTGCTAGTGGGAGCTCGCCAGGACCAGCCAATCATCGAGATACCTCATCAGACGTATCCCAACTGATTGGGCCAAAGCCGACACCAGAGTGAACACTCATGTGAACACCTGTGGGCCGGTTGAGAGACCAAAACAAAGTGCCCTGAACTGGTACACCGTCCCGTCGAGGATAAAGTGGAGGTACTTACTGGAGGACTGACGGATGGGTATTTGTTAATACGCATCTTTCAGGTCCACCGAAACCATGAAGTCGTTCTACCTGATAGAATTGAGCACTGAGCTTGCTGTTTCCATCGTGAACCAAGTCTGGCGAATGAATCATTTCAAAGGAGAGAGATCTATCACCGGTCTCCAGCCCCCCCCAAAAGACTTCTCCATAAGGAAGAGTCAGCTGTAATAACCCAGCGACTGGTCTCGCACCACCTCCACAGCTCGTTTGCTCAGCATGCTCTTTACTTCTTGAAGTGCTACATCCCTGGCAGAACCAGGAATGTACGTCTGAAGATGGACTGGGCGCGAAGTGAGGGGTGGCCATGACTCGAAGGGTAGTAGGTATCCCTCCCGAAGAACATCCACTACCCAGGTCTCGGCTCTGTAGCGCTGCCAAGTTGCTCAATGGCTCGCCAGGCAACCCCCCACTTCCGGCAGAAGGTGAGGGGGAACACCGTCCCTACCGTTTCCCTCTCTTCGGCTTCCGCTTGGCAGGTCTCCCACAGGAGTAGCAGGCTTGGGAGGAGGGCTGACGCTTACTCCTCGAAGCAGAAGACTAAGGCTGGGTCTTTCCTCGCGACCTCGACGGTGCTAGTGTCTTGGAAGCAGAGGAAGAGCTAGCCAAGCTCCGAGGCTTGGCCGCAGTTGCTCGAGGCTGCCCAGAAGCCTTCGAGACTGCCTGGTGTACTAGGCGGTCACTGTCATCATTGCGACGCTTTTCCACCACAGCGTCCATCTCTCTGAGGAAGAGAGAGGAGGAACCCAGCAACGGTTCATTCCATAGACCCAGTCACACCTCCACCGGCTGCTCTGGTCACCCGAGCCAGGACAGAGTCCCGACGTCTCAGGACCAGGTTGGCCCACAGGTTGGCCGTCTGGTCGACGTGGCCAAGGTGGACCGGGGTAAACCCACCGTCACTCTGGGTTCCTTTTTGGGTCCCTAGAACGACTCCAACCTCGATGGAGGTTCGGAGGGAGACACTACCGATCCTTCCCTGAGGTCGTTGTGCTGACGAATCAGCGCGATGACCTCTGCAAAGGACCTCAGTATCTCGGGGGTGATCGTGTCCCAAGGCGATGGACCGTCAGATCCATCCAGGCTGATCACCTCTTGAGACACTCTTCCTTCAGGAGGAAGAACCTCGCCAGACCCCTTGTGCACTCAAAGTCAGGGGACAGGGCGAGGACAGCAAAACCAGGCGGCGCACCAGGTGCGGCAGCGCAGCATACCCTGGTGTTGATAGGGTGGTGGTGGTCATCGTCACCGCCCCATGGGTCACTGGTGCCACAGCCATATGTTGCAACAGCCCCTGGATACTGGGAGTACCCGGATGACTCAAGAAACGCCAAACCTGCTGGAGGTCTCCATCTGCGGCGGCAGACGCACCTGGGGAAGCAACAGTCGGGTTAATGGGGGGGGGGGGGGGTTCCTGTTCGCTCAGGGGGAGAAAGATCCCACGCTGAACGGATCGAAGACCCCAAGTACAGTTCCAGGTTGGTGTGTCGCGCTCCTTCCTCTGCGCTCAACAGATCGAACGAATATGCAGAACAGGACACGTCCCCCGAAGGGGAGAGAGCCATACGCGGGAGCTGGCTAGGGGAGGAAGGAAGACGACGTGTCAGTCACCAGAGGTGTTGAGGGAGAGCTTTCCGACGACACCTTGGCGACTTTACATGGCTTCCTCCTCTTCTCATACAGCTCCTACTGCTCCTCTGACCAGGAAACACAAAAATCACATGGCAAGGCCCGAGAGCACTCACGCCTGCGGCACAGTGTGCACAATAAATGAGGATCCACAGAGTCAGTGGATCTAAAGGTCCCCACACTTATGGCCCTCCACACCAGGGCAGATTTTTTCTCCTCCTGGTCGTAAGAGCAAGGAGGAGTGCCCTGCCTCTTGACAACTTGATCAGAGTATAGGAGCTGCATGATCAAGAGACAGACTTCTGGGACTTTTTGAAGTGAGTGAGGAATCGTAACTCATCCGAAAATGGGCAGTGAAGAATATTTAGAGTCGGAGACATTACCCCTTAAACGCTGAAGCGGTATTTTAAAAATCGTCTCCCGTATGCGGCGGCGTTCGTGAGTGAGCGCCGAAGCGGAAAAAATGTTTCTTTCAAAAAATCACAGCACGCTTAGTTTTCAAGATTAAGAGTTCATTTTTGGCTCCTTTTTTTGTCATTGCCTGAAGTTTAGTATGCAACCATCAGAAATGAAAAAAAAAAATAATTATTATATATAAATATTAGGATATATGACAGCACAAAAAAAAATTTCATATATAATTGTATACAAATCGCGATGTGAGCAAAACGGTTAAAGCTAACAAGTTAATTTTTTTTCATTGTATTGTACACTAAATTGCGATCATTTTGGTATATAACACATTGTAAAACGATCAAGGCAACACAGAGAAAATATTATCACAAAATGATGCATGAATTCGTAACGTGCAGACGTAAAAAAAAAAGCAGTTTTCAAAAATTCACCATAAATAAAAATATTGTGCTAGAGACTTCCTGTTTGTTGCAAAATGGAGGTAATTAATTGAATATTATTAGACTGTAAGTGTTGTAGCTTACAATTACAGTTTTCGAGCATTTCGGTAGGGTTAAAGTTGACCGAAGGACGAATTTTTTCTATTTATCGTTATTTATATGAAAATATTTCAAAACTGATAAAAGCTACAACCATAGGTTTTTTTTGTTGTATTCTACATGAAATTGCACACATTTTCATATATAAAACTTTATGTAATGGCTAATTTAAAACGGTGCAAACATTACGACAATCGGACGGAAAAAATTATGATTTTTTCGGAAGACTTACCGCGCGGTCGTAAGGAAAAAGTTTATTTCATAAATTCACCATAAATCGAAATATTGTGTTAGAGACTTCCAAATTGCTGAAAAATAAAGGTAAATGATTGAATATTACTAGAATGTAATAGTTTTAGCTTACAATTGCGTTTTTTGACCATTTCGGTCGAGTCAAAGTTGACCGAAGGTTGAAATTTTGGCACTTATCGTTATTTATATGAAAATATTTCAAAACTGATAAAAGCTAAATATTTCAAAACTGATAAAAGCTACAACCATGGGTTGTTTTTTGTTGTATTCTAGATGAAATTGCGCACATTTTCATATATAAAACTTTATGTAACGGCTAATTTAAAATGGTGCAAACATTACGACAATCAGACGAAAAAATTTCTGATTTTTTTTTCGGAAGAGTTACCGCGCGGACGTAAGGAAATTTTTTTTTTTTTCATAAATTCACCATAAATCGAAATATTGTGCTAGAGACTTCCAATTTGTTGTAAAATAAAGGTAAATGATTGAACATTACTAGAATATAAGAGTTTTAGCTTTCAATTGCGTTTTTTTGACCATTTCGGTCGAGTCAAAGTTGACCGAAGGTTGATATTTTGGCACTTATCGTAATTTATATGAAAAATATTTCAAAACTGATAAAAGCTACAACCATGGGTTGTTTTAAGTTGTATTCTACATGAAATTGCACACATTTCCATATATAAAACTTTATGTAATGGCTATTATGTAATGGCTAATTTAAAATGGTGCAAACATAACGACAATCAGGCGAAAAAATTTATTTTTTCAGAAGAGTTACCGCGCGGACGTAAGGAAAAAGTTTTTTTCATAAATTCACCATAAATCTAAATATTGTGCTAAAAACTTCCAATTTGTTGCAAAATGAAGGTAAATGATTGAATATTACTAGAATATAAGTTTTAGCTTACAATTGCGTTTTTCGACCATTTCGGTAGAGTCAAAGTTAACCGAAGGTTGAAATTTTGGCATTTATCGTTATTTATATGAAAATATTTTAAAACTGATAAAAGCTACAACCATGAGTTGTTTTTAGTTGTATTTCACATAAAATTCTGCACATTTTCATATATAATACTCCATGTAACGGCTAATTTAAAATGGTGCAAAAATTATGTCAAAGTGACGAAATAATTTCTGAGATGTGCCGCTGATACTTTTTAGTGCGATAAGAAAGAAATTTGCGCTTGCGCGCCTGGGTAACGAATGTAAACAAAACAACGCCTTGATCCATGAGCTCCCAGCATCCCCCAAGGCACGTGATTAAAAAGTTTTCGCCTAGTAGGCCTATAATTATTTCTACGCTGATAACAGGATACCGAAGACAACTAGTTCAAGCCGAACTGGATGTTCCCAAAACAGTAGCACTGGAGAGGCATTCAAACTCTTGGTGCTATCCATCCTGAACGGATTGACTTATGTTCGGTAAAATCCTAGGATTGAACCAAAAACAGTCTCTCTGGTTTGAATTCCGAGGAGTAAACTCAACAGAATTCCTCTTATTTCCTTGTTTCATTCTGGTATAACCAAGAAGTAAAGGGGCAAAAAAAAAAGAGAGGAGAATTGACTGTTATTGCCCGTTCTTCTCTATCCCGGGGTTGACCACCTACTAAGGCGACGGAACGTCAGGTCCATCCAGGGTGAGCCCCTCCCGAGATATTCTTCCTTCAGCAGCAGTACTTCGTTCGAATGCCAGAAATTCCAGGAATTTGAGCATTCGGCGAGATTTTCAATTATCGTAGTAACAATTATCAGGAATTCTCGTCCTGCCCAAGTGTTTGCAGATCGTAGAAGACAAAAACACTCGGAGTGCTATAAACTCTGAAGAATTTTAAGCGCTCAGTGAAACCCCCCCCCCAAATTTCGTCTGACGATCATTGGGTGGTGGTCCTCCCGATTCCCGTAGAAATCGAGGAGGAATGGGCAAGATCCTTCCTCAACCACGGGGACTTGCGTCTGGTAGGACCCGAAGGTCCCCCCAGGAATGCAGTCCCCGGCGCGGAATCCTACAGAGAACGCTCTGCAGGATCCCCCCCCTTTTCCATCGCAGCCATAGGAAGAAAGGGAATGGGGAAGGAAGATTGGATGCTCTCACTCGCCTTGCCAGCTGAGCTAGCAGTTGGAGAAGCAAGTTATGGGCAGCCGGTGATGGCCGCTCCGAGTCTAAGAAAACGTTACCATCTGGAGAAAACGTTTTCCCAAGGAGGGTTACAAAACTCGTACTGTAGGCAAAATGTCTGCCGCCACCGTGACCATCGTCTGGGTGGGGCCAAGCGTGCACTTGACAGGAGAGAGCCGACGCGTCCCAGTCCTCGTCGAGGCTGAAAACTCTCAAGCGGGACCGTCATGCGAACAGTGGTGATGGTCACTCTGTGAGTCTATTAAAGCGTCATTATCCTCACCAGCCCCCACGATCTCCTCCAACCACTTGAGCATAAGATCTGTTTGGTCCCAAGACTGAACCAGGCTCGTAGCTGGACCATAAGAAGTGCATCATCACAGTCACTCCTGTTCGCCTCGTTCTTCCCGGTGTAGCCCGAGGCTGGGAGGACTACAGGCAATCGCTAACCCACGGTGGTGATCAAGCTGCAGGTCTGGACCAGCGGTCTCCTTGCGGAGAAGCGCTGGACAAAGGACGGAGCGTCGGTCTTGTGCGTCAGGGGAGCTGCTACGAGTGCTCCTACCCTGCCTACCCGCAGAACCTGTAGGCTGTGAGGACTGCAGGCGATCACCAACCCACGGTGGCGATCAAGCTGCTGGTCTGGACCAGCAGTCTCCTTGCGGAGAAGCACTGGACCGAGGATGGTAGTGTCGGTCTCGTGCGTCAGGGGAGCTGCTACCAGTCATGCAAGCCGTCCGGTCCCGGTGGAAGCGACAGTCGGGTGACTGGTAGCATCCACTGCGCGGTGAGAGCGAGCACCATCTTCTCAACTTGCCACAGTATCAGGTCCAGCCAAGGTGACCAGTCCCAGGCAAACGGTCTGGTGGGAACGTCACGTCAACCCTGGGTACCGGACGATCGCTGCGCAAGCAATTTCCGGTCTGGCGAGAGTCACCTGAGTGACTCTTACCATCCTTCCTGACACGGTGAGCACACTCAGCAGTCTGGACCTTGGCTGGACTGTCACCCGTAGGTGACCGTACACTCGGTGACGCTCGAAGTGAGCGGCCGAGACGGTTCCTGGTTCGGAGGTAAAACCTCTGGAGCTGGAAGCAGAAGTACCAGCAGTAGCCGGTACCCCTACGGTCCCAGTCTTCTTCTTCCCTTGGGAAGGAGACGGGCCCCGTTCCCAGAGGAATGGGAGGACCAGCAGAAGACCCACCTGTCTCACCGGAGCGAGACAGACCTTTAGAGGTCTCTTTGGGGAGGGGGGGAAGAGGCCACCTTCTTCTTCTTGGCCTGGATGGGGCCTTGGAAGTCGAAGGGGAAGAGACGGCAGAAGACAACGACGACACCTTCCTCTTCTTCCTGGACTTCCTCTTCGCCAGCTTCCTCAGGACAACCGACAGGTCCTCCATCCAGGACGGAGTTGGGGCAGTTGCAGTAGCAACACAGCCCAACTGCACCTGTCCGGAGAGAACTGTGGGAGCAGCAGTGGAGAGAACGCTTCCCCGAGGAGGGTTACGAACTCTTACCTGGCAGGCGAAGCGTCTGCTACCACTGAGACTAGTCAGTCGCGTGAACGTGACCGTCCTCTGGGTGGGGCTGAGTGTGCACCTGACAGGAGACAGTCGATACCGTCCTCCGACTCTTCCAAGTCCTCGTCTAGGCCGAAATCTCTCTGAAAAATAGAATAATTGAAAGAGGGCTGGATGGGCAGCCTCCACTGGTCTCTGCGTGCACGGTCCCGCGGGAACATCACGTCAACCCTGGGTAACGGACAATCGCTGCAAGAGTCACCTGAGCAACTCTTACCATCCTTCCACTCCGTGCCTGGGTCCTGACACAGTGAGCATACTCAGCAGTCTGAACCTTGGCTACACAGTCACCCGTAGGTGACCGTACACTCGGTCGAGAAGGTTCCCAGTCCGGAGGTGGAACCTCTGGAGCCAGGAGAGGAGGTACCAGCGGTGGCTGGTACCTCCATGGTCCCAGTCTTCTTCTTCCCTGAGGAAGGAAAGACAGGCCCCATTCCCGGAGAAACGGGAGGACCAGCGGAAGACCACCTGTCTCACCGGAGCGAGACAGACCCTTAGAAGTCCCATGACGAGACCTCTTTGAGAGAGAGAGAGAGAGAGAGAGAGAGAGATAGAGAGAGAGAGAGAGAGACCACCTTCTCTTCTATGGCAAAGCCTTAAAAGTTAAAGGGGTGGAGACATGAAAATATGATGATCTCGAAGAGGAGGATGACGACACTTGACGAGCTCTCTTCCTCTTCCATTCCTCCAAATTCTGCCAGACCTCTACCATCAGGAACAGATAAACGTCACAGGGCAGCACGAAAGCTTCGTCCAGTGACGTAACTCCAGGGTAGTAGTGGTAAATGAATATGATTATCAGCAGGGGGTAAGTACACAAACTCGAGGATCAGTATCACAAGCTACAAGTCACAAGTACAATTCCAAGGTTAGGATAACCAATACGAAGAGCTATCCAACCAATACTGCTGTAAACACAATCACCACTGTTAGTCTGTAAAATAAGGAAAAAATTATTAAAGCAATAAGGATACTCCTCTCGCATCCAAGGGCACTGCCCTCCGAGTGAGAGGAGATCCCCCAAACATCAACACCACACGCCCCTTCTTCTACCTTTGTCCGATAGTAAGTGAAAGGATGAAGGAGAGGAGAAATTACCATAAAAACAAAACAAGGACAAACCTTCAAGTTCCCCTCTGTAATTCCCAAGCGTATGTGTAATTTTCGGATGAATACATGTCTCGTTACAGGATCAATATCACTCACGTTAAATACATGTCTCATCCTCACGTTGAATACATATCTCGTCCTCATGTTAAAGGGCGAAAGAATGTAAATAATATGTTGGCATACCTTTGCCACAAACTCTTAACACGAGTATAGAGGCGGCTATAAAGGCTATCACAAAAAGTGGGTTTGTATATTAATTGAGTTTAATATTAATATCAAACACTATTATACATATTTATTTAAAAACAAAAATAAACCAGGAAGATCCCACCGGGAAAAAAGATCAACGACCAGTCAGTCAGAGCTCACACACACACGTCTTCCTCGGAAGACAGCCAAAAGCAAAGTGGAGTGTTTAAATCCGGTCAGGCTAGCCTACCTGCCTGCCACACGGTAGTTACTGCCTAACCACCTTTTTCAAGAATTTAAAAGCCGTAATTCCAGCTACGCCGAAAGTAATTCCTTATGTAAAGGACCGAGGGTTTGTATATCGTGTAGGAACAAATAATTGCTCAGTTGTAGATACAACAAAAATCTCACGACGATGGCGGGCAAAGGCAAACACACGTCTACATCTGATAGCGACCGAAAGCAAAGTGATATGTTTACCTCCAGTCAGGCGGGACTCCCGACCATCGGACAAGCAGTTACTACCGAACTAACTTGTTAGAAATTTTACGACCGGTCCAGCTGGCGCTGGCACTGGCACTGAATAGTAATTCCTTATGTAAAGGACCGAGGGTTTGTATTACGTGTCGGAACAAGTTGATATTCAATGTAAGAGAACAGCACAGCTGTTGAAAAAAGCTACAAGATTCACCTAAAGGAAACAGCCAGCACAATGACTGCAAGAACCACATCGTGACTGAAGGACAATGTGTAACTTTGCCTGAAGGAGAATGGGCATTTCATCTTCCCCCATCTCCACCTGGGCACCACCTTTGTTTATTCAGTACCCAGTCAGTCCAGCGTATGACGACAAAGACACTCCATATATGAAAGGCATGGTGTTTGTATCCCTGTAGGAACAATTACTAATAGTGACAGAACAAAAGTACCAATTAGAAATTATTCCATCCTTAGTCTTATATATAACAAAAATTAAAGGGAAAAGATATACATATCTACACATTCCAACAAGGAAGTTAATACTTTAATGTTATTTCTATTGAAGTCACTGGCATCATTTGCAGACACCATCTTTATATTGAGACTTTCAATCAGTCTATAATTCTTTTTCTCTTCAGGCAAGCTTTTCAGGGATTGGGAAAAATTATTTATGTTTCTTAACATTTACTTGAATAAACATTTACTTGAATACAGAGAAAGAAACGTGAATCATTTTTCCTTATTACTGAGAAGCTTGAATCTCCATAAAAGTTAGTCTTTATAAACAATGCCACTGACTTCAATAGACATTGCACGAGAGAAAATATGCCCAAATAGCATACTTTTATTTTATTTCCATAAAGCATCAAGTTTCCTAAAATTAATATCTCATTTTGTAAACTTTAAAATTTAAGAAACCACCTTCAAGGGAAAATACATAGTCTTAAGTGAAACAAACCTTGCATGAATATCGAGGCATCTTGAGAAGGAAAAAGCAAGTGTAGGACTCTGGAAGGAAGTGATCTGGTGGTGTATACTTGTCCAGTACCTGAAGAAAGAGCAATGGCATAAATTTCACTCATAAATTATTACTTACAAAACTGAACTGAATGACAATTCATATATCACATGTGCATTTGAGTAATGTAATCTATTCCAATCTTTAAAGAAGAAAAAGTAGTACTTCCTTAGTACCATATTTCACTCCATGTTATTTTTACAAATGGTATAGTTATTTTGCTTATTTCTTTATCCATAAACTCTATGTCTGCTCGTGGATCACAATTTACATAATTCAGCTGTTTTACATAACTAGCGTTATGTAAACTTTCATGATAAACTGTCACAGATAGCTTATATCTCCTTACCTATTGGTGCAGAGATATAATTTGTTACTATGATAAAGCACTACTTTATCTCAACTATTTTTAGAGTATTTCATCAAAATGTGTGAAGTCTTCATATTCAGGATCAACGAGAACTCTTAATCTGTTCAAAAGTTTGACTGAAATGAGCTACCTTTGTTAATACCTATGCATCATATAGTTTAGCTTTTTATGAAATTTGACTGAAATTCCTTCAATATAAAGCTAAAGGAGTGCGACAGGTAGGTAAGAGGACAGCAAGTGGAACAGATAAAAAGAAAAAGCAGAACACAATGCAGTAGGTCTGAAGAGAAGCTTAGTACATTCTATAGTATCAAGCAAGAAACACTATAAGTTGGTAACACCCTCCACATTGAAATGGGGATAAATGACCAAGTATCTGAGATAAATAAACAAAAATAACTTCATGTATTTTTCCATACAAAGCTTTCAGTCTCTCTTTCTTCTTAAATTACCTTCATATTTTCTTTTATCCCTGCCAGCATATACCTAAGCAATGAGCATTGACAGTACAACATTTGCATCAAGGCAAACAATACAAATGGAAACTAATAGTTTAGGAAATAAGAACTCAGGAAGTACTTTAGGCTGTTATTTTCATGGGAAAAATTATCATTATTTCTGTTTTACAACTCAATGACCTCATACTCATTAAACAAACATTAAATTACAGGACATAAACTAATGTTTAAGAATGTTAATACGCAAATGTTTTGGATTTAATTTCAAGGTCAACTTACAAATGGTTCAAGTATGAAATTGAGTAAGTACAGTACTTACCTGGAATACAAAATCTCTTCCGCGGAAATCTGCAATGGTGCGGGGAAGTCTAGTTCTGCCCCATACAAACCTCAAGAAAAGCGATCTTTCAGCTGTACTAAATTCTTCCATGACTTCCCAGAACCACTGAACTAAAGGCGCAGTTGCTTCGACCCCTACAGAAAGGAAAACAACCAATACAATACTGCAGTCACTAAGATTTTGAAAAGAGAAATCACTTTAACTAATTACTGATCTGATTCATCAAATACACACTGCCCTGTCTCCTAACATTTCAATTGAACAGAAATTGCTAACAACAAACACTTTTATAATAACAAATAACTAATTTATGAAAATATTGCATAACATTCCATGATTTCCATGTGTTCCCAAGATATACACCAAATACAGTAGTGCAGCATAACAACAAGGTTACAGTATGAGAAACACTGTAATGCAACTTTAACATTGTGTAAACCAACAGTGGATTTATATACAAACCTAGACTAGCCTAGGCTATATGATAATTGCACAAATGTGTATACCGTATATACTCGAGTAACGTGCGATCTCGCAAATCATGCGACCCCCAAATTTTCACCAATAAACAGTGGTTTTGTCATGTATCTCATGTATCATGCGAGTTCCTTTTCCGAGAGCGTCAGTTCATAAGGTTGGTGGTTTGGCATGCTAATGGCCGAGTCATTCATATGTGTGCTGCTGCTACTCAAGTTACGGTAATTTTCTTACTAATCTCGAGAATTTAATAGAAAATCTCAAGATTAAAAAAGAATCCCAAGATAATAAAATAATTGTAAAAATAACACGCCTTTGAGTCGTAAATCATATCCCTCTCTCTCTCTCTCTCTCTCTCTCTCTTCTCTCTTCTCTCTCTCCTCTCTCTGAGTCGTAAATCATTACTCTCTCTCTCTCTCTCTCTCTCTCTCTCTCTCTCTCTCTCTCTCTCTCTCAGGAATAAATACTGTAGTTTGAGTCTTTCACCAACGGGTATCAGTAAATGTGTAGACATTGTGTGCGTGTTTAAAAAAATGTGCAGTACGTACACACATTCCGATGTTTCGGTTTTTGTTATTTTTCAGATTTCGGAAATGTGAGGTCAGATGCATAATCAAACAAACATCATACTGCAGCAAAAACATTTTTTCCCTTATGTTTTTCATTATTGTTATTTATTAATTACAGTTTATTTAAATAAATATTAATATATAACTGTTAAATGAATGTGAGATAACTAAGATCACCTATAAAAAAAATAGTGGGACGATTACTTATCATATGTTCACTAATAAGCTATTATTTTCAAACAAAACATTCCGTAAAAACGCAAAAAATATATGTACATGACAATCAAAATATAATAATGTTTTGCAGTTCAACTTGTGAATTTTAACAATAAGTATGACTATATAATATATTTCACCATATCGATCTTGAAGTTGAAGAGTCGTTAAAATTTTGAGGATGGTCCGGGAAAGGATTTGTACTTCGTGATTACGTATCGCTACAACACCATGTGGTATTTTCATACCACTATATTGATGACGCATCGCTACGACACACTGGTATTTTTCATAGCACTATACATTAAAGTTAAAATGATCTTATCATATTATTGTTTTCACGAAGAAATAATTATATAAAGAAAATTATTGAGTACTTTTTGCCATCAGCAGTCAGAAAATCACGAACATGGTACGTTCAAAACTAGTGCCATCCACGGCATAGTCTATAAATAGAACAGAAGCAGGGGGCATTCATTGGAGAACAGATCTCCATGGCTACCAACCAAACCAATCAGGTGTTAGTTATACTACTCTGTGAATTTCATTAGAATGAACGTTTACACACGCGAAGCTAACGATGATGTGTGTTTTGCATACAATACGTAGTTTTAGTTTTTATTAGTGTAAGTATTTTACTGATTACATGAAGAATAGAATGATTCCTTCTCATTACTTTGAATGCAAAATGGTTTGAAGATTCTTCCGCAAAAAGAAAAGATAAACAATTTCTTTAGGAGATGATACCTAATTACTAACGCGGTTGACATAGCTTCAAAACAAAATTCAGCTTTTCTAACTCTGGAAAAATGTTAATCTTTCTGTCTGCTGGTCACAACCTTTATATCCCCGGCGACTAACAACAACTGTTTTGGTCCTCCCACGTGTTTGATCGCATATCTGCCAAATTTGTAACAACAACAGAGATAAAACCATTTCTACCCATTACAGATATCAAATATTATCTTTTCTGTTACGCTGAATTCTAGATAAATTACGTAAGTTCACGATTGATAAAGTTTTTTTATGTAATAACAAGAAACGGAGTCAGATTTTCTATACCATGGCATCTCATTTTGGTGCTGTTGCGAATATTTCAACCAGTTCCACGTGCCTTTAAATCCAAACTGACTGTACAGTCTGGAGGCAGTTCTCCCTTCTACACATATCTTGATTTCTTAATATCGTAGGTATAGAATAAATTGGTGAGCAAGGAAATATGAAATAATGCACAACAGAGTAAGTTTGACGAGTGAGAAAATAAACAATCGTATACAAACAGATTCTCTCTCTCTCTCTCTCTCTCTCTCTGACAAAATAATAGATAAGAAACAATGACTGAATATTGCTTGAATGCGATATGGCAAAGTTTTGGCCTGACTGAAAGTGTGGAGTGACTTTGACACCGACTACAAGTTATTCCTGGTCATCTCATAGCATGGATAGACATCAACTTCACAGCCGAGAAAGGGCAATCGTATACAAAATAATTAGGTATGGAAAATGCGAAATGCGGGCCTATGTGTCCCATAAAAAAAACAAAAAGCTCTCGCTTGGACAGCTGAGGATTTAGGAGAGATAGGAGAGAGAGAGAGAGAGACGAGAGAGAGAGAGATGAGAGAGGAGAGAGAGAGAGAGAGAGAGAGAGAGAGAGAGAGAGAGAGAGAGAGTTGGAGAGCGATAGACGAGATTAAAGTACCTGGGAATGAAAACCCCTTATAATCTTATAATTATAGCCTCGGGGTTTGTCTCGAGGACATTCAAAGGTTCTGTCAAACACAGGCAGTTGTTGTTATTGTAAAATTAGCATAAGGGCAGACCTTTTAAAGCCACACCAGAGAGCTCGCCACGGTGGCAAGACTATACCTTCCATATGAAGATGAAATGATCAAAGATCTGGAAGATGACGAATATGATGCTGCCTTGATGGCGAAGAATTCAGAGCAGTATTGATGATACGGACACGGAGAGCGACTTGAAGGATTTTAGTTTATTAATATTTATGCATTTTTTTTACTTTAATAAATTTTCACTTGACTGCGTATCCTAAAATAAAAATAATAGTTCAAGTAACAAATGTTTCTTTTACCGAGTAAAACAAAAAGTAAAAATTCCTTCGGTAATGTGCCTTAATCAACTGATTTGGAAATTATAGATGGTTAGACTAGAATAGTTAAACATGCTGTATAAACAAAATAATGCAAATGGCGCACGATCGCTCTTTTGTATTTTAAAATACATAGTAATATGAGAATGCATACAATATCACTGGATATAGTGAAGTACAAGTAAAGCATGACTTTTTAAAAGATCTACTGTTTTCCTCTGGTAGTAACTATCGCAATCTGCCGATTTGGGAAAGCATAGAAGGTACGCTAATTTTATACCGCGTGTGTGATGCGACCCCTTTAAAATTAGCTTAAAAAATTAGGTTTCAAAAGTCGCATGATATGCGAGTATATACGGTATGTTATAGGCACAAGTACCACTAACAAAAAATGGGAGGTGACCTTAATCTAGCACAAAAAATTAAGCTCCTCAGTAATGCAGTAAATATGAGTTGTGATGTTGCCCAAATGATATAACATACACTGTTGTACAGTAACCTCTGATCAAGCTCATGTTACTTTCTCATAAATTAGATTTTAAAATAATGGCAATTAATAAAATGTATTAGTTGATTATTTTTTAAAATCTGCTGTCTGCAGTGTGAAGAGATACTGCTCCTTGCTTGACAAAATAAAACAAAATAAAAACTGTGTTCTGATCCTGCAAAAAATTTTCCTATAAAACATTGGTTCTTGAAATTTGCATAGAAATAATAACTACTATAATTTAAGCTGCTTTTGCAATAACTTTTCTAATCCTGAGAGTGGCACACAATATGTCATAAGTATGCTAGTCTACAATAACCAATTTTTTGTCTTATAATCAAGAGAAAATAAAATTAAGCAATCTGTTCATTTACATTCTGAGATAAAGGCTGTTTATAGTTTCCTGTAAACAGAAGAAAAGGACTTACCCTTGTAAGATGCAACACTCTTGAGCAAGTTTAGAGGATGTCAGGTGATCCGCATACCATGGTTTCCAGCTCATAAGGGGTGAAGAGAGACAACAAATGGAAACTGGTACAACACGAGCCATTCCTGCCCTTACTGCAGCTACCTGGGCATCAATTCATGTAACCTGATAAAAGTTACAACCACAGTTAGTTAATATCTAATATTTAAGGTCTAAGTTCAACATGAATTTAAATACTAAGGTACAAGATACAGTAATTTATGGAACTCAATTATAATCTTCAAGATTTTGGTAAGGCCAAATTAAAAAATAATAGATTCAAGATTATCAGTGTAATTTACTGCGTTATTCTGGAAATCTTTTTACCCATGAAAGGGATCACGCATATACCCAAGACAAAAATTCCAAGAGGTAAAGAGATGCACCCAGATAGCGATGAAATCATTAATGGGACAAATATAACTTTCCCCTTAATAAAGCATTACCACAAAGAGTTCTTTCTTCTATCTTGTATATTGCTCAGCCATATCTCACATTTTGTTATATCTACCTCTATCCCATTTTCACATGATTATCTGAACCTCCTATTGATCTGTTTTACCTTTAGTATATGTTCTACTTTTCTAACTACCTAACTGCTAGTCAACCCTTCTCATTGTTTTGAGACCATTTCACTTAGATTGATGCATGTTATTGTGTCCAAGTCCTAGTTCATTCAAAGTTGTATTCTACAAGAGACCTTAAGATATACATCACACAATCTATGTTAAAGCCCAGTTCTCAACAAGTCCTTACCATATAATTAAGAGCCAAACGAACATATTCATGTCTATTTGCTACTGTAATCCTTGTATGCCAGGCAGACAATGAACGTCATGACCAAGCAGCCGACGTAGTTGTGAACGGTAATCAAGACTAGTGAATGTTTTTTCATCACCTTCCATCTGCTGAACGCACATTAATCCAGGAAAACTAATGGCGGATCAACCTAGGTCAAATACATAAGCATTCCAATAAGTAAAAATGGCATACATCTGTAATGATGAGTACAGTCAAATCCCTGTATTCACGCTCTTGAGATTCACAGACTCACCTACTGTGGATTTTTCTTTGGACCATAAACTACCATTTATTTGCAGAAAATTTGCCTATTCACAGGTTTTCCAACGGTAAATATTCACTAATTAGTGTATTTTGAGGTTATTTTCAAGACAATCTATTTTTATGATAAAAAAATTATTTACCAATTTTCAAATATTAATATTGATTAATACTATACTATTAGTAAGTTTAATCAGATTAAATTATATATAATATAATAAAAATAATAATTATCTCTCTCTTCCTTAGTGATGTGTGTTTTGTATGATAACTAAATGATTTAGTTATCATACAAAGCTGAGGTCCAGAGCTGTCAAATATGTCAAGTAATGTGGCAGGCGGGGGAGTGAACATGTGTTGCCAACTAACGTTCATGTAATCTATTTCTCGCTCTCTTTTACTGAGTTGGGAGAACTTTAGTGGCACATTTATGTATAATATGTTTATTGATATTTTCAAATATAATAATACTGCCTATTCTGTTAGTTAACACTCAAGAGAAAACAGGAATTTGTGGATATTTCTCAGAAAAATACCGCGAAAATAGGCAAAATTTGCCGCAAATAAATGGGTATATAGTTCTATAAAAAAATCTGTAATGCATGAGTCCGCAAACCATGGAGTGCACAGAAAATTACAAAATTCATATGTGATAGTATTTAAAGAAAATATAATAATCTTAACATTTCACTCTTTTAAATAAGGATAACTCTCTCTCTCTCTCTCTCTCTCTCTCTCTCTCTCTCTCTCTCTCTCTCTCTCTCTCTCTCTCTCTCTCTTCCCACAGGATACGTATGTCATAGGCATTAAACTCTCTCCCTCTGTTTTTGGCTGAAGTGTTAGAAGTGTATGTATATATCTTTAATACTAGTCCATTTTATGATAAAATAATAATTTACAGTATAATAAGTTTAATGAGATTATACAATAAGAATAAAAGTTCTCTCTCTCCCTTACTTACGAATGTTTAGTTTATTTGTTTTGTAGTATGATAAATAAATGATTACCTAATAACTAATTTCCAAATATTATTAAGATTAATAAAATAGCAATTCCCAGTCTTTTTATCCTCTTTGAGAAAGGAGGGAGAGGGAGTAAATAACAGTATGATAAATGTATTGGTGAAGGGGAAGGCGGGAGTCGGAGTCATAAGGAGTTATTCTCTCTCATCTCTTCATTATTATTCTCTATGTCTCTTAAAATTTCAATTTCACTCTTCATGGTCAGTTAGTATGATGTTGCCGATACTCTCTCTCTCCTCTCTCTCCTCCTCTATCTCCTCTCTCCTCTCTCTCTCGTCTCTCTCTCCTCTCCCTCACTCTCTTCATTTATATTCTCTATGTCTCTTAAAATAATTATATTTTACTCTTCTTGGTCAGATATATGAGGTTTGCCGATTTTTTCTCTCTCTCTCTCCCTTCTCTCTCTCTCTCTCTCTCTCTCTCTCTCTCTCTCTTCTCTCTCTCTGAAATTGTATTAACAATATAATCTCAAAGATTAATATAGTAATAGGTTAGTAATTTAAGGTATATTTGAAGTAGGATGTTATTTAAGGTATACATTTGGTATTTGAACTTTAAAGAATGGCAGTTTTTCGAGGGAGTTCTAAGTATTCGTGGGTTTTAAAACTATCCTAGGGGGTCTGGTATGCATCCCCCCATAAAATATGGGGGGTCCACTGTAAATCAGTTCATCAAAATGCCCACAGCTCCACATACCTGTTGAAGAGATCAATTTTATATACCAGAGCTAAAGTAAAGCAGTATATAGTACCTTACATAAATTTGGTAGACCAATGAATGATGAATTTTGGGTGAATAAAGTGTAATTTCATATTTTGCTGTTATAAGGATTACTGGATGACCTGAAGTAAAGTATTTTTCTACTCGTGCTAGGAACCTTAGCGATAAATAAAACACCAGCCTTTGAGAATGAAATGTATAAAGAATTTCAAAACGCAATACAATGTACCTCAGTTATATCAGCAGGGGTCAATGCCATTCCTGCCAGCTGCTTCCAAACTGGTTCAGCCAAATTAAGACTTAATGGACTACCTGTTCTGATTGCTATTCCCATCAACACACCTGAAACAGAAATGCCCTTGTGAAAAAGGATCTCAAATGGTCTCAAATATGAATCTTTGGTAAAGACAAAAAGGTTAAGGGTACTAATATGCATTCAGTCCACAATTCTCTCGAGTTCTATCACGTTATTTCTGGCTTTTTCAACATCATGACCTAAAGGAATATTTATTACCAAGGAATGTAAAACATGTTTAGATGGTGAGGTGAATTAGATTGTGTTGTTGAGCAGGTACAATCACGGGAAGTTCCTGCCTCATCTCGACCATTGGGTGTAGGTATTAGAAGGGGTAAAGAGCCATTCATTAGCTCATCACACATCTCTGCTACACTCTCACTGTAACCTCCACCACAGTCATCTACACTTTCACCTGCACAGATGGAGAAAAAAAGCAGGGTAAATCAGTAAGAAAACAAGTATGTATTACAGTTGCTTAAACAGAGCAGATAGACAATTTATGAGATTTCTATGTTCCAAATATTTAGCAGATAATACAGCTATTTTGGATTTAACAAATGAAACATAACCTCTTTTATATAAATGTTCAAAATTTTCAACTAATTGTAACAATACAACTATTTCACACTTCTATACAGTACTGATAAGTAATTATGGTAAAATGAGAGACTAATGCAAATTATGATGAAGGAAATGACTGCAAAACCAACCCACAAAATCAGATGATTACCTGAAAACAAGAAGTTCACAAATGAAGAGGGGACTAAAATGCTTTAAGTCAAATACGTATGACAAATTTAAAAATCAATTTGTATTTTCATAGCTAACAAACCTTCGGTCTTAACAATAGCGACTGTTCCTCATTACAAACTCTACGCCACTAATAATACATACAGACAACCTTTGCCACAGCTTATACAGTGAACAAAATAATACTGTAACTCACCAACAAATTTCACTTTCCACACACGATGTGGTAGGAATAATGCATCTGGGGTCATAAGTGACATTTTGGCAACCATTTGACCAAACACAGACTTCATTCCATCTGGGCCAGCCAAACCACCACGTGAACGAGATCTCTTCACACTGATACGGTTCAACTCAACAATGGGACCATGCTGTCGATCTCTGACCATTGTTGCTTGAACAACCTGAAGATTCAGAAATCATAATTGTAATACTGTATTCAAAACATTAATAGTAATATAAAAAAATATGTAATACTGTATTCAAAACATTAATGGTAATATAAAATACGTAATGTTATATTTTTATTGGATATTTAAGAATTTCATAACCAAGGGTTAATTACAAATTAAATTTCAAACCTGAGCTCTTAACATTAGGATTATACTAGCGCCAAGCTGGAAATTAAGCTTGTGAGATCCAGGGACTATTGGCATCTATACCAGGTCACAGGGCATGTATTACCCAGAATGCCCATCGCCGTCCCGTGACCCGCCAATTACACTTCTAACCCAGTTTAGACTGCTTAGAGGGGTGGGTTGTTCGAGGTGGGCCTTTAACTTTTAAGACCTCAGGTTTGTTAGTTATGAAAAATACAAATTAGTTACAAATTTGTCATTTGTTCATATACGAAACAAACCTTCGGTCTTAACATTAGGATAGACTTACTTATTGGTGGGAGATAAGTCTCTATAACTGACTGGGAGTTTGCCACCTTTATCCATTTCCGAATATTAGGAGTATTCCAAGAGAATGGACTATAAACCCTTGAACCAAAGATATAAGAGAATCTATTGGTTTCCCTCACTGTGTGCTTGTACCATACCATGGTTTATAAACTATGGAAAATGGAGAACACTCCATCCTCCTAAACCACTCTTGTCCCTTGTATCTGGATCTACTATCACCCTTCTCTTCCCTATTACCGAGAGGAGCGTGTTGCTACTGAAAAGTATACTATACTCTAGAATAACTTTACAGTATGGCTGACCACCTCACCTGCATCTAGTCCATTCCAGCTTATGATGGTACTCTCCTTCATACTGCCCGTAGGTAAAGGAGTAGAAAGAAAGTAGTAAAAGAAAAGACCAGTCATCCCACTCATTTCTACTTTCATACCTTCATCTTAGGACTAGACACAAACTGACCCGCAGGGGTTACCGGATGAGCTATACCACTTGCTGCCGACCACTGGAGGCCCAAGAAAAAGTGTCCAAGGATCTATAGGCAACATCTTTTAAATAAATGGAAGTGAAAATTGTTTGGCATTTCCAAATACCAGCTTCAGAATTCTCTCCACAGACATATTCTTCTTGAATGCCAAAAAAGCACTCAAGCCCCTGATGTCATGAGCTCTAGCAATCTCCTGGCTATTTGACCCCCAGTCTTCTGTCATGTAGGCATTCCTGATCGTTTCTCTTAGCTAAAACGATCTTGTAATTCCTGGACACTTCCTTTTTGTTCCATCCTGTACTTACGAATAACCTCCAGCACCCCAGGCTGAGGTGCCTTGTCCTTCTTAAGTACTCTCTTATTACCCTGACGGGACACAGAAGCATCTCTTCTTTGTCATTGTCTACGAATTCTGCCAGAGAAGGTATGGAAAAGGAGTCGAATCTGCCGTCCACTATTAATGGGTTTCGAGTTTTGGCCACGAATTCTGGAACAAACTGGAATACTATTGACTTCCAACCTCTTGAATGCTTTACGATATATGACAGGCCATGTAGTTCCCCCACCCTCTTGGTTGAGGCTAGGACCAATAAGAAGACTGTCTTCTGGGTCAGGCTCCTATCTGTGGATTGCCTGAGTGGTTCATAGGGGGGTTTTGTAAGACTACTCGGTACCATGGTCAAATCCCAATCTGGGGCTTTTAATTTCTTTGGCAAACAGGAATGCTCAAAACTCTTCATCAACATGCCCAACTGCCATGAAGACGAAATGTCCACACCTTCCATGCGTTAGACCGAGGCTAGAACAGCCCTGTACCGCTTCACAGCAGATACAGACATATGCCTTTCTGGCCTGAGATATATCAGAAAGTCTGCTAATTGCTGAATAGTGGTACCGAGTGGAGAAAAGTTCCCTCTACGACACCAATCGCAGTATGCTGACCATTTTCCTTGGTATACTGCTGCAGATGACTTTCTGATATTTCCTGCCATCTGCGTTGCTGCTTTTTGCGAAAACCCTCTCGCTCGCAGGAGATACTTAACAGTCTCCACCTGTGAAGTGATAGGGACTTCACCGACTGGTGGTACCTCTCCATGTGCGGCTGACATAGTAGGTTGTTCCATGGGGGCAACTCTCTTGGCACATCTATTAGGAGTTCCAACAGGTCCGGAAACCATTCTGCCTTCGGCCATAAAGGAGCTACCAGAGTCATTCTGAGGTTCTGAGACCGCATTACCTTGTTCAGAACCTGACGGATTAGACAAAATGGAGGAAATGCGTAAACGTCCAGATTGTCCCATGGGTGTTGTAGCACATCTTCTGCTACTGCCTCTACGTCTGGGACTACCGAACAATACACTTCCAACTTTTTGTTGTACCTGGTTGCAAATAGGTCTATGATCAGCCTTTCCCACAACATGAGCATCCTGTCCACTACCTGTTGGTGCAAGGACCACTCCGTTCCCAGGATCTGATCCCTGCGGCTCAACTTGTTGGCCACTATGTTTCTTTTTCCCGGAATATATCTGGCCCTGATGTCTACTAAGTTCTCTACAGCACACTGATGAAGTTGAATTGTCATCACATGTAACTGCCGAGAAACTAGGCCTCCTTGCTTGTTTATGTAAGCTACTACTGTGGTGTTGTCTGACATCAATACCACTGATTGCCCCTTCACCCACTCCCTGAATTCCTCAAGTGCTAGAATCGCTGCTTTTAACTCCAGCACGTTTATATGGAGTTCTCTATCCTCGCCACTCCATTTTTCTGAAACCATCAGCTCCTCCATATGGGCTCCCCAACCTTCAAGTGACACATCTGAGAACAGCAAGAGATCTGGGGAGGGTTGCTGAAGGGGGACACCCACTGTCAGATTGTTGTCCTGCACCCACCACAGCAAGTCTTTCCTCACTTCTGTCGACAAGGGAATTTACTCGTACGGGTGATCTACTATTGGTGACCAAAACTCCTTCATCCTCCATTGTAGAGATGGAAGGTGTAGCCTCCCTTGTGGTACTAGCTTCTCAAAGGAAGTTAGAATTCCCAGTACAGTAGTACCTCAGGATACGAAATTAATCCATTCCGAGGCGGCCTTTGTAACCTGATTTTTTCGTATCTTGAACCACATGTTATACATGTAAATTACCTAATTCCTTCAAAGCCCTGTGAAAACACCCCAGTAAATTTTAATAATAAAGCTAAATTGACCAATAAACAATGAAATACAACAATTTGGATCATTCAATACCTAACTTAAACTTATACTACTAATATGTAGTACATACCTGTAAATAAAGTGTATTAGTGTACATGGTACAAGAAATACTGTACGGTAAAATGTGGAACCTTACCTTTCGAGTGAGGCGATCTCCGAAGGTGGCCACAGAGAAGGAGGACAAATGGCAGAAAACTTGAACACTTAACTTTACCAAACACATTAAGGGGGCCGGCTGGCTAATGCCCTTTTTTAAGGACAGGACTTTGATATTCATACCACTTAATAAGGTGACTTGGGACATCTCCAAACCGCATATGATTTTCGCCTCGACCTTCGGTTTTGTGACGCCAGGGCGATTTATCCCGAAATAACATTTTTCAAATTCTATCTCCTCCCTTGATATTTAATGTTAAGAACCCTGGGATTACTACCATATACAGACCTAATGTAGACCTCCAATCAAATGGAGAGAGTTTTTTTTCTAAAAGTCATTTTTTTTGCTAGATTATGAATTTTTCAATATGTAAAAAAACAAAAAATAAACCCTATAAATCAGGAGAACAAAATTTATAAAAAAAATACGAAACAAAAATTGGAAAAACGGGCTCTATTTGATTGTTCTATAATGTCTTTCTGAGTTATATACCAAATTCCAATGTTATAGCTTTAAAACTAAGTGAGAAGATAGATTTTGAAGGTCAATAAGTATAGTTTTGAGATACGGGCGTTCAAAGTTTTCCTTCGTAAACAATGTTAATAAATAATGATTATTATGAATGTATATTTCTTTTTTGTGTATTAATAAACCAAAACTACTTTATTTATCATAATTTAATCATAAATGATGATCCCTTTGCTCATATATCGCAGCCTGGGCCACTGCTTGAGGCAAGATGGGGCACTCCTTCCGACGCAATTCTCTCTCTCCCCTTCACTAACTCTGCTTATTACAGCGAATTTCTCTTTTGTAGGTTAGCGAGAATGTTTTCCTTGTATTTTCCTCTTTGGCATGATGAAATTCTGCCCGGAAGAACAAAGATAAACAAACGTAAATGCAAGAGAATGCCAAGATGTGAAACTCGAAGGGTACCCGGCTCTTTTTTTACAAAGACAATTAATAAATCATGATTATTATGAATTTCATATTCCATTTTGGATATTAAAAAACCAAAACTCTGTTATTATCATAAATGAAGATCTCTTTGCTCAAAGATCGTAGCCTTGGGCACAGTGTGACGTGTGCTGTCAAGCAAGACGGGGGCGTTACTAAGCAACCCTTACTTCGCAACCCACCCCTCTCCCTTCACTAACTACGCATATATTATGATATTCTGTAATAATACTTGAGCGATTTTTCTTCGTCTGTATGTTAGCGAGATGTTTTCCTTGTCTTTTCCTCATTGGCATGATGGAATTCTTGCCAAAACTACATAAACATACGTAAACGCAGGCGAATGTCAGAGTGAAATGGAACGTGTAGACTACTTGAAGTCTGTGATCGCACTAAATCAGGACTGACTTGGTAGCTGAGCCTGAAGTCTCCTTCTCGACTTGGGGAACTGTCTATAGATGCCATTTACTCCCAATTTCTTTTGACAATAATTATCAAAATTTACGATAATAGAAGAAATATTGCATTTTCTTGTACGGATCAATGTTTTAGGCTTATTGAGTTACGTTACTAATTACCCTGTAACTACGAAAGTAAGAGGAATTTTGACAAAATATTTCGTATACGTATTCTCAATTGCCATATGAAGCTCCATGAATTTTTCATGACATGACAATTTGTCCAAAATTGCATTTTTGGCCCAAGCAACAAAAAAACTGCAGAGTGAGGGGTGGCATGAGGTGGGACTATATGTAAAAGGACCTCAGGTTTGTATAGTTAGGAAAAATGCAATTTTGGACAAATTGTCATTTGTTCCGACACGGCATACAAACCTTCCGTCCTTTTACAATTAGGAAGACTCACTTCTTGGTGGGAGGAATCTGAGTCTTTTGTCTTTTGTGAACAAGACTGGTGTTCGCCCAACCTTGAATGCCTCCTGGTCGTAAGAGCGAGGGAGGGATCCAAGCCTCTGTCCGATGATCGGGGTGTGCACCGCAGGATCAATGGTCAGACCTCTGGACCAAGTACTAAGAGAGAGGCAAGCGTATCTCTTCGTACCAGCAAGCAAGAACAAGTTCCTATTTGCAAGAGGCAACATAAAGTTATGGCTTTGTCTCTTGTTGGCATCCACTTCCCCCCCTTGTAGGAGGAAGTGTGGATATTCGCTCCCATCCCTAGTGAAAGGGATAGGATGGGGCTCTGTCGAGTAGCTCACCTGCATCTCGTCCTTATCCAGCAAGGTGATGACCGTATCCTCTCCCACAGGTAGAGGGGGAGAAAAAGATAGGAAGAGAAGCCAGTCACTCTCTCATTCACTTATCTATTCTTACAGTCACACCAGGACTGATGCTGTTCAGCCTGCTAGGGTCTGGGTTAGCTACACAACGTGTTGAGGCAGGCCACCAACGGGTGTCCCAAGGAAAACGATCCAAGGACCTGTGGGCAATATCCAAAAGGTAGAAGGAGGTGCCAGTGGTCTGGTTGTACCAGACCCCTGCCTTCAGTACCTGCGCCACGGAGAAGTTCTTGTGTAACTCGAGGGAGTGTACTTCTAGGTCATCTTGGTGCTGACGAAGAGTCTTCAACACTCAGCCTGGGATGTCGAGTTTCTTCAGACCGCGCTTTCACAGGACAAAGCAGCATCTCCTTCGCATCGAAGGCGGTGAAGTCCATTAGGGAGGGGATTGTGAAGGACTCTAACCGATCGTCAGGAACCGAAGGGTTCTGAGTCTTCGCTACGAAGTTCGGTACGAAATCGAGCGTCACGAATCCCCATCCCCTGGATGCTTGACTTCGCAGGAAAAGTCATGCAATTTACCTCAGAGGAAAAGAAGGGAATGGTCGTATGACCTATCCCTCTTCTCGACTTCGGTGATGTCCTGTACCCATACTGGGTCTATCCGTCTGCAGCGAAGTGTCTCACATTCTCTATCCCCATGCAGTGAAGTTTCTCCTTCTCGGTAGTGGATAGGACACCGACACTCAATGGTGGGTGTCGATGGTATGGGTACTGTGACAAGCCGTTAGGACGAAGAAAAGACTGTTATGGAACAACCGAACTAAGTCCACAGCGAAGTTCGTAACTGACTTGGGCGCTCTGACAGCTGCCGACTGATTGCGTTCGGTAGGAGGCAAGTTGTCCAAGCACCCGAGCAAGTCACGTGACCTTCGCCTTAAAAGGTTATGCCAAGAGACTAAACAAATAATTTGTTCGTCACCGATGCCAGACGGCGAGGTGATGATTCTCTTAAGGCATGTGCCCAACAGGCGAAAGTCAATTGCCTTCTAGAGACCGAGGTCCCTGATGGCAAGATATCTCATAGTATAGTTGACTCTCAGCTAAGGAGAAACAACACTATGTGTCGTTGAAGACGAAGGTGTACAGCCTACGTCTTCACAGCTGAATCGAGAGAAGGATTCTCAAGATTCTGACCTGTGACTACAAAGACTGAGAATGCTAAACGCTATTCATTGCTGTCCGTTGAGGATCGTAGTTGCAATGAAAGCGGAGCGCTTTTCAGTAATGAAGACACAGGGAAATACTGCCTGAAGAACTGCTTCTCATGGGCTGAACATTTGGAAATAGAGCTGTCAGGTCGGAGAGTAGGCGATGTCTTCTGACACATCTGTTAATTCGGGGCGAACAATGCATAATTGCACACCTGCGAATACAAGATATTTTGAAGACAAACTCAGATGTCTGCAAAAATCATTCGCATTATTGCGGTGCGATGCAGCGGGAGACTAGTACCGACTTCTGTACTGTGCGGTAAACAGAAAGATGAAAGAGTCCAAGAGATATCTCTGTGAAAATTCTCGCAATGTCGAGGCGATGAAATCGAGCGTCACAGCAGTAGATGGTCCTTCACTATTGCGAGAATCCCCGTTAATCAGAGACCTAAGTCCATGATTATTGGGTAGAGATACGGTTCGGTAGTCAATCAAACTAGGGGAGAGAGAGATGTAACCGACCGTGCCTCTCCGAGACCTAGCTGATACGAGCTGCTATCAGGCAGTTCAATACGCAGTAGCTCTCGGTGACTCGTCATCCTGAGTGCCAGGTAATCCCTTCCACGAAGGAATGCGTTTTCGCCTAGAACCATCGAGCATAAAGAATACGCTCGAGCAATTATATTTAAACGAAACGGATTTCGGTAAATACAAAAGCTGATTTGGTGTTGTCGTGACAATACCAAGTATCTAAAATCGAAACTGATAACTGCTGGGAGGTTGCAGGCAACCCTGAGTTGCAGTTCAATTAAGATACAATTCGTCTCGGTCACAAACCGTAGAGTTAACTACGGTATGCGCCTACCCCCCGGACAATTCAACTGTTAAAAGAATCATGTCGCGAGGGGTAATATACGTAGTATATTTGTCGGTTCTGTAAAACGACCTCCATCCTAAATTCTTTTCCCCTCGAGGAATGAGAATAAGGATTGGAGATCGACCGCCTTCGTCTCTAGTCAAGAGAGTGAAGGAGAAGTCTTTCCCAAAGGAAAGCTTCAATGGTGAACAGAATACCGAAGACGATAGTTCAAGCCAAACTGGAAGTTCCCGTCCGTTCTTCTCTATTCCAGGTTAATCGCCTACTGTGAGATACTCTTCTTTCAGCAGCAGTCTTCTTCCAAATGCTAGAAATTACAGGAATTCGAGTATAAGCGAGGTTCCCGATTATCGTGTAACAATTATCGGGGATTCTCGCTCACTTTGGACCGTGGTCTCGCCTAAGTGTTTGGAGATCGTAAAAAAAACTCGAACACTCTTGAGTGCGCTAGAAAATTCCGTAGAATTCTAAGCACTCTGCGAAACCCCACCGAATCGTCAAACGATATCGGCTGGTGGTCCTCTTCGATTCCCGTAGAAATCGAGAAAGGAAAGGGGCAGGATCCCTCCTCAAACGACCGGGCCTTACGTCAGGTAGGACCCGAAGGTCCCCCCGGTAGCGCAGTCCCTAACGTGGGATCTTACAGAGAAATCTCTGTAGGATCCCTCCCCTTTCCCTCGTAGCTGTAAGGAGAGAGGGAATGGGGGAGGAATTGGATACTGGCTCGCCTTCCCAGCGGAACTAGCAGTTGGAGAAGAAAAGGAGCAGCCATCGCCTTACGGCGATGGCCTCTCAGAGCCTGGGAAAACGTATCATCAGGAGAAAACGTTTTCCCAAGGAGGGTTACGAACTCATACTGTAGGTAAGGTCTGCCGCCACTGTGAACGTCGTCTGGGTGGGGCTGATCGACACCTGACAGGAGAGAGCGATACGTCCTCCGACTCATTCCAGTCCTCGTTGGGGGGGGGGGAGGGGGGGGGGGGGGGGGTCGAAACCTCTCAGGAGGACCGAAGGGGTATTCAAATACGGTGTCCGAAGACACGTAGAAACGCCTCTATCGCAGTAGAGGATGTGTAAGTAGCTTGTGCGACCGGCTAGAACTGAGAGAGCCTTCTTGTCCAGAGACGAGAGACTACCTGTTCAACACAGTCGGCAAGCTCCGATCGCGGCAGACCCACCGTCGATTTGGGTTCCCTCTCGGGCCCCAAAACGACTTGAGCCGAGATGTGGCTCTGCTGGTGGGAGCGGCGATCCTTCCCCGAGGTCGTTGTGCTGACGAATCAGCGCCATAACCTCGGCAAAGTTCCTCTGGATCTCGGAAGTCACATCATCTTGCAGAGTAGGACCGTTAAGCCCTTCGAACAAGAGCATATTCTGAGAACCTTTCCTCCTAAGAAGGGGAACAGCGACAGCCCTCTCGGTCTCCTCCAGCACTTGCGCATACATCCTGGCTGGTCCAAGAACCGTGCCTGGCACGTAAGGCGTCGTGGTGGGATCATGAGGGGCGCACCCCTCACGATCATCTCCAATACCTCGCTCCCCCCCTCCCAGGTAACTCGAGGAGGTTGATAAGGTACGGGAGAGGCAGACCTGACGCTCCCTCCTCGCTCGCTGGCAGAACCAGCAGGCTTGGAGGGCTGCAGGCGATCGTCAACCCGCGGTGGCAATCGATCTGCAGGCCTTGTCGAACCGTCTCACTGTGGAGAACGGCTGGACTGAGCAATGCGGCCCCGATCTCGAGTGTCAGAAGAGCTGGTGCTGGTTGCCGTACCCGATCGCTCTCTGTGAGAGCGACGGTCAGGCGACCTGCAGGCTCCACTGTCACAGTGAGACCGGTGCTTGTCCTCACGGCACGTCATGTCGCTGGTTCCAGCCGTGGCTGGCACCGGCGAACGGGGGGACCTCTTCCCAGCCTCAGCCCGTGGCCGGTCGTGGACCGTCACGTCATCCCGGGTAGCCAGCTGGTCACGCGAGAGAGAGCGAGAGCTGGTCTGGTGAGAGTCGCGTGAGCGGCTGTCACCAGTCTTCCGCTCCGTGCCGTGAACCTGACGCTGAGCGGGCTCAGAGGTCTGGTTCCTGGCTGCACGGTCGCTGGTAGGCGACCGTACACTCGGTACCTCCCGCGAACGAGAGGCCGAGACGGACCCTGATGCAGTGGCAGAACCACTGACACCAGGCGAGGAAGTACCGTGTTTTAGCCGGTACCCCCCCTCTGGTCCCGTAGTCTTCTTCCTTGCGGAAGAAGAGACTGGCCCCGCTCCCGAAGGAGCAGGAGGACCAGCGGAAGGAACCCTCCCGTCCCACCGAGGTGAGATGGGTCCCGAGAAGCTCCCGAGGGAGACTTCTTAGGAGGGAGGAGGCAACCTTCTTCTTCCTCGGCTGTGAAGCCTTAGAAGTCGAAGGGGAAGAGGCGGCAGCCGACGACGATGAAGAAGATGAAGACGACGACGACGACACCTTCCTCCTCTTCTTCGTCAGCTTCCTCAGGACAGACGTAAGATCTGCCATCCAGGGCGGAGCCGGGGCTGCTGTAGCCCGAATGCCACAGGCCCGGACGCACTGTACAGACAGACCAAAGTCTGGGGGTAGTACCACCACGAACAGGGACGACGTCAGCAGGTTCCTTATGGGCATCTCAGGAACAGCAGGCACAGCCAGCACAGCATCGGCAGGGACAGCCAGCGCAGCAACGGCAGGGACAGCCAGCGCAGCAACGGCAGGGACAGTCAGCACAGAATCGGCAGGTACGGCAGGCAGCACCGGAAACACAGGAGGTGGAGCAGCAGCCAGCAACATCCTGGTACCTGGCGGCAGGCGTCCAGGGGCAGAAGCTTCTAGGGCAGCGGAAGTGTGGTCGCGGCAGCGCGGCAACCACGAGCGGCGGCGGCACGCACCCCTCTCGGTACGGCGAACGGCACTTCACAGCGGCTGTAGGCAAGACTGTTACCACGTGAGGCGAGTACACCAGGTGAGGAGGGACGTCGTCACCTGGAGTCGATATCGTTGTTGTGGTCACCACTCCATGGGTGACCGCAGCAGGCCCAGACATAGAACCGCAGCCCCTGGACACTAGGCACGCCCTGCAAATCGAAGGACGCCCATACCTCACCAAGGTCCACCCTCGTGGCAGTAGCACCTGCGGAAATAACAGTAGTAGTGATTAGTGGGGGGGAAGTCCCCGTCGTCGCGTGGGTGAGCCCCACACCGAACGAGCGGAAGACCCGAATACAATTGTACGTCGGCACCGAGCGCCCTCCCCCGCGCTCGACGGATCGGGCGAGGAGAAGAACCCAGATAACCTCCCCCCCACCCCCCCCCCCCAGGGGGGGAAGGGCCATCTGTGGGAGCTGAGCGGTGGGGGGGGGGGATTCTCGTTCCCCACCCCCGCACAGCACCCATGTACCCAACAATAATAATAAGAGCCCGAGAGCAATCGTGCCCTCGGCACCGAATGCAAGGGCATAAGGATCAATTCCCTGACTGAGCGGAACTTGAACCAAATAAATATTGATGCAATCAATAATAAAAGGAATAAAATGAAAAAGAATCTTGCATTACGATTCACTTCACAATGAATAAGGGCTCGGATCGAGCGCATTTGCCCCTCGGTACCGAGCACAAGGGTAAAAGGATCCATTCCCGATTATGAACGGAACCTTGATCCATAATGAATTGATGACAATCAAAAATCATATATGAAAATGAAAAAGAATACTGCGCTTGCGATTTCACTTCATACAAAATAAAAAGGGGAAGGATCAATTCCCGGGTAAAAGAGCGGAAAAACATTGATCCAAGAAATAATGCAATCTCAATAAAATTGAAAATGAAAAAGAATACCTGCACTTGCGATTTCACTTCATTCATATAAAAAAGGGAAAGGATCAATTTCCGGGTAAGAGCGGAAACTGATCCAAAATGAGTATTGCTACAATCAAAATAAATATATGAAAATGAAAAAAAAGAATACTGTATTTGCGATTCCACTTCCATACAGAATAAGTTTTCGTGCCGAGCGCCTTCGCTCGGCAACGAGTTATAGAGGTCAAAAAAATATAAATGAAAAAACAAAAGGGTACAGGCAGTCCCCGGGTTACGACGGGGGTTCCGTTCTTGAGGCGCGTGGTAAGCCGAAAATCATCCTAAGCCGGAACGACACTTGGAAATATGCCTTAAACTAAGAAAAAGTTAGAGAGACCCTTACCTGTGTGACATGCAAGTATTGCATGATGTGTAGTGTGGTTATTTCAATGCCAAAGGATGGTTCTTGAAGGTATAATTCTTTATTAAACTCTTGTGACACTATAAAGCACAATGTACTACACTTAATCCTTAGGTTAGATTATACACTAAACACTAACCAGAAACTTAGTTTTTTTTAATTATGTACTGGAAACAAGCAATGATTTTTCATTTTTATTTGCGCTTTTGGACTGTTTTAAACTGCGCATCCCAAGCTTAGTGTATTCATTCGCCCGCAAACTAGTTCCGCATATGCGGCGTCACTAAAAAAAATTTAAAAAATACAAGAAAAAAAAAAAAAGTGTCAAAAATCATCATAACCTCAAAATTTTTGTTGTAATGTAACCAAAAACATATTTTTATTATATACGTGCTAAACTATAAAGGATTTTTATCATAGCATGCGTTTTTTTAAAAGCGTCGTTAACTCGGAGCGTCGGAAGCGTCAGCGTCGTAACCTCGAACAAGCGTCGTAACCCAGGAAACGGATTTTCCATTGAATATTTAAGAAAAAAGCGTCGTAACCTCGGAACGTCGTAAGCCGAACCGTCGTAACCCGGGGACCGCCTGTACTTACTTACGATTTTCATCTACACATTTCCAACCAAAATATAAGCTCGGAGCGAGCGCTCTCCCGCCCTCACGGCACCAGAGCATCACAATAAACGAGGATCATTTCTGGTGAAAAATGAATTCCCACACTTACGCCCTTCAGTCCGGCACTCGGGTATCGGGGGAGGGCGTGGAGAAACCAAGATCCTTTAATTCACAATTGAATTTAATGGAAATAAAGATGAAATGATTGTACTTACAATTCAGTTTCACTAGATAAATAGAAAAGAAAAAACACAACCATGCGAAAGCAACGACGATGAAGCGGGCAGAGAGCGATGATACACAGTCTACACGCCAGCAGGCCGAAAGCAAAAGTGATTGTTTACCTCCCAGTCGCGCTGCAGCGCGCCTGTCGACAAGCAGTTAACTACCGAACCCCTTGTTCGAAGCTTACGACCTATCCAGCTGCCGCAAGTAACCTTCCTATTGTAAAAGGACCGAAGGTTTGTATGCCATGTCGGAAAACAATTTGCATTTTTCGCCCTATGCCACCATATATAGGGGATTGGCCGGCCGGCCCCCTTAAAAAATGTCAGGAAACATTAACACTAAACTTTAAGAAACACATTAACAAATGGCACAAAACGTTAACACTTAACTTTACAAAAAACAAAAAACTTTTAAGTTAAATAAATTTTTTTTTATTTTACATTTTTTTTTACTTTTTTATACTTTACGTTTTTTTTACAAAATTTCAATTTCTTCACCACCGAATGGATGCCAGTCTGTTTACGGAATTTATCAAACCAACCACGAGAAGCCTTGAAGTCTGGGGTTGCCGTCGATGTCCCTTCTCCTCCGTTGTCTTCAGCCTGGGCAATCAAATCGCTGAAATAACGCTGGCCTTCTGGCAGATTGCCGTCTCGGTTATCGTATCGCCAGCGATTTCTTTGTCATCAATCCATAGAAGAAGCAGCCACTCCATCTCATCATGCACGTGGGTCCTCTTGTTGGACAAAATAAGTCATGCCCTTGGAAGGTGTAGCTGCTTTGATGGCTTCCTTCTGCTTAAGAATGGTGCCTATCGTCGACAGATTTCGGCCGTATTCCTTAGCAATCACACTCAACCGCATGCCAGCTTCATACTTCTTGATAATCTCCATTTTTGTCTCCATAGAAAGCATCTTCTTCTTTCCGTGAACCTCAGCAACTTTCTTGGGACCCATGTCTATACGTAATTAAGTTATGTAGTACGTACTAATTAAGTTCTCACACAACACGATAGTGTACAAAGCAAAATCACTAACACAAATTTACTTCAACAAACAAAATCATATATGTGAACGAACGAATTCCGCGTGCATATGATAACGCTGGTGTGACGAAGTGGCCGGAGAACGCCTTTACGTAGAGCACGATGGGAGAGATGCTGACCAATAGGAGAGCAGGATCTTACGGCGGTGACTAGCATCAGGAACCAATGGGAGAGCGGGAGGATGGTGGCGAGTCTATTTAGTTGGTGGCACGCGAGTTTTAAAATTGTTCTCGGCGGTCCGGGCGAATCTCAGGACTTTACAGCAACAACCTTTCGTAACCTGAATTATTTTCGTAGGCAGAGGCAAAAAAATCTTCATATTTGCTTTCGTAACTTGAATTTTTCGTAAGTTGGGACTTTCGTATGTCGAGGTTCCACTGTACTACCTGCCACTGTCTTGTTGGCTGTGTTTGTTTTTCCAGAAGGGTCACCCTGTCCCGAAGTAATTTCTCTCTGGACTTTGCTATCACCAGCCAATTGTCTAGATATCTTATTAGCCTGATCCCCTGAGCATGCACCCATGTCGACACGAGAGTGAACACTCTTGTAAAAACTTGAGGAGACGTTGTCAATCCGAAGCACAGGAATTTGAACTGGAAAACTTTCTCTGCAAGACTGAAGCGGAGAAATTTCCTGGAAGACTGATGGACTGGGATCTGAAAGTATTCGTCGTCCTTCAAGTCAATTGTCAGCATAAAATCCTTGACCCTGACTGCTTGTAGAACTGTCTTTGGAGTTTCCATTTTGAATCTGGTTTTTCTTATAAACAGATTCAATGCTGACAGGTCTATTACTGTCCTCAATCCCCGTTGGCTTTGGGGACAAGGAAAATCCTGCTGTAAACCCCTTTGACGGAATGGATACTTGTTCCACAGCCCCTTTTTCCATCATCTTCTTCACTTCCTCTTACAGAATAAAAGCCTTCAGAGGTTCCTGAGCATAAGAGAGGTGAGGTAATGGCTGTTCTGTCAGGAATGGGGTTACTTCAAACGGGATCAAATAACCGACTGAGAACATCCACCACCCACTGCTCTGCTCCCAGTTCCTGCCACACCCTCCAGTGATTCGCCAGGCAACCCCCCACTGGTGTGGCTGAGTGATGAGAGGCGCCCATCCTATCGTCTTGAGCCTCTTCCTCTTCCCCTAATCCCCCTTCCTCTGTTATTTCTAATCCCCCTTCCTCTGTTATTTCTATTGTGAAAGGGCCGATGAGCTAACTTCTTTGGGGAAGAGGGTCTTGTTGCTCTATTAGGGAAGTTATGTCTCACTGGCTTCTTTCGAGGTATTTGCTGTTACCTTACCTCCATAGGGTTAGCTTGACTAGTAGATGTTTTTCTAACTGCTTGCTGTACCAATCTATTGTTAGTGTCCATCCTTCTTCTATCCATAGCCTCTTCCAGTATGGCCTCTGGCAACAGCAATTGCGACTAAGATATCCCCATTCCTCATTGCTAGCAAAGAATCCAAATCAACAGTGCGGCTTAACCTAGCCAAGGCTGCATCTCTCCTCATTATCAGGATATTTGCCCAAACATTGGCACTTATATTTGTCAAGTACGCAATTGCTTTGGAACCTGATTGTAGCAATCTAATGAACATTGATTCATCCACTACTTTTCTTGTCACTTCTGAGGATGCAATTTTCGCCACTGCTGTTGACCAAAGATCCAACCAAGAGCAGTCTGAAATACAGAAGAAGCCGTTGCTTCTAACGTAGCAGCCTCTTGGCAAGTCATCGAAGGGCATTCCATTTTAACTTGATCTAAGGTTAATCCAGGCCTTAACCTTACCACACTTGGGTTAATTTGTCTAGATAGCAAAGGAACCGTTGGTGTCATATAATATCTCCTATGTTTCATCATTGGAGGTGGGATAAACTTAAAAGATCTATTTGATCTTAAGGAATTATCCCTTCCCATAATCTGTGCATTTACGTGTTGTAAAACGGACTCCGCATGACTTGAACAAAGCAATTCATACAACACCTTGGTATCCTTTTTCAATCCAAACACTATGTCAATCCCCGGAGGAAGCATACTGGCAGGTGTTTCTGTGCTCCCCGAAAGGTTATTGAATTGACGAATCAAATCAATCACCGCATACAGAGCCAGAAACTCTTGGTTTTTGCCTTCCTCCAGTTCTAACGTACTGTGTTCAGCCACAGGAGATGCTATCTCACTCCTATCCTGACAAACATCCGGGTGCTTCCTGGCTGTCTGCCCCTACAGCTGCGGCCTTTTTGATCTCTGTTCGCCAACGGCTTGATCACGAATAATCAGTAGGAGAACGAGACCGCCTTACTCCTTCTCTGCTCGCCTGATCTAGAGTGAGAATCTCGCCTATACCTCCAAGATGAAGGCTCTCTCGAAACCGAGCTAATTTCCTCTCTATGACTGTTGATATCATCTCCAACAACCGTCAAGAGAATTCGGCCTTGATCCCTCATCTAGGCAAACAACGCCTTCCACCAACGTATCAGACGAGGTTACCAACTCGCTATTCTTCATTTTTTTAATGAGAGCTCTTTCATCTTTTCTCCATATTTTAAACGGTCTTACAGGCAAAACTGGTATCTGTGCTTTATTCTTTGCTGGACTCTTCGCACCCAACGTTGATTTTACCAACGGCATTGTAGTCTCTCTTAGACTCTTTGTAGTCTCTGCTGGCAACTCCGCGTCGGCCACTAGCCCAGCGACCGTCGACGCTTTCACTCATTCGGACTCTTGTAAACAGCTTCGTCCGCTTGCTTTGAGCTTACCAGCCACTGACTTCTTGACTTTCTTGCTGACTGGGATGTGACAGTCCTGGCTCGAAGATGAAGAAAAATTAATTCTTCTCCTCTTGGCCCGAGGATCAGTCCCGAAGTCCCGTATCCTCCAACGCTTGACTGGTACATGCAGTGACGTCATCGAACTTAGCGATGACGCCGAGCTACAGGAAGAAGACGAAGAAGACGAATCATGCCTTTTCTATATGTCTTTCTTAGCAATTTTCTCCTCTAGATCTTGTAATTTCTTCACTACTGTGGGTACCAACGAGTCAGAAAGCGTATTTGGTTCTGGAGGCAGCGAAGTAGATCGAGAAGCAGTAGGCTGTGACGTCATCGCGTCTGCCATGTCGCTGTGTGACGCCGGTTGTGACGTCACCAATCTTGTAGAGACTGGGCGGCTGCTGCTGGTATATCTGCGTTTGCAGAAAAACTTCCTCCAACGTTCTGCATTGCCGGAAACATTGAAGTTGTCGGTGTAGCCGCAGCATTATTTCCCATAAAGTGCAAGCCAGGGGGATGAGGAACATTCAGCGCTGCCGGACTCTGCTGGAATCGCGATGCCATATACGTAATGAGACAGCAAACCCTCCAAGGTTGGTACACCTGGTAAGCCTAAAGCTGCCCACGTACCCTCCATTCTCTGTGCGTCGAGAGCCGGCACCTGGAACAAAGATGGCGATGCTCCCCCCTCCCTGCTGGGAACAACGGAGCGTAATTATGCATAAAATTACCCTAAAAGCCTCCTGGAGTTTCCGATAGCGAATCACTAGAAGAAACTGAAGGGGTATGGGAAAAATCAAAAGCAGGTGGCGAAACATGTTATTGTTATAATACAATTAAGTTTGTTCATACTTACCTGGCAGATATATATATAGCTGTATTTTCTGACGTCCGGCAGAATTTCAAAACTCGCGGCACACTCAGTGGGCGGCCAGGTGGTAGTACCCATTCCCGCCGCTGGGAGGCGGATATCAGGAACCATTCCCACTTTCTATTCATATTTTATCAATGCCACTGCCTCCTGAGGGGAGGAGGGTGGGCACTCTAATTATATATATCTGCCAGGTAAGTATGAACAAACTTAATTGTATTATAACAATAACATTTTGTTCATGAAACTTACCTGACAGATAATATATATAGCTGAATCCCACCTTTGGATGGTGGGAAGAGACAGAATAGGATTTGTAGGAAACTTAAATTAAGTAGATGATGGACACCTTGGTTCCTCACCTGTTAGCAAAGTAGACTCTGTGATTACTGTCACTTAAGCCTGCTTCTGCTTAATCAGAGTTGCCAGCCAGGTGGAGACCTGTAGTGCTGGTGCGCTCTGGATGCTCTGTCAACGGGGACGTGACCTCAACGTGACAAGACCATCGAACCATACATATGAGGGCTATGAAGCAACTGACCACCACCTGACCAACTAGCCAAAGACCCCTGAACACTAAACTAAGAGATGGGAGATCTTCACACAAGACTCACCAAAAACCAAAAAACACAACAATTAAAAAACTAACCTAAACCTAACTAAGGGATAGGGAAAGAGCTACCTCCAGCCCCCAAGACTGTGTCTGCAGAAACGTATGGCCCAAGAGAATTGCAGTCGTCATAAATTGTTCTCACATCCCTTAGGTAATTGTGAGGCTAAAACAGAATTGCTCCTCCAAAAGGTGCCATCAAGAATGTCCTTGATTGACATGTTCTTTTGGAAGGCAAGAGAGGTAGCGACAGCTCTGACTTCGTGAGCTTTCACTCGTAAGAGGCTCAAATCAGTCTTCTGGCAAGATGAATGAGCCTCTTTAATGACGTCCCTCAGGAAGAAAGCCACAGCATTCTTAGATAAAGGTAATTCCAGTCTCTTCACAGAGCACCAGAGATTACCTGAGGGACCTCTTACCTCTTTCGATCTATGAACATAGAACTTGAGAGCCCTGACAGGGCACAGGACTCTCTCTGGTTCTTGGCCCACCAGACTTGACATACCCTTGATCTCGAAGCTTTAGGCCAAGGGTTAGAAGGGTTTTCATTCTTTGCCAAGAAAGTTGGGCTCAAAGAGCAGACAGCATTGTCTACTTTGAAGCCCACTAGATGACTAAAAGCTTGGATTTCACTAACTCTCTTCGCCGTCGCCAGAGAAGTTAGGAAAAGAGCCTTCCTTGTCAAGTTCCGAAGAGACACTGCTTGAAGAGGTTCAAACGGGACTTGACATTAAAAACCTAAGAACTACATCAAGGTTCCATGAAGGCGGTCTCGCTTGAGGAATCTTCGAGGTCTCAAAAGATTTCAATAGATCATGAAGATCCTTGTTGTCAGAAAGGTCCCAGCCTCTGTGCCTAAAAACCGCTGACAAACATGCTCTTGTATCCCTTAATGGAAGGGACTGCTAATTTCTGCACGTTCCTAAGAAAAAGCAGAAAATCGGCTATCTGGTTCACAGAGGTCGTGGAAGAGGAAACTCCCTCTTTTTACACCATACCCTGAAGGAAGCCCACTTCGACTGATAGACAGCTCTTGTAGATGCTCGTCTTGCATTTGCGATTGCTCTCGCAGCTGCTTTCGAAAAACCTCTCGCTCTGGCCAACTTTTCGATAGTCTCAACGCAGTCAGACCCAGAGCGGAGAGGTTTTTTGGTGATACCTTTCGAAGTGATGCTGTTTGAGTAGATCTTTCCTCCAGGGCAACGTCCTTGGGAAGTTACAAGGAAAGACATTACCTCCGTGAACCATTCTCTCGCTGGCCACATCGGGCGATCAGGGTCAACCTCGTCCCTTCTGAAGCCGCAAACTTCCTCATGACTTCCCCCATGATCTTGAATGGTGGGAAGGATTACAGGTCTAGGCCCGTACCAACTCCATAGCAATGCGTCCACCGCGATTGCTTTCTGGATCTAGGACCGGGGAGCAATACAGAGGAAGCCTCTTCGTCCTCGACGTCGCGAATAAGTCGACCAGAGGACGTCCCCACAACTTCCAAAGATCTCGACACACGTCTTTGTGTAAGATCCATTCCGTCGGCAGGATTTGGTCCTGACGACTGAGAAGGTCTTGCCCTGTCGTTTTGCACTCCTGCAATGAATCTTATCAGGATCGTAATCTTCTTCACCTTTGCCCATAGCAGAATTCTCCTTCGCTAGGTGAAACAAAATCCTGGAGTGTGTTCCTCCCTGATTCTTCAAATATGTGAGGGCTGTGGTATTGTCCGAATTGACTTGAACGATTTTGTTCGTCAATCTTTCTTCGAAGAACTGCAGAGACAGGAAGATCGCTGCAAGTTCTTTGACATTGATGTGCCAGACTGCCTGTTCCCCTCTCCAGGAGCCTGACACTTCCTCCCCCTCCTAGTGTTGCTCCCCAGCCCGCAATGGAAGCGTCTGAAAACAAACACCACGGTCGGGGCTCAGAAGAATTAGGGACAAGAAGCCCTCTTGTAGCTTCTGAGGATCGAGCCACCATCTTAGATGGCTCTTTATCGACTCTGAGATCCTCAAGATCGCATTGAGATCGTCCTTGGCCTTCCATTCGTCCGCAAGGAAAACTGGAGAGGCCTGAGGTGCAGTCTTCCTAAGGAAACAAACCTTTCCAGCGAGGAAATGGTGCCCAGCAGACTCATCCATTCCCTCGCCGAGCAAGTTTCTTTCCCCAAGAAGGCTGAGATTTTCTCTAAGCCTAGCCGCTGACGTTCCTGGGACGGAAACGCTCGAAAAGCCACTGAATCCATCTGAATCCCCAGATACACGATGGACTGTGTCGGGGTCAGATGCGACTTTTTGAGGTTGACAAGAAGTCCACGGACTTCGCTAAGGCTAACGTTAACTGCAGGTCCTTCAGACACTTTTCTCTCGACGACGCTCTGATAAGCAAATCGTCGAGGTAAGGAAAACTCTTATCCCTGAAGAGTGTAGCCACCTCGCCACATTCTTCATGATGAGGGTGAAAACCATCGGAGCCGTGGTCAGGCCGAAACAAAGGGCTCTGAACTGCCAAACTTTGTTGCCTAAGACGAATCTTAGGTATTTTCTTGAAAGAGGGTGGATCGAACGTGAAAGTACACGTCCTGCAGGTCTAAGGACACCATCCAGTCGCCCGGTCTCAAGGCTCCCAGAACAGACTGAGGCCGTCTCCATCGTGAATTTGATCTTTTCCTTTCCACAAAAAGATTGAGCCTGCTTACATCTAGGACTGGACGCCAACCTGACGACTGCTTTGGTACTAGGAAAATCCTGTTGTAAAAACCTGGAGACCCCAGGTCCGCGACTTGTTCCACCGCTCTTTTCTCGATCATCTGTTGTAAAAGATCGAACAACACTTGTCTCTTTTCTCCCTGATATGACGGAGAAAGGTCTCTGGGAGTCGTGGAAAGAGGAGGAGGATCTAAAAAGGGGATCTTGTACCCCTGCTCCACAATCTTGAGGAACCAGGGTCCGTATCTCTCTCTCTCCATGCTCCCGCAAAAGACGTCAGTCTGGCTCCGACTGGTGTCTGAAGGACATGAGTTTTCACTTAGATGGCTTGGGTTTAAAGGAAGCTCTTCCTCTTGCAAGCCCTCTCCCTTGAGGAGCTGCTCTCGAGGGAGGAGCCCCACGCAAAGGGTCGCACAAAACAAAAGATGAAGTGGAAGGAACTGCCGGACGTCTCGAGGACTGGGCTAAAAGGTCCTGTGTTGCTTTTTCCTGCAAACTACTTGCCAGGTCCTTAACCAAAGTTTGGGGGAAGAGATGGCTCGTAGAGGAGGAAAAAGAGCAGTTTTCCGCTTTCTGAGCTTGGGGGGGGAGTAACGGATCTAGCTGTGAAGTTACAGCAAAGCTCTCTTCTTCAGGAAGGCAGTCCCAAAATGAGAGACAAGCTCCTCTGAACATCCCTGATGGCCTTGTCCATGCACGATAGCACGCTGGACAGCTCCCCCAAACTGAGAGACTCTGGGCTTCTAGATTGCAGATCTAGAACTCCCAAGCACCAGTCCAAGAAGTTGAACACTTCAAGAGTCCGTAGCAGCCCCTTCAAATGATGGTCTGGTCTCCGTAGGGGTCCAAGTCACCTTGGCAGTGGATAAGAGGGACCTCCTCTGAGAGTCCACCAAGCTAGAGAAATCCCCTTGCGCTGAAGAAGGATCCTCACACCCATGTCTCCTTTGGTCTCATACCAAATACCCCCTTTACCACTGAGTCTAGAGGGAGGAAGGGCGAAAGTTGACTTGCCCTGATCCTTCTTCGTTCCATCCAGTCCTGGAGTTTCTTGAAGGCCCTCTTAGTGGAGAGCGAAGTCTTCATTTCGACAAACTCTGGGGTCTTACATGACTTGGAAGATGAAAAACTGCGAGGAAGGAGACTTGGAGCTGCAGGCTGAACTTGTCCCCGAAGGACGAGCGCAACAGCCGCACAAGAACCTTGTAGTCTGAAACTGAAGAAGCAGAAGAAGGTTCCTCTTCTACCGAGTCAGCTGGACTACTCATTCTCCTTCTTCCCTAATAGGAATAGGATGACCGCCCGCCCTCCGGAGAGGGGCGTACGTCTAGCGGGTCCTGGCCTTTATCAAAGACCCCCGTTGCTTAATAGCAGAAGCCTCATCTAGGCTGCCTTCTTTTCGGCGAACCTTACAGCTCGCGGAGGCAGAGCGTCCTGACGGCGATGAGCTTCCTTGACAGAGCCCGAGGTCCGCCTTGATACTAAGAGAAGCGGTCCTTACGCTTCTTACACGATAAGGTAGACTTAGACGAAAGTGTCGTCTTTGCTGGTCTTAACTCTCTCCTTATAAGGAGACACGTCACTACGAGCGTCCTTCCGAGCGTCCTGGTGCCACGTCGTCTTCTTGCTCAGCGTCCTCCGAAGCGTCCTGGAAAGCGTCCTGCTGAGCGTCCTCCAAAGCGTCCTGAGCGAACTCAAAAGCGTCCTGAGCGTCCTCTCGAGCGTCCACGGCAAGCAGCCTGACCATGACGTTGAGAGGGAACGAAAGCGTCCTGACGACCCGCTTTCTTAGCGCCGGGCGAACGAGATCGGCGATTCGCCGAAGGAGACGCAATCGGAGAAAGAGACGAGAACGAGGAGAGGGAG
>NC_087219.1:32835484-32906860 GCF_015104395.2 Macrobrachium nipponense
CAAAGCAGGTGAGAAAGACATAAACAACCGTCTATCTCAAAGCGGCAGCTGATACTGAAATGCCTCGGGCAATTCAATACGCAGTAGCTGTCGCTGACTCGTCATCCTGAGTTGCCAAGTAATCCTTTCCACGAAGAATGCGTTCGGCTAGAACCACTGAGCATAAAAAGATATGCTCGAGCAATTATATTTAAGCGAAACGAATTTCGGTAAATATAAAAGCTTAAAATGGTGTTGTTGTGACAACACCATAAGTATATTAAAATTGAAACTGGAAACTCCTGGGAGGTTGCAGGCAACCGGGTGTTTCAGTTCAATTAGAATACTTTTCGTCTAAGTCGCAATCCGTAGAATAACCAGGATATGCGCCTACCCCTCGGACCATTCAACTGCTTAGCAGAATCATGTCGCGAGGTTAATATACCGTAGTATATTTGTAGGATTCTGAACAACGATCTCCATCCTAAATTCTTTCCTTCAAGAAAACAAAATAAGGATTGGAGATCGACCACCTTCGTTCTCTATTAAAGAGAGTGAAGAGAGTCTTCCTCGAAGGAAAGCTTCAATGGTGAACGAATACTAAGACGATAGTTTCCAGCCAAACTGGATATTCCCGTCCGTTCTTCTCTATTCCAGGTTGGTCGCCTACTGTGAGATAGTCTTCTTTCAGCAGCAGTCTTCTTCCTAATGCTAGAAATTCCAGCAATTCGAGCATAGCGAGGTTCCCGATTATCGTGTAACAATCGGGGATTCTCGTCTCGCTCACTTTGGACCGTGGTCTCGCCTAAGTGTTTGGAGATCGTAAGAAACTCTAACACTATGAATGCGCTAGAAATTCCGTAGAATTCTAAGCAGTCTGCGAAACCCCCACCGAATTCGTCAAACGATATCGGCTGGTGGTCCTCTCGATTCCCGTTAGAAATCGAGGAATGGGGCAGGATCCCTCCTCAACGACCGGGGCTTACGTCAGGGTAGGACCCGAAGGTCCCCCCTGGTAGCGCAGTCCCCAACGTGGGATCCTACAGAGAAATCTCTGTAGGATCCTTCCCCTTTCCCTCGTAGCCGTAAGGAGAGAGGGAATGGGGGAGGAATTGGATACTCCGCTCGCCTTCCCAGTGGAACTAGCAGTTGGAGAAGAGTAGGAGCAGCCATCGCCTTGCGGCGATGGCCTCTCAGAGTCTGGGAAAACGTATCGTCAGGAGAAAAACGTTTTTCCCCGAGGAGGGTTACGAACTCTCACTGTAGGTAAGGGTCTGCCGCCAACTGTGAACGTCGTCTGGGTGGGGCTGATCGACACCTGACAGGAGAGAGCCGATACCGTCCTCCGACTCATTCCAGTCCTCGTCGAGGTCGAAACCTCTCAGGAGGACCGAAGGAGTATTTAAATACGGTGTCCGAAGACACGTAGAAACGCCGCTGTCGCAGTAGAGGAGGTGGAAGTAGCTTGATCGACCGGCCAGAACTGAGAGAGCCTTCTTGTCCGGAGACGAGAGACTCTGGTTCAAGACAGAATCGGCAAGCTCCGATCGCGGCATACCCACCGTCGGTTTGGGTTTCCCTCTCGGGCCCCAAAACGACTCGAGCAGAGACATGGGCTCTGCTGGTGGGAGCGGCGATCCTTCCCCCCAGTGGGTCGTTGTGCTGACGAATCAGTGCAATAACCTGGGTTAAAGTTACTCTGAATCTCGGAAGTACAGCGTCTTGAGGAGTAGGACCGTCCAGTCCCTCCAACAAGAGCAGCTCCCAGGACCCTCCTCTTCAGAAGAAGGACCAGCAACAGATCCCTGACGGTTGCCTCCAATCACTTGCGCGTACGTCCTGGTTGGTCCCAAGACCAACCTGGCACGTGCGGCGTCGTGACGGGATCGTGAGCGGCGCATCTCTCACGATCACTCCTATATACCTCCTCTCTTCCTGGCGTATGCCGAGGAAGTTGAAGGTATCGGAGAGACAGAACTGACGCTACCCCACTCACCCCCTGACGGTCGCCTCCAATCACTTGCGCGTACGTCCTGGTTGGTCCTAAGACCATACGTGGCACGTGCGGCGTCGTGACGGGATCGTGAGCGGCGCACCTCTCATGATCACTCCTAGCTGCCTCGCTCTTCCCGGGTGTAGCCCGAGGAAGTGAAGGTATGGAGAGACAGACCTGACGCTCCCCCCCCCGCTCGCTGGCAGGACCAGCGTACGTGGGGGGCTGCAGCCGATCACCAACCCGCGGTGGGGATCGATCTGCAGGCCTGGCCGTGCCCGCTCACCTGTGGCGAGCGGCTCGACTGAGCAGTCGGACCCCGGTCCCGTGCGTCAGACGAGCTGCTGCTGGTCACCGTATCCGCCCGGTCCCTGTGGGAGCGGCGGTCAGGTGACCTGCAGAGCTCGCTTTCGCCGTGAGACCGGTGAGCGTCCTCGCGGCACGTCAAACCGCTGGTACCCAGCCGAGGCTGGTACCGTCGGTCGAGGGGACCTGGGGGACCTCTTCCCAGCCTCAACCCGTGGCCGGTCAGAGACCGTCACGTCCACCCGAGGTACCGGCTGGTCGCTGCGAGAGCGGACCGCTGGCCTGGCGAGAGTCACCTGAGCGGCTCTCGACAGTCTTCTGCTCCGTGCCTCGGTCATGACGCTGAGCGAACTCAGGCGTCTTAACTTTGGCTGCACGGTCACCCGAAGGAGATCGTACACTCGGAACTTCTCGCGGACGAGAAACCGAGCCGGTACCTGGCTTAGCAGCAGAGCTGCCAAGACCAGGCGAGGGTGTACCAGCGTAGCCAGCACACCATTGGTCCCCGTCTTCTTCTTCTTCTCAAAGAGGGGAGACGGGCCCCGTTCCCGAAGGAACAGGAGGACCAGCAGAAGAAAAACCCCCCCGTCAGAACCCGGAATGTGACGAGCCCTTCGAAGTTCCCGAAGGAGTCTTCTTAGGGGGAATAACAAAACCCGGTTACCAGCTGGTCGCTGCGAGAGCGGCCGCTGGCCTGGCGAGAGTTACCTGAGCGGTTCTCTCCCCAGCCTTCTGCTCCGTGCCGTGGTCTTGGCGCCGAGCGAACTCTGGCGCCGAAACTTTGGCTGCACGGTCTCCCGAGGGAGAGCGTACACTCGGGATCTCCCAGCGAACGAGAGACCGAGCCGGAACCTGGCGTAGCGGCATCGCCGCTAGCACCAGGCGAGGAAGTACCAGAGCTAACCGATACTCCTCTGGTCCCCGTCTATCTCTTCCTAACGGAAGGGGAGACGGGCCCCGCTCCCGAAGGAGCAGGAGGACCAGCAGAAGGACCCCCCGTCCCACCGAGGTGGGACGGGCCCTTAGAAGTTCCCGAAGGAGACTTCGGGGGGGGGTTGGGGGGAGGCAGCCTTCTTCTTCTTCGGCTTATGGGCCTTAGAAGTCGAAGGGGAAGAGGCAGCAACAGACGAAGACGAAGATGACACCTTCCTCTTCTTCGTCAGCTCACGCAGGACAGTCGTCAGGTCTCCATCCAGGCCGGAGTCGGGCCTATTGCCGAAGCAACACGGCCCGACTGCACCTGTCCGGAAGGACCTGGGACTGGGGAAGCACACACCATGGGCAGGACCCACCAGCATGGACAGGCGCAGGAACCAGGAGCGACAGGAACAGCAACCAGCTCAGGAGCGGCAGGAACAGCGGCAGCGGTAAACACAGAAGGGACAGCCAAGCCAGTAGCGGGAACCACATCAGCGCACAGGTACGGCAGGCCCAGCCATCGCCTCGTAGAATCATCGGCAGCCAGCGTGGTACTGGCGGCCCGGTCCAGGGGCGAGCTGCTGGAACAGCGAAGTCTGGGGCAGGCAACACGAAGAAAACAGGCGGCGGCGGCATACCCCTCCTCGGTACGGCGCGACCGGCCCTAGAAGCGGCAGACGGCGTCACCGACACAGCATGGGGAGTGTAGACCAGCGGGGGGAAGCAGCATAAGCGGCCGTGAAGGTTGTAGTGGAGACCACTCCAAGGTCACCGCCCCAGACCTCGCTAGACTCTGCAGCAGATCGTGGATGCTAGCACGCCCTGCAGCCGCAGTGGTCCATACCTGTCCAAGGTCGTCTCCCACGGCTGTATCACCTGCGGTAGCACAGACAGATTAGTAAGAGGGGTTCCCTCACGCACGGGGGGGAGACATGCCCCACCCCGAACGGAAGGAAGACCCCAAAAAACAAAATACGAGGAAGCTGAGCGGGGGGGCAGGAAAGAAGACGAAGAATCGGATACCAAGGGAGTCGCGGGAGAGCTTTCCGACGACTTCCTGGCAGACCTTCGCTTCCCCATACCCCCGCACAGCAGTGAAAAGTAATATGAAAAATGAAACAGAATACTGCACTTGCGATTCACTCATAGAACTTAAAGAGGGAAAAAATCAATTCCCGGGGTAAGAGCGGAAACTTGATGCCATCTAATAATATGATGCTATCATAAATATAATGAAAATGAACAATACTGCACTTGCTATTGCTTTTCACTTTCACAGCAATAAATCGTAAGGATTAATTCCCGGGTAAGAGCGGAAATTGATCCAAATTAAATTTGATGCAATTAATAAATGAAAATGAAAAGAAAACTGCATTGCGAATCCACTTTCATTGCATTCTATTCATACAAAATAAGAGGCTCTTGCCGAGCGCAATCAAGCTCTCGGCAACGAACGCACAGGGCAAAAATATAATGAAAAAGAGTACTTACATCTTTCAATTACACACTTTCGCCCAAAATACATGACTCGGCGCGAGTGCGCCCGCCTCTGCACCGACATAATTCAAGGGTTCAATTCATGAAAAGAGCGGAAATCGCCGTCTCTACGGCGATAGCTCCATGTTGATTCATAATTAAGTAATGAAAATGAAAACAGTGTTACTTACAGTTTCATTTTCAAGTCAACCAAACCATTAGTAGAAAACACAATATAAACAAAGCGCATACGACGATGAAGCGGGCAGAGAGCGATGACGAACACGTCCTTCACACCTGCGGCCGAAAGCAAAAGTGATTCTTCACCTCTCGGCGCGCGCGCGCGCACGATCGGACAAGCAGTTAACTACCGTTCTCCCCTTGTTCGAAGCTTACGACCGTCCCAGCTGCCGCTAGTTACCTTCCTATTGTTAAAGGACCGAGGGTTTGTATTACGTATCGGAACAAATTATCTTTTCCGTTACGCAGAATTTCTAGATAATTACGTAAGTTCACATTGATAAAGTTTTTTTATGTAATAACAAGAAACTGAGTCAGATTTTCTATACCATGGCATCTCATTTTGGTGCTGTTGCGAATATTTCAACCATTTCCACGTGCCTTTAAATCCAAACTGACTGTACAGTCTGGAGGCAGTTCTTCCCTTCTACACATATCTTGATTTCTTAATATCGTAGGTATAGAATAAATTGGTGAGCAACGGAAATATGAAATAATGCATAACAGAGTAAGTTTGACGAGTGAGAAAATAAACAATCGTATACAAACAGATTCTCTCTCTCTCTCTCTCTCTTCTCTCTCTCTCTCTCTCTCTCTCTCTGACGAAATATAGATAAGAAACAATGACTGAATATTGCTTGAATGCGATATGGCAAAGTTTTGGCCGCCTGACTGAAGTGTGGAGTGACTTTGACACCGACTACAAGTTTTAATTCCTGGTATCTCACAGCATGGATAGACATCAACTTCACAGCCGAGAAAGGGTCAATCGTATACAAAAACATATAGGTATGGAAAATGCGAAATGCGGGCCTATGTTGTCCCATGAAAAAAGCTCTCGCTTGGACAGCTGAGGATTTAGGAGAGAGAGAGAGAGAGAGAGAGAGAGAGAGAGAGAGAGAGAGAGAGAGAGAGAGAGAGACCTTACCATACAGACCTTACATCTTGTTCGGGTTGCCCCAGGTCCCTCAGTGTGAGGCACCTCTAATGTCTACCAGAGAGTTGCTAGTACATCTTCCGGTATATTTTGCATCTTCCAATCTTGGATGGTCTGGGATGCAGTTTAGATATTTGTCGAGCTTATTCTTAAACACATCTACGCTCACTCCTGATATATTCCTCAGATGAGCTGGCAACGCATTGAATAGACGCTGCATTATCGATGCTGGTGCGTAGTGGATTAATGTCCTGTGTGCTTTCCTTATTTTTCCTGGTATAGTTTTGGGCACTATTAATCTACCTCTGCTTGCTCTTTCTGATATTTTTAGTTCCATGATATTTTCTGCTATTCCTTCTATCTGTTTCCATGCCTGAATTATCATTGTAGCGTTCTCTTCTCCTTTCTAGACTATATAATTTTAAGAATTGTAGTCTTTCCCAGTAGTCTAGGTCCTTAACTTCTTCTATTCTAGCTGTAAAGGACCTTTGTACACTCTCTATTTGTGCAATATCCTTTTTTGATGTGTGGGTACCATATCATATTGCAATATTCAAGTGGACTACGAACATATGTTTTATAAAGCATAATCATGTGTTCAGCTTTTCTTGTTTTGAAGTGCCGTAACAACATTCCCATTTTTGCTTTACATTTTGCCAACAGAGTTGCTATTTGATCATTGCATAACATGTTCCTATTCATCATCACACCAAGGTCTTTAACTGCTTCCGAATAGGAAGGAGATTAAAGTACCTGGGAATAAAAACCCCTTATAATCTTATAATTATAGCCTCGGGGTTTGTCTCGAGGACATTCAAAGGTCTGTCAAACACGGGCAGTTGTTGTTATTGTAAAATTAGCATAAGGGCAGACCTTTTAAAGCCACGCTAGAGAGCTCGCCACGGTGGCAAGACTATACCTTCCATATGAAGATGAAATGATCAAAGATCTGGAAGATGACGAATTATGACTGCCTTGATGGCGAAGAATTCAGAGCAGTATTTGATGATACGGACACGGAGAGACTTTGGAGGATTTTATTTAGTTTATTAATATTATGCATTTTTTTTACTTTAATAAATTTTCACTTGACTGCGTATCCTAAAATAAAAATAATAGTTCAAGTAACAAATGTTTCTTTTACCGAGTAAACAAAAGTAAAAATTCCTTCGGTAATGTGCCTTAATCAACTGATTTGGAAATTATAGATGGTTAGACTAGAATAGTTAAACATGCTGTATAAACCAAAATAATGCAAATGGCGCACGATCGCTCTTTGTATTTTAAAATACAATAGAAATATGAGAATGCATACAATATCACTGGATATAGTGAAGTACAAGTAAAGCATGACTTTTTAAAAGATCTACTGTTTTCCTCTGGTAGTAACTATCGCAATCTGCCGATTTGGGAAAGCATAGAAGGTACGCTAATTTTATACCGCGTGTATGATGCGACCCCTTTAAAATTAGCTTCAAAATTAGGTTTCAAAAGTCGCATGATATGCGAGTATATACGGTATGTTATAGATACAAGTACCACTAACAAAAAATGGGAGTGACCTTAATCTAGCACAAAAAAATGAAGCTCCTCAGTAATGCAGTAAATATGAGTCGTGATGTTGCCCAAATGATATAACATATACTGTTGTACAGTAACCTCTGATCAAGCTCATGTTACTTTCTCATAAATTAGATTTTAAAATAATGGCAATTAATAAAATGTATTAGTTGATTATTTTTTAAAATCTGCTGTCTGCAGTGTGAAGAGATACTGCTCCTTGCTTGACAAAATAAAACAAAATAAAAACTGTGTTCTGATCCTGCAAAAAATTTTCTTATAAAACATTGGTTCCTTGAAATTTGCATAGAAATAATAACTCCTATAATTTAAGCTGCTTTTGCAATAACTTTTCTAATCCTGAAAGTGGCACACAATATGTCATAAGTATGCTAGTCTACAATAACCAATTTTTTGTCTTATAATCAAGAGAAAATAAAATTAAGCAATCTGTTCATTTACATTCTGAGATAAAGGCTGTTTATAGTTTCCTGTAAACAGAAGAAAAGGACTTACCCTTGTAAGTAGCAACACTCTTGAGCAAGTTTAGAGGAATGTCAGGTGATCCGCATACCATGGTTTCCAGCTCATAAGGGGTGAAGAGAGACAACAATGGAACTGGTACAACACGAGCCATTCCTGCCCTTACTGCAGCTACCTGGGCATCAAATTCATGTAACCTGATAAAAGTTACAACCACAGTTAGTTAATATCTAATATTTAAGGTCTAAGTTCAACATGAATTTAAATACTAAGGTACAAGATACAGTAATTTATGGAACTCAATTATAATCTTCAAGATTTTGGTAATCATAATCAAGATTTTGGTAAGGACAAATTAAAAAATAATAGATTCAAGATTATCAGTGTAATTTACTGCGTTATTCTGGAAATCTTTTACCCATGAAAGGGATCACACATATACCCAAGACAAAAATTCCAAGAGGTAAAGAGATGCACCCAGATAGAAATCATTAATGGGACAAATATAACTTTCCCCTTATAAAGCATTACCACAAAAAGAGTTCTTTCTTCTATCTTGTATATTCTCAGCCATATCTCACATTTTGTTATATCTACCTCTATCCCATTTTCACATGATTATCTGAACCTCCTATTGATCTGTTTTACCTTTAGTATATGTTCTACTTTTCTAACTACCTAACTGCTAGTCAACCCTTCTCATTGTTTTGAGACCATTTCACTTAGATTGATGCATGTTATTGTGTCCAAGTCCTAGTTCATTCAAAGTTGTATTCTACAAGAGACCTTAAGATATACATCACACAATCTATGTTAAAGCCAGTTCTCAACAAGTCCTTACCTATAATTAAGAGCCAAACGAACATATTCATGTCTATTTGCTACTGTAATCCTTGTATGCCGAGCAGACAATGAAACGTCATGACCAGCAGCCGACGTAGTTGTGAACGGTAAATCAAGACTAGTGAATGTTTTTTCATCACCTTCCATCTGCTGAACGCACATTAATCCAGGAACATAATGGCGATCAACCTAAGGTCAAATACATAAAGCATTCCAATAAGTAAAATGGCATACATCTGTAATGACGAGTACAGTCAAATCCCTGTATTCACGCTCTTGAGATTCCCAGACTCACCTATTCGTGGATTTTTCTTTGGACCATAACTACCCATTATTTGCAGGAAATTTGCCTATTCACAGGTTTTCCAACGGTAAATATTCACTAATTAGTGTATTTTGAGGTTATTTTCAAGACAATCTATTTTTATGATAAAAAAATTATTTACCAATTTTCAAATATTAATATTGATTAATACTATACTATTAGTAAGTTTAATCAGATTAAATTATATATAATATAATAAAAATAATAATTATCTCTCTCTTCCTTAGTGATGTGTGTTTTGTATGATAACTAAATGATTTAGTTATCATACAAAGCTGAGGTCCAGAGCTGTCAAATATGTCAAGTAATGTGGCAGGCGGGGGAGTGAACATGTGTTGCCAACTAACGTTCATGTAATCTATTTCTCGCTCTCTTTTACTGAGTTGGGAGAACTTTAGTGGCACATTTATGTATAATATGTTTATTGATATTTTCAAATATAATAATACTGCCTATTCTGTTAGTTAACACTCAAGAGAAAACAGGAATTTGTGGATATTTCTCAGAAAAATACCGCGAATAGGCAAATTTGCCACAAATAATGGGTATATATGTTCTATAAAAAAATCTGTAAATGCATGAGTCCGCGAACCTGGAGTGCACAGAAAATTACAAAATTCATATGTGATAGTATTTAAAGAAATACAATAATCTTAACATTTCACTCTTTTAAATAAGGATAACTCTCTCTCTCTCTCTCTCTCTCTCTCTCTCTCTCTCTCTCTTCCCACAGGATACGTATGTCATAGCATTAACTCTCTCCCTCTGTTTTGGCTGGAAGTGTTAGAAGTGTATGTATATATCTTTAATACTAGTCCATTTTATGATATGATAAAATAATAATTTACAGTATAATAAGTTTAATGAGATTATACAATAAGAATAAAAGTTCTCTCTCTCCCTTACTTACGAATGTTTATTTGTTTTGTAGTATGATAAATAAATGATTACCTAATAACTAATTTCCAAATATTATTAAGATTAATAAAATAGCAATTCCCAGTCTTTTTATCCTCTTTGAGAAAGGAGGGAGAGGGAGTAAATAACAGTATGATAAATGTATTGGTGAAGGGGAAGGAGTCGGAGTCATAAGGAGTTATTCTCTCTCTCTCACTCTCTTCATTATTATTCTCTATGTCTCTTAAAATAATTCATAATTTCACTCTTCATGGTCAGATATATGATGTTGCCGATTCTCTCTCTCTCTCTCTCTCTGAAATTGTATTAACAATATAATCTCAAAGATTAATATAGTAATAGGTTAGTAATTTAAGGTATATTTGAAGTAGGATGTTATTTAAGGTATACATTTGGTATTTGAACTTTAAAGAATGGCAGTTTTTCGAGGGAGTTCTAAGTATTTGTGGGTTTTAACTATCCTAGGGGGTCTGATATGCATCCCCCCATAAATATGGGGGTCCACTGTAAATCAGTTCATCAAAATGCCCACAGCTCCACATAACTGTGAAGAAGATCAATTTTATATACCAGAGCTAAAGTAAAGCAGTATATAGTACCTTACATAAATTTGGTAGACCAATGAATGATGAATTTTGGTGAATAAAGTGTAATTTCATATCTTGCTGTATAAGGATACTGGATGACCTGAAGTAAAGTAGTTTTCTACTCGTGCTAGGAACCTTAGCAATAAATAAAACGCCAGCCTTTGAGAATGAAATGTATAAAGAATTTCAAAACACAATACAATGTACCTCAGTTATATCAGCAGGGGTCAATGCCATTCCTGCCAGCTGCTTCCAAACTGGTTCAGCCAAATTAAGACTTAATGGACTACCTGTTCTGATTGCTATTCCCATCAACACACCTGAAACAGAAATGCCCTTGTGAAAAAGGATCTCAAATGGTCTCAAATATGAATCTTTGGTAAAGACAAAAAGGTTAGGGGTACTAATATGCATTAAGTCCACAATTCTCTCGAGTTCTATCAACGTTATTTCCTGGCTTTTTCAACATCATGACCTAAAGGATATTTCTTACCAAGGAATGTAAACATGTTTAGATGGTGAGGTGAATTAGATTGTGGGTTGAGCAGGTAACAATCACGGGAAGTTCCTGCCTCATCTCGACCATTGGGTGTAGGTATTAGAAGGGGTAAAGAGCCATTCATTAGCTCATCACACATCTCTGCTACACTCTCACTGTAACCTCCACCACAGTCATCTACACTTTCACCTGCACAGATGGAGCATAAAAGCAGGGTAAATCAGTAAGAAAACAAGTATGTATTACAGTTGCTTAAACAGAGCAGATAGACAATTTATGAGATTTCTATGTTCCAAATATTTAGCAGATAATAATACAGCTATTTTGGATTTAACAAATGAAACATAACCTCTTTTATATAAATGTTCAAAATTTTCAACTAATTGTAACAATACAACTATTTCACACTTCTATACGTACTGATAAGTAATTATGGTAAAATGGAGAGACTATGCAAAATTATGATGAAGAAATGACTGCAAAACCAACCCACAAAATCAGATGATTACCTGAAAACAAGAAGTTCACAAATGAAGAGGGGACTAAAATGCTTTAAGTCAAATACGTATGACAAATTTAAAAATCAATTTGTATTTTCATAGCTAACAAACCTTCGGTCTTAACAATAGCGACTGTTCCTCATTACAAACTCTACGCCACTAATAATACATACAGACAACCTTTGCCACAGCTTATACAGTGAACAAAATAATACTGTAACTCACCAACAAATTTCACTTTCCACACACGATGTGGTAGGAATAATGCATCTGGGGTCATAAGTGACATTTTGGCAACCATTTGACCAAACACAGACTTCATTCCATCTGGGCCAGCCAAACCACCACGTGAACGAGATCTCTTCACACTGATACGGTTCAACTCAACAATGGGACCATGCTGTCGATCTCTGACCATTGTTGCTTGAACAACCTGAAGATTCAGAAATCATAATTGTAATACTGTATTCAAAACATTAATAGTAATATAAAAAAATATGTAATACTGTATTCAAAACATTAATGGTAATATAAAATACGTATGTTATGTTTTTATTGGATATTTAAGAATTTCATAACCAAGGGTTAATTACAAATTAAATTTCAAACCTGAGCTCTTAACATTAGGATTATACTAGCGCCAAGCTGGAAATTAAGCTTGTGAGATCCAGGGACTATTGGCATCTATACCAGGTCACAGGGCATGTATTACCCAGAATGCCCTCGCCGTCCCGTGACCCGCCAGTTACACTTCTAACCCAGTTTAGACTGCTAGAGGGGTGGTTCGAGGTGGGCCTTTAACTTTTAAGACCTCAGGTTTGTTAGTTATGAAAAATACAAATTAGTTACAAATTTGTCATTTGTTCATATACGAAACAAACCTTCGGTCTTAACATTAGGATAGACTTACTTATTGGTGGGAGATAAGTCTCTATAACTGACTGGGAGTTTGCCACCTTTATCCATTTCCGAATATTAGGAGTATTCCAAGAGAATGGACTATAAACCCTTGAACCAAAGATATAAGAGAATCTATTGGTTTCCCTCACTGGGTGCTTGTACCATACCATGGTTTATAAACTATGGAAAATGGAGAACACTCCATCCTCCTAAACCACTCTTGTCCCTTGTATCTGGATCTACTATCACCCTTCTCTTCCCTATTACCGAGAGGAGCGTGTTGCTACTGAAAAGTATACTATACTCTAGAATAACTTTACAGTATGGCTGACCACCTCACCTGCATCTAGTCCATTCCAGCTTATGATGGTACTCTCCTTCATACTGCCCGTAGGTAAAGGAGTAGAAAGAAAGTAGTAAAGAAAAAGACCAGTCATCCCACTCATTCTACTTTCATACCTTCATCTTAGACTAGACACAAACTGACCCGCCAGGGGTACCGGATGAGCTATACCACTTGCTGGGCCGCCACCACTGGACCCAAGGAAAAAGTGTCCAAGGATCTATAGGCAACATCTTTTAAATAAAAGGAAGTGAAAATTGTTTGGCGTTTCCAAATACCAGCTTTCAGAATTCTCTCCACAGACATATTCTTCTTGAATGCCAAAAAAGCACTCAAGCCCCTGATGTCATGAGCTCTAGCAATCTCCTGGCTATTTGACCCCCAGTCTTCTGTCATGTAGGCATTCCTGATCGTTTCTCTTAGCTAAAACGATATTGTATTCCTGGACACTTCCTTTTTGTTCCATCCTGTACTAACGAATAACCTCCAGCACCCCAGGCTGAGGTGCCTTGTCCTTCTTAAGTACTCTCTTATTACCCTGATGGGATACAGAAGCATCTCTTCTTTGTCATTGTCTACAAATTCTGCCAGAGAAGGTATGGAAAAGGAGTCGAATCTGCCGTCCACTATTGATGGGTTTCGAGTTTTGGCCATGAATTCTGGAACAAACTGGAATACTATTGACTTCCAACCTCTTGAATGCTTTACGATATATGACAGGCCATGTAGTTCCCCCACCCTCTTGGTTGAGGCTAGGACCAATAAGAAGACTGTCTTCTGGGTCAGGCTCCTATCTGTGGATTGCCTGAGTGGTTCATAGGGGGGTTTTGTAAGACTACTCGGTACCATGGTCAAATCCCAATATGACAATTTGTCGAAAATTGCATTTTTCCTAACTATACAAACCTGAGGTCCTTTAACAATAGGAAGTAGCTAGCGGCAGCTGGAACGGTCGTAAGCTTCGAACAAGGGGAGAACGGTAGTTAACTGCTTGTCCGATCGTCGCGCGGCAGGTAAACAAATCACTTTTGCTTTTGGCCCATGCAAAATACGCAGAGTGAGGGATGGCATGAGGAGGGACTATATGTAAAGGACCTCAGGTTTGTATAGTTAGGAAAAATGCAATTTTCGACAAATTGTCATTTGTTCCGATACGTAATACAAACCATCGGTCCCTTTAACAATAGGAAGACTCACTTCTTGGTGGGAGGAATCTGAGTCTTTGATGAACAGACTGGTGTTCGCTCCATCCCTGGAATGCCTCCCTGGTCGTAAGAGCGAGGGAGGGATCCAAGCCTCTGTCCGATTGATCGAGGTGTGCACCGCAGGATCAATGGTCAGACCTCTGGGCCGAGTACTAAGAGAGAGGCAAGCGTATCTCTTCGTACCAGCATTGTAAGAACTTTTCCTGTACATGAGCAAATATAAAGTAATGGGTTTGTCTCATGTAGGCATCCACTTCCTCCCCCTTGTTGGAGAAAGTGGTGGATATACACTCCTATCTCTAGTTAAAGAGATAGGATGGAGCTCGGTCGAGTAGCTTACCTGCATCTGACTCCCTTCCAGCGTGGTAACGACCGTATCCCTCTGCCCAACAGGTAGAGGTAGAGAAAGATGGTGAAGAAGAAGCCAGTCACACTCTCATTCGCACATTCATTCTCCCAGTCATACCAGGAATCGATGCTGTTCTGCCCTGCTCGGGTGCTGGGTAAGCTTACACACGTGTTGAGCAGCCACCACAGGTCCCAAGGAAAAAGTATCCAAGGACTTGTGGGACAATATCCCGAAGGTAGAAGACGTGAGGTGGTCTGGTTAGCCCAGACACCTGCCTTCAGGACCTGCGCCACGGAGAAGTTCTTACGGAACGCTAAGGAGGTCCTGATACCTCTGACTTCGTGGGCTCTCGGTCGGAGCGTACGGATGTCGTCGCTACCATCAGCCTTGTACGCTCTCCTGATCACCTCACGCAGCCAGAAAGAAAGCGTGTTCTTGGAAACTTCTTTCTTGGTAACCCCAGTGCTAACGAAGAGGCGTCGACACTCAGGCCTGAGGTGTCGAGTTCTCTTCAGATAGCGCCGTAGCGCCCTCACAGGACAAAGCAGCATCTCATCCGCATCGTTATCGGTGAAGTCCAGAAGGGAGGGGATTGTGAAAGACTCGAACCTGTCCGTCAGGGATCGACGGATTCTGAGTCTTGGCTACGAAGTTCGGGACGAAATCGAGCGTCACAGATCCCCAGCCTCTGTGTGTGTTAAACATCATAAGAAAGACCATGTAGTTCCCCTACTCTCTTCGCCGATGGCCAGGGCCAGCAAGAAGAGGTCTTGAGGGTCAGATCCCTGTCTGACGACTCTCTGGAGTGGCTCGAAGGGTCTTCGAGTCAAACTCCTAAGGACGAGAGTCACATCCCACGCAGGGGGCCTGAGTTCCCTGGGTGGGCAAGACCTTTCGAAGCTCCTCATTAGCAAGATCTCGAACGAGTTCGAGATGTCCAGTCCCCTCAGTTTTAGGACGAGAGCCAGGGCGGCTCTATATCCTTTAACGTGGGTACTGAGAGGAGCTTCTCTCGGCGAAGAAACACGAGGAAATCCGCTACCTGCTGAAGAGTGGCTCTGAGAGGAGACAGACCCTGTCTACGACACCAACCACAGAAGACGGCCCCACTTCCCCTGGTACACAGCTGCAGAGGACTGTCGGACGTGTCCAGCCATCTCTGTTGCTGCGCTACGAGAAAAGCCTCTCGTTCGCAAGAGATGGTGGATAACAGCCAGCCGTGAAGTTGAAGGGACTGGACTGCTTGGTGGTACCGTTCTACGTGTGGCTGGGCTAGAAGGTTGTGCCAATTGGGTAGCTCTCTCGGTGCGTCCGCAAGAAGAGCCAGCAGGTCCGGATACCAAACGGCTTGAGGCCGTTTGGGAGCCACCAGGATCATTCTGAGATTGGGAGTGACCAGCGCTCGACTGATCACTTTCCGAATCAGACAGAAGGGAGGAAAGGCGTAGGTGAAGAGGTTGTCCCAGGGGTGTTGGAGAGCGTCCTCTGCAGCTGCCCATGGGTCCGGCACGGCCGAAAAGAAAACCTGAAGTTTTCTGTTGTGCCGGGTGGCGAACAGGTCTACGACCGGTCGCCCCCACAGGTTGAAGAGCCTTTCCGCCACGTCTTGGTGTAGAGACCATTCGGTCCCTATCACCTGATCCCGACGGCTGAGCTTGTCCGCTACTACCTTCCTCTTGCGGATGGAAGTAGCGTGCTGACAGCTCTATCGAGTGAGCCGTGGCCCACTCGTGCACCTGCACCGTCAACTGATGGAGCGGAAGAGACACTAGCCCCCCCTGCTTGTTGACATATGCCACTACTGTGGTGTTGTCGCACATCAACACCACTGAGTGTCCCACCAAGCGGTCCTGAAATTCTCGGAGAGCGTTGAACGCCGCCTTGAGTTCCAGGACATTGATGTGAAGGTGCTTTTTGTGATGGTCCCACACACCTGCAGCCAGCAACCCTCCACGTGTGCGCCCCATCCCTCGGGTCGATGCGTCTGAGAACAGAAGCATCTCCGGGGGGAGTGGGTATGGGCCACTCTTAAGAGGTTCTTGTCGTCGAGCCACCAGGCTAGGTCCTGCCACCTTGTCCGTGAGAGCCACGGGAAAGTAAGGAGGATCCTGGCCTGAGACCAACTCTCCCTTCGTCTCCATGGAAAGCCGCAGGTGAGACGCCCGTGGGGACTAAACTTCTCGAGTGACGGGACCAGATGGCCGATCAACGACTTGCCATTGCTGTGCTCTGCCTGTTCCTGCCGAGACATGGAACCGGCCGGCTGCCTCCCTGAATTTGCTGATACGCAAGTCTGCGGGAAAGACCTGCCCTGCTACCGTGTCTATCAGCATACCCAGGTACTTCATCTTCTGCTTGGGTTCGAGATCGGACTTCTCGTAGTTTATCACGATCCCCAGATCGCGACAAAACTTGAGGAGTCGATCTCTGTCCTGCAGCAACTGCGAGCGGAGCTCGCCGGGACTAGCCAAATCGTCGAGATACCTCAGAAGACGTATCCCGTGCGAATGGGCCCAAGCTGACACCAGAGTGAACACTCGCGTGAACACCTGTGGGGCGGTTGAGAGACCGAAACAAAGTGCCCTGAATTGGTACACGTCCCGTCGAAGATGAAGCGGAGGTACTTTCTGGAGGACTGATGGATGGGTATTTGAAAATATGCGTCCCTCAAGTCCACTGAAAGCATGAAATCGTTCCCCTGATCGAGTCGAGCACCGAGTGTGCGATTCCATCGTTGAACCGCGTCGTGCGAACGAAGCGGTTCAGGGGAGAGAGGTCTATCACCGACGCCAGCCCCCCGATGCCTTCTCCACTAGGAAGAGGCGGCTGTAAAAGCCCGGTGACTGGTCCTCTACGATTTCTACAGCTCGTTTCGCCAGCATGGTCTTGATCTCCTGTCGAAGAGCGTTGTCCTTTGATGATCCCCGGACATAGGTTTTGTAGATGGACCGGTTTGGAGATGAGGGGGGGCCGAGACTCGAAGGGTAGTAGATATCCCTCCCGAAGGACGTCTACTATCCAGTTCTCGGCGCCGTAGCGCTGCCAAGTTGCCCAATGGCTCGCTAGGCACCCCCCCACTTCCGGCAGCAGGTGAGGGGGAACGCCGTCCCTAGCGTTTCCCTCCTCGTTTCGACTTCTTCCCACCACCTCCTCGGGGAAAGAAAGGTTGGGTGGGAGGAGGGCTGATTACGGCCTCCTTTAGCAGACGTCGAAACAGCAGGAGTCTTCACACGGGGCTTGGGACGGTGCAACCGTCTTCGCCGCCGTGGAAGCGCTAGCCAAGCTCTTTGGCTGGCCGCAGTCGCTCGAGATTTGCCCAGTAACCTTCGAGACTGCCTGGTGACTAAGCGGTCACTGTCATCAGTGCGCCGCCTTTCCACCGCAGCGTCCACCATCTCTCCGGGAAAGAGAGCTGGGGAACTCCTAATTGGTCCATTGCGAAGCCCGAGTGCCGCCTCACGCCCGGCCCCCTTGGTCACTCGGGTAAGGACTTGCGTCCCTATGTCGAAGAACCAAGTTGGCCCACAGGTTAGCAGTCTGATGGGCGAGGTAAGAGATCGCTCTTCCTCCAGACTGGCACAGTCTCCTGAAAGAAGCGTCGTCTTCGAGAGCAGAACTCCCAGAGCCGGCCGCTACTTTGGATATTGTGAGGGACCACAAATCCAACCAAGAGACTGCCTGGAACGCTGCCATAGCGGTAGATTCCAGGGCAAGTGCCTCCTGCTGCGAGAACCAGAGGTTCTCCGACAGGAGCTGCTGCAGGGACACACCTGGAGTCAGCCTCGCTAACTCCGGGTTAACCTGTTTCGGCAGTATCGGGTCTTCCGAAGGCACGTAGAATCGCCTCTGACGCTGTAGAGGAGGAGGAAAGCAGCTTAGAGACCGTCCGGATTTCAGCGAATCCTCCCGTCCTGAGACGAGATTCTCAACTTGATCCAGGACTGAGTCTGCAAGCTCTGATCGCGGTAACCCCACCATCATTTTGGGTTCCCTCTTAGGACCCCAAAATGACTCGAGCCGGGACGTGGGCTCTGCCGGTGGTAGCGGCGATCCTTCCGCAAGGTCATTATGCTGACGAATCAGCTTAATGACCTCTGCAAAGTTCCTCTGTATCTCGGGAGTGACTGCGTCTTGTGGAGTAGGACCGTCCAGTCCCTCCAGCAAGAACAGATCCCGTGATACTCCTCCTTCAGAAGGAGGAACAGCGGCAGACCCCCTGACGGTCACCTCCAACTACTTGCGCGTATGTTCTGGTCGGTCCTAGAACCGTGCCTGAGCCATACGGCGTCATAGCGGGATCGCGAGCGGCGCACCTCTCGTGATCACTCCTCGGTACCTCGCTCCTCCCGGTGTAGCCCGGAGGTTGAAGGTACGGGAGAGGCAGACCTGACGCTCCCCCCACCCTCGCTCGCTGGCAGGACCAGCGTGCGTGGAGGGCTGCTGCTGATCGTCAACCCGCGGTGGCGATCGAGCAGCAGGCCTAGCCTTGCCGCTCGCCTGGGGCGAGAGGCTCGGCTGAGAACGTCGACGCTGATCTCTAGCGTCAGGCGAGCTGTTGCTGGTTACCGTCTCCGCCCAGTCCCTATGGGAGCGGCGGTCAGGTGACCTGCTAGGCTCTCTGTCGCGAGAGACCGGCCAGCGCCATCCTCTCGGCGCGTCGAGCCGCTGGTACCAGCCGTGGCTGGTACCGACGGCCGCGGGGACCCCTTCCTCGCCTCAACCCGTGGCTGGTCACGGCCGTCACGTCAACCCGAGCAGCCAGTTTGGTCGCTGCAAGAGCGTCCACTGGCCTGGCGAGAGTCGTGCGCACGACTCTCGCCAGTCTTCTGCTCCGCCGCCGCTGTCTTGACGGCGAGCGAGCTCGGACGTCAAGACTTTGGCTGGACGGTCTCCCGTGAAAGAGCGTCCACTCGGTACTTCTCGCGAACGAGAAGCGGCCGAGACGGAACCTGATTTAGCGGCAGGACCGCTAACACCAGGTGAGGACGTACCAGCCGAGGCTGGTACAACCTCTGGTCCCCGTCGTCTTCTTCTTTCTGCAGAGAAGAGACGGGCCCCGTTCCCACCCGAAGGAACAGGAGGACCAGCAGAAGAGCTCCCGACTCGCCTGAGCGAGACGGGGAAAGAGCTACCTCCAGCCCCCAAGACTGTGTCTGCAGAAACGTATGGCCCAAGAGAATTGCAGTCGTCATAAATCGTTCTCACATCCCTTAGGTAATGTGAGGCGAAAACAGAATTGCTCCTCCAAAAGGTGCCATCAAGAATGTCCTTGATTGACATGTTCTTTTGGAAGGCAAGAGAGTAGCGACAGCTCTGACTTCGTGAGCTTTCACTCGTAAGAGGCTCAAATCAGTCTTCTGGCAAGATGAATGAGCCTCTTTAATGACGTCCCTCAGGAAGAAAGCCACAGCATTCTTAGATAAAGGTAATTCCGTCTCTTCACAGAGCACCAGAGATTACCTGAGGGACCTCTTACCTCTTTCGTTCTATGAACATAGAACTTGAGAGCCCTGACAGGGCACAGGACTCTCTCTGGTTCTTCGCCCACCAGACTTGACATATCCCTTGATCTCGAAGCTTTTAGGCCAAGGGTTAGAAGGGTTTTCATTCTTTGCCAAGAAAGTTGGGCTCAAAGAGCAGACATTCGTTTGCTCCTTTGAAGCCACTAGATGGACTAAAAGCTTGGATTTCACTAACTCTCTTCGCCGTCGCCAGAGATGTTAGGAAAAGAGCCTTCCTTGTAAAGTTCCGAAGAGACGCTGCTTGAAGAGGTTCAACGGGACTTGACATTAAAAAACCTAAGAACTACATCAAGTTCCATGAAGGCGGTCTCGCTGAGGAATCTTCGAGGTCTCAAAAGATTTCAAGAGATCATGAAGATCCTTGTTGTCAGAAAAGGTCCAGGCCTCTGTCTAAAAACCGCTGACAACATGCTCTTGTATCCCTTAATGGTCGGGACTGCTAAGTTTCTGCACGTTTCTAAGGAAAAAGCAGAAAATCGGCTTATCTGGTTCACAGAGGTCGTGGAAGAGGAAACTCCCTCCTTTTTACACCATGCCCTGAAGGAAGCCCACTTCGACTGATAGACAGCTCTTGTAGATGCTCGTCTTGCATTTGCGATTGCTCTCGCAGCTGCTTTCGAAAAACCTCTCGCTCTGGCCAACTTTTCGATAGTCTGAACGCAGTCAGACCCAGAGTGGAGAGGTTTTGGTGATACCTTTCGAAGTGAGGCTGTTTGAGTAGATCCTTCCTCCAGGGCAACGTCCTTGGGAAGTCTACAAGGAAAGACATTACCTCCATGAACCATTCTCTCGCGCTGGCCACATCGGGGCGCGATCAGGGTCAACCTCGTCCCTTCTGAAGCCGCAAACTTCCTCATGACTTCCCCCATGATCTTGAATGGTGGGAAGGCATACAGGTCTAGGACCAGTCCAACTCCATAGCAATGCGTCCACCGCGATTGCTTCTGGATCTAGGACCGGGGAGCAATACAGAGGAAGCCTCTTCGTCCTTGACGTCGCGAATAAGTCGACCACAGGACGTCCCCACAACTTCCAAAGATCTCGACACACGTCTTTGTGTAAGATCCATTCCGTCGGCAGGATTTGGTCCTGACGACTGAGAAGGTCCGCCCTGTCGTTTTGCACTCCTGCAATGAATCTTGTCAGGATTGTAATCTTCTTCACCTTTGCCCACAGCAGAATCTCCTTCGCTAGGTGAAACAAAATCCTGGAGTGTGTTCCTCCCTGATTCTTCAAATACGTGAGAGCTGTGGTATTGTCCGAATTGACTTGAACGATTTTGTTCGTCAATCTTTCTTCGAAGAACTGCAGAGACAGGAAGATCGCTGCAAGTTCTTTGACATTGATGTGCCAGACTGCCTGTTCCCCTCTCCAGGAGCCTGGACACTTCCTCCCCTCCTAGTGTTGCTCCCCAGCCCGCAATGGAAGCGTCTGAAAACAACACTAGGTCGGGGCTCAGAAGACTTAGGGACAAGCCCTCTTGTAGCTTCTGAGGATCGAGCCACCATCTTAGATGGCTCTTTATCGACTCTGAGATCCTCAAGATCGCATTGAGATCGTCCTTGGCCTTCCATTCGTCCGCAAGGAAAAACTGGAGAGGCCTGAGGTGCAGTCTTCCTAAGGAAACAAACCTTTTCCAGCGAGGAAATGGTGCCCAGCAGACTCATCCATTCCTCTGCCGAGCAAGTTTCTTTCCCCAGAAGGCTGAGATTTTCTCTAAGCCTAGCCGCTGACGTTCCTGGGACGGAAACGCTCGAAAAGCCACTGAATCCATCTGAATCCCCAGATACACGATGGACTGTGTCGGGGTCAGATGCGACTTTTCGAGGTTGACAAGAAGTCCCAAGGACTTCGTTAAGGCTAACGTTAACTGCAGGTCCTTCAGACACTTTTCTCTCGACGACGCTCTGATAAGCCAATCGTCGAGGTAAAGGGAAACTCTTATCCCTGAAGAGTGTAGCCACCTCGCCACATTCTTCATGATGAGGGTGAAAACCATCGGAGCCGTGGTCAGGCCGAAACAAAGGGCTCTGAACTGCCAAACTTTGTTGCCTAAGACGAATCTTAGGTATTTTCTTGAAAGAGGGTGGATCGGAACGTGAAAGTACGCGTCCTGCAGGTCTAAGGACACCATCCAGTCGCCCAGTCTCAAGGCTCCAAGAACAGACTGAGGCGTCTCCATCGTGAATTTGATCTTTTCCACAAAAAGATTGAGCCTGCTTACATCTAGGACTGGACGCCAACCCAACGACTGCTTTGGTACTAGGAAACTGGAAAAATCCTGTTGTAAAAACTGGAGACCCCAGGTCCGCGACTTGTTCCACCGCTCTTTTTCTCGATCATCTGTTGTAAAAGATCGAACAACACTTGTCTCTTTTCTCCCTGATATGACGGAGAAAGGTCTCTGGGAGTTGTGGAAAGAGGATGAGGATCTAAAAAGGGATCTTGTACCTCCTGCTCCACGATCTTGAGGGACCAAGGGTCCGTATCTCTCTCTCTCCATGCTCCCGCAAAAGACTTCAGTCTGGCTCCGACTGGTGTCTGAAGGACATGAGTTTCACTTAGATGGCTTGGGTTTAAAGGAAGCTCTTCCTCTTGCAAGCCCTCTCCCTCGAGGAGCTGCTCTCGAGGGAGGAGCCCCACGAAAGGGTTTAAACCTTCTTCGGAGGTCGCACAAAAGATGAAGTGGAAGGAACTGCCGGACGTCTCGAGGACTGGGCTAAAAGGTCCTGTGTTGCTTTTTCCTGCAAACTACTTGCCAGGTCCTTAACCAAAGTTTGGGGGAAGAGATGGCTCGTAAGAGGAGAAAAGAGCAGTTCCGCTTTCTGAGCTGGAGTAACGGATCTAGCTGTGAAGACACAGCAAAGCTCTCTTCTTCAGAAGGCAGTCCCAAAATGAGAGACAAGCTCCTCTGAACCATCCCTGACGGCCTTGTCCATGCACGATAGCACGCTGGACAGCTCCCCCAAACTGAGAGACTCTGGGCTTCTAGATTGCAGATCGAGAACTCCCAAGCACCAGTCCAAGAAGTTGAAGACTTCAAGAGTCCGTAGCAGCCCCTTCAAATGATGGTCTGTCTCCGTAGGGGTCCAAGTCACCTTGGCAGTGGATAAGAGGGACCTCCTCTGAGAGTCCACCAAGCTAGAGAAATCCCCTTGCGCTGAAGAAGGGATCCTCACACCCACGTCTCCTTTGGTCTCATACCAAATACCCCCTTTACCGCTGAGTCTAGAGGGAGGAAGGGCGAAAGTTGACTTGCCCTGATCCTTCCTTCGTTCCATCCAGTCCTGGAGTTTCTTGAAGCCCCTCTTAGTGGAGAGCGAAGTCTTCATTTCGACAAACTCTGGGGTCTTACATGACGTGGAAGATGAAAACTGCGAGGGAAGAGACTTGGGAGCTGCAGGCTGGAACTTGTCCCCGAAGGACAAGCGCAACAGCCGCACAAGAACCTTGTAGTCTGAAACTGAAGAAGCAGAAGAAGGTTCTCTTCTTCTACCGAGTCAGCAGGACTACTCAATTCTCCTTCTTCCCTAATAGGAATAGGAGACCGCCCCTCCGGAGAGGGCGTACGTCTAGAGGGGCGGGTCTGGCCTTTATCAAAGACCCCGTTGCTTAATAGCAGAAGCCTCATCTAGGCTGCCTTCCTTGCGGCGAACCTTACAGCTCGAAGGAGGCAGAGCGTCCTGACGGCGATGAGCGTCCTTGACAGAGCCCGAGGCCGCCTTGATACTAAGAGAAGCGTCCTTACGCTTCTTACACGATAAGGTAGACTTAGACGAAAGCGTGTCTTTGCTGGTCTTAACTCTCTCCTTATAAGGAGACACGTCACTACGAGCGTCCTTCCGAGCGTCCTGGTGCACGTCGTCTTCTTGCTCGGCATCCTCCGAAGCGTCCTGGAAAGCGTCCTGCTGAGCGTCCTCCAAAGCGTCCTGAGCGAACTCAAAAGCGTCCTGAGCGTCCTCTCGAGTGTCACGGCAAGCAGCCTGCCCATGACGTTGAGAGGGAACGAAAGTGTCCTGACGACCCGCTTTCTTAGCGGGCGAACGAGATCGGCGATTCGCCGAAGGAGACGCAATCGGAGAAAGAGACGAACGAGGAGAGGGAGAAGGAGACTGCTTCGTCCTCTTGACAGGCAGCCTAAGGTCCTTCCTCCGCTTAGGCTCGACTGCTGCTGGGCGAGTCCTCTGAGCCATAAGCGCTGACAACTGGTCCTGAAGGGACAAAAGAATGTTCTTCTTCGGAGAAGAACGAACAGAGGGGGCAGGGCTGATCCTGCGAGAAGACGAGGGGCGAGGGGACGCCTCCTTCCTTCTCACAGGTACAGCTACCTGCTTCTCCAGAGAGCGACTGTAGCGCATCTCAGCGTCCTCGTTGGATGAGATCCTACCTCTCCTCTGAGGCGGAAAAGCGTCATACGCATCCGGAGAAGAGCGCAAAGAAACTGGCGAGACAGGACGTGAAGCGTCCTCACAATGAAACGTCCTTTTCAGCGGACGAGTCTCTCTCCGAGCGCTCCACCCCTTGCGCGGGGAGGACGCCTCGGAGGACGAAAAGCAGTCCTTAAGGATACGCGCCTGTGCGCGCTCCTTGGCAGCCTGAGAACTTGCAACAAGGCCTGCCGAAGGGACGCCAGATCGGTGGGGAGCCCCCGTAACCCTCTTGCGGCTTTCGACATATCCCCTCCCTGATTCCTGGGAGTCCGATAGCGGTCTAGGCCTAGAGGCATTATGGGGCCGATCTGACGCCCCCTCCACAACACTAGGGGCACGATCACACACTTGCACAGCCAGTTTCTAAGGCTTTCACTTTAGTCTCAAGAGTATGAAGAGACTCCAAAATCAGAGAAAGGGCATTACCTTCTCCAGACACAGAATCAGGGCCTGAAGGCAACAACACAGGTTTAGGAGATGCAAAATCTACAGGTGTTAGAGCAGGAGAAATATTAGTTCCCTTACCTTTGGTAGAACCACTCCTGGAGGAAGACCTCCTGATCCTATCGCGTTCCAATTTACGTCGATAGGATTCATACACCTTCCATCCATCATCGGTCAATCCATCACATTCATTGCACCGATCATCCACCAAACAAACATGCCCCCTACAATCCATACATACTGTGTGGGGGTCTACCGATGATTTCGGTAGCCTCACCTTACAATCACTCCTCACACACACTCTGAAACTCACTGCACTTGATCCAGACATCACGTTTACAGAAAAAGCCAATCCAAAATCTAAAAAACAGTCCACTATTGCGTATGCCAAGCCAACAATCCAGAATCAATAACCAAAAGTCAATCCAGATACTTAAGTACGAGTCAAATCCAAAAATCCTAGGCGGAGGTCTGTAAACAGTTGTTTACCGACCGGCGACAGAAAAAATATGAATAGAAAATGGGAATGGTTCCTGATATCCGCCTCCCAGCGGCGGGAATGGGTACTACCACCTGGCCGCCCACTGCGTGTGCCGCGAGTTTTGAAATTCTGTCGGACGTCAGAAAATGACAATTTGTCCAAAATTGCATTTTTCCTAACTATACAAACCTGAGGTCCTTTTACAATAGGAAGGTACTAGCGGCAGCTGGATAGGTCGTAAGCTTTCGAACAAGGGGTTCGGTAGTTAACTGCTTGTCCGACAGGCGCGCGCGCGCGACTGGGAGGTAAACAAATCACTTTTGCTTTTGGCCCAAGCAAAAACTGCAGAGTGAGGGGTGGCATGAGGTGGGACTATGTGTAAAAGGACCTCAGGTTTGTATAGTTAGGAAAAATGCAATTTTGGACAAATTGTCATTTGTTCCGACACGGCATACAAACCTTCGGTCCTTTTACAATAGGAAGACTCACTTCTTGGTGGGAGGAATCTGAGTCTTTTGTGAACAGACTGGTGTTCGCCCAACCTTGGAATGCCTCCCTGGTCGTAAGAGCGAGGGAGGGATCCAAGCCTCTGTCCGATTGATCGGGTGTGCACCGCAGGATCAATGGTCAGACCTCTGGACCAAGTACTAAGAGAGAGGCAAGCGTATCTCTTCGTACCAGCAAACAAGAACAAGTTCCTATTTGCAAGAGGCAACATAAAGTTATGGTTTGTCTCTTGTTGGCATCCACTTCCCCCCCCTTGTAGGAGGAAGTGGTGGATATTCGCTCCCATCCCACCCTAGTGAAAGGGATAGGATGGGGCTCTGTCGAGTAGCTCACCGGCATCTCGTCCTTATCCAGCAAGGTGATGACCGTATCCCTCTACCCACAGGTAGAGGGGGTGAAAAAGATAGGAAGAGAAGCCAGTCACTCTCTCATTCACTTATCTATTCTTACAGTCACACCAGGACTCGATGCTGTTCAGCCTGCTAGGGTCTGGGTTAGCTACACAACGTGTTGAGCAGCCACCACGGGTCCCAAGGAAAACGATCCAAGGACCTGTGGGAAATATCCAAAAGGTAGAAGGAGGTGCCAGTGGTCTGGTTGTACCAGACCCCTGCCTTCAGTACCTGCGCCACGGAGAAGTTCTTGTGTAACTCGAGGGAGTGTACTTCTAGGTCATCTTGGTGCTGACGAAGAGTCTTCAACACTCAGCCTGGGATGTCGAGTTCTTCAGAAAGCGCGTCGCGCTTTCACAGGACAAAGCAGCATCTCCTTCGCATCGAAGGCGGTGAAGTCCATTAGGGAGGGGATTGTGAAGGACTCTAACCGATCGTCAGGAACCGAAGGGTTCAGAGTCTTCGCTACGATTCGGTACGAAATCAAGCGTCACGAATCCCCATCCCCTGGATGCTTGACTTCGCAGGAAAAGTCATGCAATTACCTCAGAGGAAAAGAAGGGAATGGTCGTATGACCTATCCCTCTTCTCGACTTCGGTGATGTCCTGTACCCATACTGGTCTATCCGTCTGCAGCGAAGTTGTTCTTCTCGTAGTGGATAGGACACCGACACTCAATGGTGGGTGTCGATGGTATGGGTACTGTGACAAGCCATTAGGACGAAGAAAAGACTGTTATGGAACAACCGAACTAAGTCCACAGCGAAGTTCGTACAGACTTGGGCGCTCTGACAGCTGCCGACTGACTGCGTTCGGTAGGAGGCAAGTTGTCCAAGCACCCGAGCAAGTCACGTGACCTTCGCCTTAAAAGGGTTATGCCAAGAGACTAAACAAATAATTTGTTCGTCACTGATGCCAGAAGGCAAGGTGATGACTCTCTTAAGGCATGTGCCCAACAGGCGAAAGTCAATTGCCTTCTAGAGACCGAGGTCCCTGATGGCAAGATATCTCATAGTATAGTTGATTCTCGGCTAAGGAGAAACAACACTATGTGTCGTTGAAGACGAAGGTGTACAGAAAATGCAACCTACGTCTTCACAGCTGAACCGAGAGAAGGATTCTCAAGATTCTGAACCTGTGCTACAAAGACTGAGAACGCTAAACCGCTATTCATTGCTGTCCGGTGAGGATCGTAGTTGCAATAAAAGCGGAGCGCTTTTCTTTTCAGTAATGAAGACAGGGAAATACTGCCTGAAGAACTGCTTCTCATGGGCTGAACATTTGAAGTAGAGCTGTCAGGTCGGAGAGTAGGCGATGTCTTCTGACATATCTGTTAATTCGGGGCGAGCAATGAATAATTGCACACCTACGAATATGAGATATTTTGAAGACAAACTCAGATGTCTGCAAAAATCATTCGCATTATCGCGGTGCGATGCAGCGGTTTGACTAGTACAGACTTCTGTTACCGTGCGGTAAACAGAAAGATGAAAGAGTCCAAGAGATATCTCTGTTGAAAATTCTCGCAATGTCGAAGGCGATGAAATCGAGCGTCACAGCAGTAGATGGTCCTTCATTATTGCGAGAATCCCCGTTAATCAGAGACCTAAGTCCATGATTGTTGGGCAGAGATACGGTTCAGTAGTCAATCAAACCAGGGGAGAGAGAGACGTAACCGACCGTGCATCTCCAGACCTAGCTGATACTGAGCCGCTATCAGGCAGTTTCAATACGCAGTAGCTCTCGGTGACTCGTCATCTTGAGTTGCCAGGTAATCCATTATTCCACGAAGGAATGCGTTCGGCTAGAACCATCGAGCATAAAGAATACGCTCGAGCAATTATAATTTAACCGAAACGGATTTCGGTAAATACAAAAGCTGATTTGGTGTTGTCATGACAATACCAAGTATCTAAAATCGAAACTGATAACTGCTGGGAGGTTGCAGGCAACCCCGAGTTGCAGTTCAATTAAGATACAATTCGTCTCGGTCACAAACCGTAGAGTTAACTACGGTATGCGCCTACCCCCCGCAATTCAACTGTTAAAAGAATCATGTCGCGAGGGTAATATACGTAGTATATTTGTAGGTTCTGTACACAGACCTCCATCCTAAATTCTTTTCCCCTCGAGGAATGAGAATAAGGATTGGAGATCGACCGCCTTCGTTTCTCTAGTCAAGAGAGTGAAGGAGAAGTCTTTCCCAAAGGAAAGCTTCAATGGTGAACAGAATACCGAAGACGATAGTTCAAGCCAAACTGGAAGTTCCCGTCCGTTCTTCTCTATTCCAGGTTAATCGCCTACTGTGAGATACTCTTCTTTCAGCAGCAGTCTTCCTCCAAATGCTAGAAATTACAGGAATTCGAGCATAAGCGAGGTTCCCGATTATCGTGTAACAACTTATCGGGGATTCTCGCTCACTTTGGACCGTGTCTCGCCTAAGTGTTTGGAGATCGTAAAAAAACTCGAACACTCTGAGTGCGCTAGAAATTCCGTAGAATTCTAAGCACTCTGCGAAACCCCCCACCGAATTCGTCAAACGATATCGGCTGGTGGTCCTCTCGATTCCCGTAGAAATCGAGAAAGGGGCAGGATCCCTCCTCAACGACCGGCTTACGTCAGGTAGGACCCGACCCGAAGGTCCCCCCGGTAGTGCAGCCCCTAACGTGGGATCTTACAGAGAAATCTCTGTAGGATCCCTCCCCTTTCCCTCGTAGCCGTAAGGAGAGAGGGAATGGGGGAGGAATTGGATACTGGCTCGCCTTCCCAGCGGAACTAGCAGTTGAGAAGAAAAGGAGCAGCCATCGCCTTACGGCGATGGCCTCTCAGAGCCTGGGAAAACGTATCGTCAGGAGAAAACGTTTTCCCGAGGAGGGTTACGAACTCATACTGTAGGTAAGGGTCTGCCGCCATTGTGAACGTCGTCTGGGTGGGGCTGATCGACACCTGACAGGAGAGAGCCGATACCGTCCTCCGACTCATTCCAGTCCTCGTCGAGGTCGAAACCTCAGGAGGGACCGAAGGGGTATTCAAATACGGTGTCCGAAGACACGGAGAAACGCCTCTGTCGCAGTAGAGGAGGTGAAGTAGCTTGTTCACCCGGCCAGAAACTGAGAGAGCCTTCTTGTCCGGAGACGAGAGACTACCTGGTCAACACAGTCGGCAAGCTCCGATCGCGGCAGACCCACCGTCGATTTGGGTTCCCTACTCTCCCCGGGCAAAACGACTTCGAGCCGAACGTGGCTCTGCTGTTGGGAGCGGCGATCCTTCCCCGAGGTCGTTGTGCTGACGAATCAGCGCCATAAACCTCGGCAAAGTTCCTCTGGATCTCGGAAGTCACAGCATCTTGCAGAGTGGGAACCGTTAAGCCCTTCGAACAAGAGCATATTCCGAGAACCTTCCTCCTAAGAAGGGGGACAGCGACAGCCCTCTCGGTCTCTCCATCCACTTGTGCATACGTCCTGGGCCGGTCCAAGAACCGTGCCTGGCACGTAGGGCGTCGTGGTGGGATCATGAGGGGCGCACCCCTCACGATCACTCCTCAAAATACCTCGCTCCTCCCGGTGTAACCCGAGGAGGTTGAAAGGTACGGGAGAGGCAGACCTGACGCCCCCTCCTCGCTCGTGGCAGAACCGCAGGCTTGGAGGGCTGCAGGCGATCGTCAACCCGCGGTTGGCGATCGAGCTGCAGGCCTGGTCGAACCGTCTCGCTGTGGAGAACGGCTGGACTGAGCACAGCGGCCCCGATCTCGAGTGTCAGAAGAGCTGGTGCTGGTTGCCGTACCCGATCGCTCTCTGTGAGAGCGACGGTCAGCGACCTGCAGGCTCCACTGTCACAGTGAGACCGGTGCTTGTCCTCACGGCACGTCACGTCGCTGGTTCCAGCCGTGGCTGGCACTGGCGAACGGGAGGACCTCTTCCCAGCCTCAGCCCGTGGCCGTTCGTGGACCGTCACGTCCCCGGGTAGCCAGCTGGTCGCCGCGAGAGTGAGAGCTGGTCTGGTGAGAGTCGCGTGAGCGCTGTCACCAGTCTTTTTTTCCGCCCCTTGCCGTGAACCTGACGCTGAGCGGACTCAGAGGTCTGGTTCCTGGCTGCACGGTCGCTGTTAGGCGACCGTACAATCGATACCTCCCGCGAACGAGAGGTCGAGACGGACCCTGATGCAGTGGCAGAACCACTGACACCAGGCGAGGAAGTACCGGTGTTAGCCGGTACCCCTCTGGTCCCCGTAGTCTTCTTCCTTGCGGAAGAAGAGACGGGCCCGCTCCCGAAGGAGCAGAGGACCAGCGGAAGGAACCCTCCCGTCCCACCGAGGTGAGACGGGTCCCGAGAAGCTCCCGAGGGAGACTTCTTAGGAGGGAGGAGGCAACCTTCTTCTTCCTCGGCTGTGAAGCCTTAGAAGTCGAAGGGGAAGAGGCGGCAGCCGACGACGATGAAGAAGATGAAGACGACGACGACGACACCTTCCTCCTCTTCTTCGTCAGCTTCCTCAGGACAGACGTAAGATCTGCTATCCAGGGCGGAGCCGGGGCTGCTGTAACCGAAGCCACAGGGCCCGGACGCACCTGTACAGACAGACCAAAGTCTGGGGTAGTACCACCACGAACAGGGACGACGTCAGTAGGTATGGGCATCTCAGGAACAGCAGCACAGCCAGCACAGCATCGGTAGGGACAGCCAGCGCAGCAACGGCAGGGACAGCCAGCGCAGCAGAACGGCAGGGACAGCCAGCGCAGCAACTGCATGGACAGTCAGCCCAGAATCGGCAGGTACGGCAGGCAGCACCGGAAACACAAGGAATGGAGCAGCAGCCAGCAACATCCTGGTACCGGCGGCAGGTCCAGGGGCGAGCTCTAGGGACAGCGGAAGTGTGGTCGTGGCAGCGCGGCAACCACGATCGGCGGCGGCACCCCCCCGCCCCCCTCTCGGTACGGCGAACGGCTCTTCACAGCGGCTGTAGGCAAGACTGTTACCACGTGAGGCGAGTACAACCAGGTTAGGAGGGACGTCGTCACCTGGAGCGTGGTCACCACTCCATGGGTGACCGCAGTAGGCCCAGACATAGAACCGCAGCCCCTGGACACTAGCACGCCCTGCAAATGGAAGGACGCCCATACCTCACCAAGGTCCACCCTCGTGGCAGTAGCACCTGCGGAAATAACAGTAGTAGCGATTAGTGGGGGGGGGGAAGTCCCCTCGCACGGGGGGGGTGAGCCCTCTCCGAACGAGTGGAAGACCCCGAATACAATTGTACATCGGGCACCGAGCGCCCTCCCCCGCGCTCGACGGATCGGGCGAGGAGAAGAACGCAGATAACCTCCCCCCCCAAGGGAAGGGCCATCTGTGGGAGCTGAGCGGGGGGGAGGGGGGGGGGGGGGTGTGTTCTCGTTCCCCACCCCCGCACAGCACCCATGTACCCAACAATAATAATAAGAGCCCGAGAGCAATCGTGCCCTCGGCCCCGAAGCAAGGGCATAATTTTTGGATATCCAATTCCCTGACTGAGCGGAACTTGAAACCAAATAAATATTGATGCAATCAATAATAAAAGGAATAAAATGAAAAAGAATCTTGCATTACGATTCACTTCACAATGAATAAGGGCTCGGATCGAGCGCATTTGCGCCCTCGGTACCGAGCACAAGGGTAAAAGGATCCATTCCCGATTATGAATGGAAACCTTGATCCATAATGAATTGATGCAATCAAAATAATATAATGAAAATGAAAAAGAATACTGCGCTTGCGATTTCACTTCATACAAATAAAAAGGGAAGGATCAATTCCCGGGAAATAGCGGAAACATTGATCCAAGTAAACAATGCAATCTCAATAAAATATGAAAATGAAAAAAACTGCACTTGCGATTTCACTTCATTCAAATAAAAAGGGGAAAGGATCAAATTCCGGGTAAGCTCGGAAACTGATCCAAAATGAGTATTGCTACAATCAAAATAAATATATGAAAATGAAAAAGAATACTGTACTTGCGATTCACTTCCATACAGAATAAGTTTCGTTTTCGTGCCGAGCGCATTCGCTCGGCAACGAGCATACAGGTAAAAAAAAAATAAATGAAAAGAGCACTTACTTACGATTTTCATCTACACATTTCCAACCAAAATATACGCTCGGAGCGAGTGCTCTCCCGCCCTCGGCACCGAGCATACACAATACGAGGATCATTTCTGGGAAAATGAATTCCCGCACTTACGCCCTTCAGTCCCGGCACTCGGGTAATCGGAGGGCGTGGTGAAACCAAGATCCTTTAATTCACAATTGAATTCAATGGAAATAAATATGAAATGATTGTACTTACAATTCAGTTTCACTAGATAAATAGAAAAAGAAAAACACAACCATGCGAAAGCAACGACGATGAAGCGGGCAGAGAGCGATGATACACGTCCACACGCCAGCAGGCCGAAAGCAAAAGTGATTTGTTTACCTCCCAGTCCGCGCAGCTGCGCGCCTGTCGGACAAGCAGTTAACTACCGAACCCTTGTTCGAAAGCTTACGACCTATCCAGCTGCTGCTAGTACCTTCCTATTGTAAAAAGGACGAAGGTTTGTATGCCGTGTCGGAACAAATACAGCTATATATATATCTGTCAGGGAAGTTGCATGAACAAAATATGGAGCAGTCTGGTGAATTGCCGATACAAAAGAAGCCGGCGACAGTTGGTCATCCAAAGATGGTGTCGTCTCCTTTCTTTTGTACTGGCCTTTCTCATAAAACTTCCTCCACTGTTCCACCGACCAACCGCGACAAACTGAACAAGAATTAGTAATTGTACATACATTTTCTCTGCACCTACTACACGGATGAGGATCTGTCGACACCGAAGTTAGGAATCTTGAACACGGAAAGCCGGAAGAAGTTCCCGATGGTGAAGCAAAAATCTCCATCTCACAACATACACACTCTAACAGATCACACACACACTGAGCACACCCAGAGAAAGAAAAATTAACAAGAAAAATTAAAGTGAAATGGATAAAATCGGGCAAACTAAAACCAGCTTTAAAACAGATAGAAAGTAAAGATGTCCCATCTTAAAGGCGGTAGAAAAGTAACTGGCAGGTCACGGGATGCCGAGGGCATTTTGGGTAATACATGCCGCCTGACCTGGTATAGATGCCAATAGTCCCTGGATCTCACAAGTTTAATTTTAATTCTACCGGTTTCCAGCTTGGCGCTAGTATAATCCTAATGTTAAGACTTCAGGTTTGTTTCGTATATGAACAATTAAATTTCTCAATAGTATAACAAAATGAAAAAGTTACAACTTGAATTAGTTTATTTTACATAATGTTTTCTTTAAATTTCCTAAGGCATTCACAAAAAGTTATGCTTTAAAAGACTGATCAGCGTGTCAACTACATTCATACCATACATAAACAAAACCAGTACCCCACAACTTTCCATTTCCCTTTTATCCAATTATTCCTAGGTAGAGTAATTAAAACTATACCAAACATATGTAGGAATACACATTTATATTTTAGCTTTTCATATACTGGAATAAACATATGGTCCACTCATAAGCCTTCAACAATGAAAGCAACCTTAATTAAAAAAAATCTTTTCAAAAACCTGCTAAATCATAACTACAACATAAAATACTGTAATGAATAAAGAAAAACATTCCTGTAGAAATATTTCTTAAAGCATTACCTTTTTGAAAGCGGTTTCTTTTGCTGTCGACACAATAATAGCTCTTAACTTGTCAACTCGTGGACAGTCCTCTTCCTCTGATGTTGCACAAATATCAAACATTGAAATGCTCTGGCAAATTAAGTCTGAGAAGTGATGAAGAAGAACCTGAAAGAAATCAAAAAAATTCTGTGATGACAGCAAATCAATCCATTTTACATAAAGCTAATCAATTCATTTTAAATAAAGTTATTTTTAAAATCTGTCTACACTTCATATGATCAGCTTACTAGAAATACAGTACTCCCACATCATGTACAGTACTAAATATACTAGAGTACAAAAATATACTCCAAAATTTTATTCCTGATGAATAAGATTAATAGTATTAAAATAAGAAAAAGGTCAGAACCGTACAACTTAATGTTATTTTTTTGGGCTTAAGCAGTTAGCACCATGTTTTCAATAAAAAAATACATAAAGTGCTATTTAAATTAAAAAAAAAATTTTTACAGTAAGCTTCCTGTACTACTTTCTATTTCTCCTTTTTCACATATGGACATTCTATTTTGTCTATTTCTCCTTTTCCACATATGAACATTCAATTTTATGAAAGCTTATCTTAATGACAAGTTCACGTTCATTCCTACTTACTGCAAATGTAATTATCTTACAGTTCTCTCCACTGTTCTTCCCAGGTTTAAGATTCAAACATGTGGGACAGATATAAGAATTTGTTATATGAGAACCGTGTTCATCTTTGCAGCCACATCACAAAGTTTCTAATGATCAGAGAAGTCACTTGAGTGTCACTGAATTGAATCATAAAACTATAAGCTGTTCCACAAGAACAACTGTTAAAATATAATAGGAGCTGTACCATAATCAAACCCTCACTTTAGTCATTTGAAGTTTAAGTGTAAAAATATCTACAAAAGTTACCAAAAGTCCAAGGATGAAGTGTCCCTTAATCATGTCATTTTTAATACTTGACAAACTTTTAGTTCTGTGTTTGTTTTTCTAACCCTTAGGGATATATAATTGTGTCTTTTTACCAATCATTCGTTTGAATACATGCTTATACTCATTTGCAAGTTCATCATAAACGTACCAGTCTGTTGCGAAGAGCATGCAGAGGAATCTCCTTTAGAAGATCATATTCCATGGGCACTTGAGAAGGTAGGCGTCCAGTACTGACCGCTCTGTTAGTACTCCAAGCCAGTGTATGAGCAGACCCACATGCAACACGATTAATCTTCTTTCCCTGTTGATTAAAACAAAAGTAAAAAAAGTCATGGGTGCACATATCTCAAAATAGTGAACATACAGCTTCGTCTAGACTCAAATACCTAACCCGTTGAGTAGGTCTGAATCTCAAAGAAGTAGTGCCAGGTCAATATTCCAACAATATTATAAATGCAAAATGCTAAGGAACAATATGAAGTTGGCCCCTCTCTCCCTTAAGGGGCAAAACTCCCCTTGAGAGAAACGGATCGGCATTATACGTAAAACAGCCGATGACGAAGCAGCAAGAATAGGTCTGAAAAGTATTGAAAAAATCCAAATAAAACCTTGCTTACAAGAGCAAGGCAATTCTCTATTCAAAATAGTATCACACATGCCAAAGGTGTCGAATGCATTGGTAAGCCAATACTGAAGAACTAAACAGAATAAAAGTACCCTTTTAATACGAATACAGAAAAAAAACCCAAAATGTTCACTTCTACATTATACCACACCTGTAAGGCCATCACAAGACGAGGTCTCTGGATAGCATTAGTAGTGCTGTCACCCAGTTGCCCCTCATCATTGTCTCCCCAAGTGTAGACCTCTCCTTCACTGGTACAGCACACACAATGAAGAGATCCTGAAGTACAGGGATTTTATCAAGAGATCCTGAAGTAGTATAGGAATTTTATAAAGTTGTGATTTCTCATTCCAAACATTATTTTACATTTATTAGAACCTCAAGAAATGACAAGGTTTTCAAATCCCCTAACAAATCACTGCATCTAATTTCTTGCTGTTTGACAAACAAACCCAAATGAAAAATACTAAAAAGAATTTACATATTTCACTGCTAACTTTAGACAAAATATTTATCTCCCCCAGATCAACATTAACCACTATACCCTCAACATCCATTATCAAGGCATCTTCGATTGAAGATGGAAAACCAAGATCGTGGCATTGTTCAAAACTGGCAGCCCACAAAATATTTATGAAATTTTTGGTGGCCTGACTACTTCACTTGAACAGTACCTTATTACTATTACTGACCACCTTGTTTCACCTTACAAACCGCAAGATTTCTGCAAACAAAGAGTGTTTTGCAGTGACTGAAACAACACATGTGCCTTTTAATTAAAAGTATTACACCAACAACTCTAGGAATAAATGTTACCTGTCGCAATACTGATGACTTTCTTTCCTTGCAATGCCGTTACCTTACGAGGTCTTCTCACATGATCATCTGACCCATGTCCTAAGCGGTGATAGTCGCCTTTACCCCAAGTGTACACTGCACCTGAACGGGCTAAAGCAACAGAGAACTGGGACCCACATTCCACCTGTAATAATGCTCAATGATAAGCCCTTATGCCAAAAACGAACTTGCATTATTAATCTATTTTCTTCAGTATGCAGACAAAAACTACAAGACTGTGGCCTAGCGACTCTGCCATTAAAGAATGTAATGCAATTGTACCTGCAAACTGAATTTATCCAGGATATTAAGTTCCTAATATCTGGAATTTTGCAAAAATCACCTATGTACTTAATATTTTGAAAGCAATTATGTTCTGTAATTGTTAATGCAATTTACAGTATCAAAATAATCATTAAAGGCAAGTCAAGTATACAAAATTATTAAGAAGTACCTTGATAATCCCTTGACTAGCCAGGCCATCAATTCTCATTGGAACCTTACAGCCATCTGATCCTCCACGGCCAAGCTTACCATAGTCACCATCACCCCAGGACCAAACATTGTCGTCATCCGTAATACACAGCGTTTGTGCATCTCCCGAGCCACATGCAACATCAACTATTCTGTAGCCAACGAGAGCCTCAACTAACTTTGGTCTAAATTGATCCTGTAAAAAATATATAGCGGAAACAATCAACATACACTTCATAAGGTCCAGTCTTCCCTCAGAAATATAAATTTTTTAAAATTAAAAAATAGTCATCTTGCAGACTTCCATGAAATATATTTTATGCTGTTTCCCACTCCTCTTAAAAGTATTTGAGTTTCTCTACAGTTTACAAAATACAAATCAGGAATATACTTTAGCACTTTCCTTAAACCACCAATGGCATTATCACAAAACAGAAGTCTGCCTTGCTTGGCTAATGGTTTGGTGTATTTTTTTTATACAAAATAGAAATGAGATTTATGAAGCCTGGGATATATAACTCTGTTGTGATCTGAATAGTATTTATTTTATCTATATTTCAAATAAAAAATACAATATGGCTGATATTACTGTAGTACAGTATACTAAATTCCTTCATTCAAGATTATTTTTCTTTTCAATGTTATTGTATTACCAAAATACAACAAACATTGTCTTAAATCTTGTAACAACCTGTTCACTGATACAGTAACCTAAATCTTGTAACAACCTGTTCACTGATACAGTAACCTTATCATACCACAGATAAATTTAATCTTTCAAAGATGAAATTGTTAAGATACAATAAAGTTTTACACATACTTACCTGGCAGATATATACTTAGCTAATGTCTCTGACGTCCGACAGAATTCAAAACTCGCGGCACACGCTACAGGTAGGTCAGGTGATCACCCCCTACCGCCGCTGGGTGGCGGTAATAGGAATCATTCCCGTTTTTGGACAGATTTTCTCTTCCCCCTATTTCCTGAGGGGAGGCTGGGTGGGCCATTAAACGTATATATCTGCCAGGTAAGTATGTGTAAAACTTTATTGTATCATAACAATTTCATTTTTACACATGCAACTTACCCGGCAGATATATACTTAGCTGATTGGCACCCTTGGGGGAGGGTAAGAGATAGTTACTCAATATAAATAGCAATTCAAAAAACAGGGAAAACGTTTGTTGTAGGTACTATAAATAAACTTACATACCTTGATTCCTACTTTATTGGGCAGAAGACTTCATGAATACTGTCTATGAGTCTCCTTGCCTCAAGAGTTCCAGTGAGGATGAGACCTGTCACTGAGAACTCTTCTGGATCTTGTCAATGGGGGCTAGCCCGCTTACTCAACAGAGCCTTATTTCGGATTGTACCAATGGGGCCTATCCCACTTACATGGTAGAGCCTTCACCTTTGTCATATCAACGGGGACTAACCCTCTTACAAGACAGAGCCTAGGTCCAAACCATTACAAGGAGCATGAAACAACCAATCTCAACCACCTGACCACACTACTTTGTTATAAAATGATATTGTTATGTTACAATAAAGTTTCATACATACTTACCTGGCAGATATATACATAGCTAAGACTCCGTCGTCCCCGACAGAAATTCAAATTTCGCGCCACTCGCTACAGGTAGGTCAGGTGATCTACCGGCCTGCCCTGGGTGGCAGGACTAGGAACCATCCCCGTTTTCTATCATATTTTCTCTCTTCCACCTGTCTCCTGCGGGGAGGCTGGGTGGGCCTTTAATTGTATATATCTGCCAGGTAAGTATGTATGAAACTTTATTGTAACATAACAATATCATTTTCATACAATCAACTTACCTGTCAGATATATACATAGCTGATTGGCACCCTTCGGTGGAGGGTAAGAGACAGCTTCTATATGGAATAGACAGGTAAACAACATATGTTGTAGGTATAAATAAAACCTGGTTCCTACCTGATAGGTGGTAGACTCGTGGGTGTTGCCCAGTAGTCTGCATCACCTCAAGAAACTTTAGCGAGATATATGATCTATGGCCAAGAGTTCTTGTGGGTCTGCCGTTGGGGTCTTATCCACTTACTCGGCAGAGCCTGAAAGGACTTTGTCAATGGGTGCTGATCCACTTATATGACAATACACCTTATGAAGGAGCACACAACCAATCCCGACCACCTGATCCTAACCATCTGTTAGAACTAAGGATTGTTCCGAGTTATCCCCGAACTCGTCACAACAACCGTAACTCAAAACCACTACGCACACATACATAATTTTCAAAAAAAAAATTATACTCAACTAATTGGATATGACAAGAATTCTCTTACTGAACAACATGGACGGCCGCCCGTGCTAGCCTAAGTCCTCCATTGTTCGAAGAGACTCTTGACCATATCCCAAAAAGAAGAAAAGTATATACATTTAAGGATTGGTGTCGGCTCCCGTACCCAGAATCGTATCCGCCGATACGAAAGGACCTAGAGAAAAACATTTCTCATATGTCACACGCACGTCTTTCAAGTAATGAGATGCAAATACTGAGTTGCATCTCCAAAATGTCGTATCTATGATGTTTTTAAGCGACATATTCTTATGAAACGAGAGAGACGTCGCTATAGCTCTCACTTCATGAGCTTTTACCCTCAACAGTTGTAACTGTTCGTCAGGACAGGCCTTATGAGCGTCTGTAATGACGTTTCTTACAAAGAATGCCAGCGCATTCTTGGACATCAGTCTTGTGGGGTCTTTTACCGCGCACCAAAGACCTTGTCTAGAGCCTCCCATTTGATGTTTTCTCTGAAGGTAGAACTTCAGAGCTCTAACAGGGCATAGAGACCTCTCTGCTTCTCTGCCTACGAGACTCGACATGCCTTTGACTTCGAATGACTTAGGCCAGGGATTCGTAGGATTCTCGTTTTTTCGCTAAAAACAGGGTCTTAAACGAGCAAATCGCTGAGTCTCCCTTGAATCCTACTTTATCCTGCAGAGCATGCAATTCACTAATTCTCTTTGCCGTAGCTAAAGATAAAAGGAATAAGCATTTTCGGGTAATGTCTCTAAACGATGCCCGATGAGGAGGTTCGAATCTTTCCGATGACAGATACTTTAGGACTACGTCTAGGTTCCAGTTCGGAGGTACTGGTTCCTTAGACTTGAAGTCTCAAAAGACCTTATGAGATCGTGGAGATCTTTATTTATCTGCCAGATCTAAACCTCTGTTCCTGAATACAGCCGAGAGCATACTTCTGTATCCATTTATTGTGGATACGGCTAGATGAGATTTTTCTCTCAGGAATAGCAGGAAATCAGCAATTTCCGCTATAGAGGTAGTGGAGGAGGACAACTTCTTGGATCTACACCACCTTCTAAATACCTCCCACTTTGATTGGTATACTTTCGTAGTGGAGGTTCTGCGTGCTCTCGCGATCGCGCTTGCCACTTCGCGAGAAAAGCCTCTCGCTCTGACAAGTCTTTCGATAGTCGAAAGGCAGTCAGAGCGAGAGCGGGGAGGTTTTGGTGGTACCTCTTGAAGTGTGGTTGTCTGAGAAGATCCATCCTTCTTGGTAGGGATCTTGGAAAATCTACGATCCACTCTACCACCTCCGTGAACCATTCCTGGGCCGGCCAAAAGGGGGCTATTAACGTCATCCTCGTCTCTTTTGACGCCACAAACTTTCTCATTACTAACCCCAGGATTTTGAATGGGGGAAAAGCATATACGTCTACTCGACCAATTTAGCAGGAAGGCGTCTACCATAAGAGCTCTTGGATCTTCCACGACCGAGCAAAAAACTGGGAGCCTTTTTGAAATGAATGTTGCGAAGAGATCCACATGAGGAGTTCCCCACAGAGACCAGAGATCGAGACACACTTCCTCGTGTAGTGTCCATTCTGTATGAAGGACCTGGTTCCTCCTGCTGAGCCTGTCCGCCCTCACATTCCTTACTCCCTGTACGAACCTTGTCAGCAGGGAGATGTTTCTGTGAGACGTCCAAAGTAATAGGTCTCTCGTGAGCTCGTAAAGGAACGAGGAGTGCGTCCCTCCCTGTTTCCGAATGTAGGCAAGTGCTGTGGTGTTGTCCACGTTTACTTGCACTACCTTGTTTGACACCAGAGGTTCTAGGCTCTTCAAGGCCAGATGTACGGCGAAGAGCTCTTTGCAGTTTATGTGCCAAGACACCTGTGCTGGTTCCCAGGTGCCTGACACTTCCTCTGAGCCTAATGTCGCTCCCCAACCTCTCTCCGACGCGTCGGAGAACAACACTAGGTCTGGGTTCTGTGTTCTTAGAGAGATCCCTTTGTTCTCTTCCAGAGGGAGCAACCACCACTGTAGGTGTGACTTTATCTCCACTGGAATGGGAAAAACGTCCGACAGTTGTCCGGTTTTCCAGCTCCAAGACCTCTTGAGGAAGAATTGAAGCGGACGTATATGAAGTCTTCCTAGAGGGAAGAATTGTTCTAGCGAGGAAAGCGTCCCCAGAAGGCTCACCATTCCCTCGCCGACGTTTGTTGCTTCTCTAAGAAGAGAGAGACTATCCGCAAACCTTTTGCGATTCTCTCTGCGAAAGGAAAAAAACTCGAAAACCCCGAGAATCCATACGAATCCCCTCCCAGATAGACTAGGTCTTGTCTGGGGGTCAGCTGAGACTTCTCGAGGTTCACAAGCAATCCCAACGCTTTGATTAAATCCAGAGTTAACTTTAGGTCCTCCAAGCACTGTCTCTCCGATCTGGCCCTGATGAGCCAGTCGTCCAGATACATAGAGACATTCACTCCTTTGAGGTGAAGAAACCTCGCCACATTCTTCATCAGCTTGTGAAGACCTGAGGAGCTGTGGACAGGCCGAAACACAAGGCTCTGAACTGAAAGATCCTTCCCCCCGTCATGAAACGGAGGTACTTCTTCGATGAAGGGTGGATCGGGACGTGAAAGTAGGCGTCCTGGAGATCTAAAGACACCATCCAATCTCCCTGTCGTAATGACGCCATGACTGAAGCAGAAGTCTCCATGGAGAACTTCTCCTTCTGAACAAATTTGTTCAGAGAGCTGACGTCCAGTACTGGTCTCCAGCCTCCCGAGGCTTTCGCCACCAGAAAAAGGCGATTGTAAAACCCCGGGGAGTGTTGATCCCGTACCAATTCTATCGCTCTCTTGTCCCACATTTGTTCCACCATCGATCGAAGAGTATCCCTCAGCACAGGATCCTTGTTATTGGCTGATAGTTCCCTTGGTATTGACGTTAGGGGAGGAGTGTTCAGGAAAGGGATACGATATCCCCTCCTTAAGATCGCCAAAGATGACGCGTCTGCATTTATCAGTGTCCAGGCTTCCACAAATCCCAGGAGCCTGGCACCTACTGGTGCTTGGAGGAGAGAATCTTCATTTTCCCTTCTTAAAGGGACGAAAAGCAGATCTACCTCTCTTCTCTGGAGCCTTCCTCCTTGTGGAAGGTCTGGAGGTCGGACCACCTCGAAAGGGCTGCACCGTTGTACTGGGTCCTTTCTTGTCCGATGCAGCAACAGGTTTCTTCTTTCTTGCTGACTGCGTCAGCAGATCCTGAGTTGCCTTCTCAGTTAAAGAATGCGCAATGTCCTTTACTAACTGAGAAGGGAACAAAAAAGTCAGATAGAGGCGCATATAGAAGTGCTGCTCTCTGAGCATGAGAGACTGCCTTTGTTAAGAAGGCGCCATATACAGTCCTTTTCTTTAAAAGACCTGCCCCAAACAAAGAGGAGATTTCAAAAGATCCATCCTGTACCGCCTTGTCAATACAAGACAATATGCATAACAGGGCTTCAGGTTCGATTCCTTCCGAATCATGGGCTTTCTTGGACATCACCCCAAGGGACCAATCTAAGAAGTTAAAAACTTCCAATACACGAAAGAGTCCCTTGAGGAGATGATCCAGTTCCGAAATTCCCCACGTAATCCGTGCAGAATTGAGACTTTGACGCCGTGAAGCGTCAACCAAAGTCGAAAAATCTGTTTCGGTTGTAGAAGGGAGAGCAATACCCATATTCTCTCCCGTCTGATACCAAATGCCTCTTTTCCCAGCTAATCTTGCTGGAGGCATGCAGAAGACTGTCTTCACTAAGTCTTTCTTAGACTTCATCCATGAGTCTAAGGAATGTAATGCTCTCTTCATCGATATGGTGGGTTTCATTTTGAGAAAAGACGAAGGCTTCTTCGTCTTAGCACTGGAAAAGAGCGAGCGCGGAGAAGGAGGAGCGGCAGGCGTCAACTCGTCTCCGTACTCCTCAAGAAGTAGGGTAGTCAACACCTTATAGTTAGACAGACCTTCTCTTCCACTATATTCGTCATCCGAGTTTTCCTCTAACTCGGGATCTACATGCGTTTCCGCTCTCCTTTCCGAACGTTCTTCTTCTTGAGGAGACAAACTCCTAATAGGAGAGGGGCTAAGGGAATGATAATCCTTCCTCTTTCCCGCTCTAATAGTCTTGGAAGGCGTCATAAGCTTCGGCTTCTCTAGAATTTTAGAAGACGCCTCACGCTTACATGACGCTTCCCGTTCGCCAAGCGTCATGGATGACGTCTTTTGCTGACGTCTCGATGACGCTTCGCGCTTGGAAGACGCTCCGCTCTCCAAAGGCGTCCTACTTGGCGTCATAATATTGGACGGAGCGTCATGTCTATGCTCCGCTTCCAATGACGCTTCGCGTCTAAAAGACGTCTTACGTCTCTCTGGCGTTACGAAACTCGTAAGCACCTGTTCTCGCTCTCGAACTAGACGCTTCTGTAAGACGTTTAGCCGTTTCCCGTCTGTATGACGCTTCTCGTTGAACAGGTGAGAGAGGACGAGACTTCTTAATTGGAAGCGTCACGTCCTTCCGACGTGGCGCTAAAACTCCCACTAGAGATGACAGTTGCTCTTGAACTGCCATAATGATCTTTCTTGACGCTTCTCCCACGTCCAGTGCATGACGTCTTTCGTCATCACTCGGGGGAGAAGAAGGAAAGGGTACTTCCGCGTACACTTCAGGTGACGCTGACGCCCCCTTCGCTTTCTTGCTAGAAGACGGAGCGTCATCTGAGAAACGCTCTGGACTAGAATCTATGTCAGGCTTCATATGACGCTTCAGCGGTCTCGACAAGTTCGATTCCTTCCACCCTCGTTTTAGGTGAGGGAGAGGGAGAGGACGAGAAACACTCGCGAAGGACGCTTTTTCTATAGCGCCCTTGAGCCGCCTGCCACGAAGCAGAGCTAGCTGAAGGGACGTCTGACCGTTGGGGATTCCCCACAACCTCCTTAAGGCTTTCGACTTTCCTTCTCCTCTGGGCTTGTGAGCTTGGAAGAGGTCTAGGCCTGGGAGCGTCGCAGGGACGATCAAACGCCCCCTCCACAACACTGGGAGAAACCTCACTTCACTGTAATGCTCACTTTCACTAGCCTTACCTTTGAAGTCAGCCATCTTGGACTTCATGTCTCTAATTGTAGCTTTCAGATTGGCGATTTCCGATGCCGAATCCGAAAAAGCACTCTGAGAATGAGATACATAGGGAGAATCTACATCAGTAGGATTAGAATTATCAGTGAAAGGCTCAATAGGCCTTGAACTCACACCTTTCAATCGTCTAATTCTATCCCTCTCTAACTTCTTCAAATAAGAAGTCAAAGTCTTCCACTCTTCTGCATTCAATCGCATTCCTTACCAGTATTAATAGCAGAACACTGAAACCCCCTACATTTACGGCATACAGTGTGAGGATCCACCGAAGCTTTCGGTATCCTCACCCTGCAGCCTACATTCACACACATTCTCACACTCACATTAGAATCAGACATACTGAGAAAAATCCAAAAGAGTTATTCCAAAAACAGTCCACTGTAGCGAATGCCAAAACACGATCCAAATACGTCACCAAAAAGCCGAAAAACGATGATCAAAGGATGAAAAATGAATCTAAGTCAGGAGGTAATAACAACAATGTTGATACCACCGGCGACAGAGAAAATATGAATAGAAAACGGGGCGATTGGTTACCTAGTCCTGCCACCCAGGGCAGGCCGTAGATCACCTGACCGACCTGTAGCGAGTGGCGTGCGAAATTTGAATTTCTGTCGGGGACGACGGAGTCTTAGCTATGTATATATCTGACAGGTAAGTTGATTGTATGAAACTACGATTTGAAAGTGGCACTTTTCCCTGACCACTTTCAATCGACCATAAAAACAACACCACAAGATTAAAATTCCTAATCTATCTAAACTAAGTAAGATTGGTTTCAGCCCCCTGTCCCAGCACCGAATCCGCAGATACGTAAGGTCCGAGAGAGAAGCACTTATCATAAGTCACACGTACATCTCTCAAATAGTTAGATGCAAACACAGAATTGCATCTCCAATATGTGGATCCAATTAAATCCTGCAAAGACATATTCTTGTGAAAAGCTAAGGAGGTGGCCACGGCTCTGACCTCATGTACTTTAACTCTCATCTGTCCGAGATGTTCCTCTTCACAGGAAGTATGTGCTTCTGTAATAATATCTCTGATAAAGAAGGCTTGTGCATTTTTCGACATCGTTCTTCTCGGATCCCTTACTGAGCACCAAAGGCTCTCCGAGTTTCCTCCCATTTGCTTTTTCCTCTCTAGATAGAACTTGAGGCTCCTTACCGGACACAAGGTTCTCTCTATCTCTCTCCCTACTAGGGAAGTCAGTCCTCTAACTTCAAACGTCTTGGCCAAAGCTTAGAGGATTCTCATTTTTTGGCTAAAAATAGGGGGTTAAAGGAACACACTGCAGAATCCTTCCTGAAGCCCACTGTGCCTTCTAAAGCCTGGAGTTCACTTATTCTTTTAGCTGATGCTAAAGCAAAGAGGAAAATAGATTTCCTAGTCAAATCCCTAAACGATGAATTATTGGGAGGTTCAAATTTATCTGACATAAGAAATCTTAAAACCACATCCAGGTTCCGGCTGGGTGGTCTAGCTGTTTTGGACTTCAAAGTTTCGAATGACTTAATCAAGTCATGCAGGTCCTTGTCCTCCGTGATGTTTAGTCCTGTATGTCTAAACACCAAGGAAAGCATACTCTTATACCCTTTTATGGTAGAGACTGCAAGATTACATTTCCGTCTCAAATATAACAGGAAATCCGCTATTTCCGTCACAGAGGTACTGGAAGAGGATACATTCTGATTCCTGGCCCACCTTCGGAATACTTCCCACTTCGACTGGTACACGCGTATAGTTGAAGGTCTTCTGGCTCTTGCAATTGCCTTTGCAGCCGCGCGTGAAAACCCCTTCGCTCTGATGAGTCCTTCGACAGTCTGAAGGCAGTCAGACCGAGCGCGGGGAGGTTTTTGTGGTATCTGTCGAAGTGGGGCTGTCTGAGAAGATCGTTCCGTAAAGGCAGGTACCTTGGAAAATCTATCATCCATTCCAGTACCTCTGTGAACCACTCTTGAGCTGGCCAGAATGGGGCGATTAGGGTCAGCTTCGCTCCTTTCGTCAAAACAAACTTTCTTATGACCTCTCCTATGATCTTGAAAGGAGGAAAAGCGTACCCGTCTATTCCTTCCCAATTTAGGAGGAGACCGTCTACTGCTACTGCCCTTGGATCCGAAATCGGAGAGCAGTAGTTCTCCAGCCTGGCATTCCAATGTGTTGCAAACAGGTCTATGTTTGACCTCCCCCAGAGGTTCCAAATCTGGCTGCAGACCTCTGAGTGCAGAGTCCACTCCGTGGAAATGACTTGGTCTTTCCTGCTCAGCAAGTCTGCTCTTACGTTTTTCTCGCCTTGAATAAACCTCGTTAAGAGCGTGATGTTCCGCTCCTTTGACCATAGAAGAAGCTCCTTCGCCTTCTTGTACAGTGAGAAGGAGTGAGTCCCCCCTGTTTTCTTATGTAGGCTAGAGCTGTCGTGTTGTCTGAGTTCACTTGCAACACTGAGTTTGAGACTTGGGATTCCCACTGCCTGAGAGCTAGATGCACTGCCACTAACTCTTTCTCGTTGATGTGCCAGGACACCTGTTCCCCACTCCAGGTGCCTGACACTTCTCTCGGGCCCAACGTCGCCCCCCATCCCACTTCCGAAGCGTCTGTAAACAACACTAGGGAGGGGTTCGGTAACTGCAGCAATAGTCCCTTGTTGAGTCTGCCTGGTTCTAACCACCAGCTGAGGTTTTCCTTTATTTCTTTGGAGAGAGGAAAAGAGTCCCACAGATCCTGATTCCTCTGGTCCCAATTCTCCTTCAAGAAGAATTGAAGGGGTCTTATGTGAAGCCTCCCTAGAGAAACGAACTGTTCCAACGAGGAGAGGGTCCCCAGAAGACTCATCCATTCCCTTGTGGAACATTGTTCTTTCTCTAGGAAGGTTTTCACTTTTAGAATATATCGCTCCTGTCTTTCTATGGACGGAAACACTTGAAAACCCCGAGAATCCATCAGAATCCCCAGATAGACAATGTTTTGCTGGGGATCCATCTGGGATTTCCCGAGGTTCACTAACAGCCCCAGGGACTGAGTTAGATCCAACGTCGATCTTAAGTCCTCCAGACACTGATTCCTGGATTGAGAGCGAATCAGCCAATCGTCGAGATACAGAGAGATTCTTATTCCTTTCAAATGTAGCCAATGAGCTACATTTTTCATCAATCCCGTGAAAACTTGGGGAGCTGTGGCAAGACCGAAACAAAGGGTGCAAAACTGAAATACTTGGCCCTGTACCATAAATCTTAGGTACTTTCTGGACGAGGGATGAATGGGTACATGAAAGTAGGCATCTTGTAGGTCCAAGGACACCATCCAATCCCCTTGTCTAAGCGCTGAGAGAACTGAGGAAGTCGTCTCCATTGTGAACATTGTTTTGATAACAAAGTGATTCAGGGCGCTTACATCCAGCACTGGTCTCCACTCCCCCGAGGCTTTTGGTACCAGGAAGAGGCGATTGTAAAAGCCTGGAGATTGAAGGTCTAGTACCTTTTCTATCGCCTTCTTTTCTAACATCTGTTGCACCAGATGTATGAGGGCTTGGTTCTTTAAAGGATCTCTGTATTTTGCCGCCAACTCCCTTGGTGTGGTGGTTAAGGGAGGTTTTTCCCTGAAGGGGATAAGATATCCTCTCTCGAGGATAGAGAGGGACCAGTTGTCCGCCCCTCTCTGAGCCCAGACCTTCGCAAACCTCAAAAGTCTGGCTCCTACTGGAGTCTGGAGGACTCCTGTCTCACTGCAGCTTTGAGAATGGTCTTCGAGAAGATCGCCTCTCTTAAACGGTCTTCTACTCTTAAGGGCGGGTCTCGAGGTTGCTCGTCCTCGAAAGGGCTGTTGGAAAGAAGCCTTATTCGTACCTCCCTCTCTCTTAGCCATCGGTACAGCAGGTTTAAGCCTCTTGGCGGACTGGGCAAGAAGATCTTGCGTAGCCTTCTCCGAAAGCGATCTTGAAATGTCCTTCACTGTCTCCTGAGGAAACAGGTATCCCGAGAGCAGGGAAAAAAGTAAAGAGGCTCTCTGTAAGGGAGAAACTGACTTGGAGAGAAACGAGCTGTATACTGATCTCTTTTTGAGCACTCCTGCTCCAAAGAGAGAGGCCACTTCTGTGGATCCATCCATGACTGCCTTGTCCAGGCACGAAAGGACGCTGGATAACACCTCCATCGTCACAAACTCTGGATCCTGCACTCTTTTTGCTAGAGCTCCTAAAGCCCAATCCATGATGTTGAAGACTTCTAATGTGCAAAATAGACCCTTGAGTAAATGGTCCATCTCGCACATTCCCCAAGACACTTTAGCTGACAGTAGAGAGCGTCTTCTAGATGAGTCCACCAATGCTGAAAAATCCGCGTTTGCAGAAGCCGGAAGGCCTAGCCCCATGGGCTCCTTCGTGTCGTACCAGACACCCGGCTTACCTGCTAGTCTAGACGGAGGGCACAAAAACACCGTCTTACCTGCCTCCTTCTTAACCAGGAGCCAGTTCTCTAGATTCTTAATAGCCGCATCTTGACAAAAGAGGGGGACTTTGCCAACTTAGTACTTGACAGAAGAGAGCCTGGAGAAGGAGGATCAGCCGAGCACAGTGAGTCCACAAACTCTTGAAGTAGCAGTGACGAAAGTCTCTTATAATCAGAGATTCCTACTTCTTTAGTTTCTTTCTCTTCCGAGACTTCCTCCAAGGTTACGTTCGGAGAGGGAGACTTCTTAGGAGAAGAAGTCCTGGAAGGCATGCGACTCTTATCCTTCAAGAGTTCGCCAGATGAAGACGCAAGTTCAATCCCCAGGATATGCTTCCTCGGGAAAGAAGAATCCTCCGCTTCCTGCCACTCTACAGGTTCTTGATACCTGATAGGAGAGGATCTAGAGCCTACCTTTCCAGGCTCTTGGCGCCTATTCGGTGAAACACTTGTGTCTACTCTCGAGCGCCTACTATGAATAGGGCGCGAATCCAGAGTTAGGATCCTTTCAGGCTCTTGGCGCCTGTGAGGAGAGGCGCTTGCGCCTACTCTTCTGTGACTTCCAGGAGTAGGGTGCGAGTCTGAAAAGAGGCTCCTTTCAGGCTCTTGAAGCCTACGAGGTGAGGAGTTAGAGCCTACTCCTGAGCCTCTTCCAGGAGTAGGGCGCGAATCCCTGGCAAGGCTCTTCTTAGGCTCTTGTTGCCTTTGAGGGGAGGCGCTTGCACCTACTCTTGCTCGTCTTACAGGAGTAGGGCGCGAATCCGAGATTAGGCTCCTTTCAGGCTCTTGACGCCTGCTAGGAGATTAGTAAGCATCTACTCTTGAGACTCTTCCAGGAGTAGGGTGCGAATCCATGTTTAGGCTCTTTCCAAAGTCTTGTAACCTGCTAGGAGAGGCGCTTGACTCCCTTGAGGAAAGCCTATCGCGAGCTACAGGTCTCGAGGAATGCAAAGGACTTCCCTCATCCAGGCGTCCTACCGAAAGTTGGCGCCTTCTAGACGAGACATCAAAATCTTTAGAAGGAGAGCCCTTCTCACCTCTATCCCTATGGACAGAGCATACCCTCTCTCGTTCCTTCCTTCCGCTTGAAGAGGAGATCCTACTCCTAGGAGATCGTTCGACTGAGACTAAGCGATCACTACCTTCTCGCGTGGAGAATCTCTCCTTACTCCTACAAGGAGAGGATCTAGAGCCTACATCTTGGCGCCTTGCGCTATGACTCTTCCTAGCATCCGAGCTTCTGTGCGGGGAATACAATCTTCCCTGTCTAGACAAAGTATAAAACGAGTCGTCTACTCTCGGAGGAGAAGAGGTTCTTACTAGGGAAAAGCGTCTACTAGATTCCGCCTTCCTACTAGGAGAAGGCCTCCTAAAAGAGCTCTTAACTGGAAGAGAGGAGTCCTTCCTGCGAGAAGGCTCCTTGCGCCTACTAGTCGAAAGAGAGCCTATTAAGGATGAGAGATTCGCTTGAAGGTCCAACAGGAATCTCTTATTAGATGAGCGAATCCCTTCTGGTGAAGATTCAGGAGACTTCTTTACTTTCTTTGGTGCAGGAGAATACTCCGGAAAAGGTTCCGGGCTGGAGTCAAGAGCGCCTTCTCCTGACGGTTTCCAGGCTCTCTTGAGAGGGCGCGATTTAGAAGAGGAGCTCCATCCACGCTTAGGTGAGGACGAATCTGAATCGGAAAAACTTCCTTAGGAGGCTTTTCCTATAGCTCTCCAAAGCAGCCTGGGACGAGCCTACAGGATCTGCTGAAGGGACGCCTGACCATTAGGGATACTCTATATCCCCCTTGCGGCTTTCGACATTCCTCCTCCCTTGGGCATGGGAGTCTGAAAGAGGTCTAGGCCTAGGAGCGATGCGGAGTCGGTCAGACGCCCCCTCCCCTGCACTGGGGACACTGCACACGTCACTACACACTTCACTCTTACCTTGGTCTATATCACGCAATTGCTGTTGCAAATTGCGTATTGATGCTTCCACAGCGGCTCTCTCGGAAGACGCATCTACGAGTTCGCTGTGGGGGGAAGGAGCTGAAACCAAAAAGGAAGATGGCGAAGCTACTGCAGGGTTAGAGATACTATCCTGTTCCGCAGAACAGGATCTACTTGAACTTCTAGCCGAAGCTTTCCTAATTCTATCTTTCTCTAATTTTTTCACGTATGCAGTTAGATCTTTCCATTGCACTTCAGTTAAACTCTCGCATGCATCACATGTATCCTTAACTGAACATTCCCTTCCCCTACATTTTACACAAACAGTGTGAGGGTCCAAAGTAGCCTTAGGCAACCTCACCTTGCATCCTTCATTTATACATACAGGGGGTCCTTGAGTTACGACGTTGATCCGTTCTTACGATGCATCGTAACACGATTTTCAGCGTAAGTCGGAACATTGAAAAATACCACATGATTTAATGTAAATACCTATCAATAACAACGAGAGAACAATTCCTTACCTTTATTAGTTTGATTGGCTTGCACACTGGAGAGGAAGCTGCGGTGCTGGAGAGACTGGGGGAGGTTAGTGAAGAGAAAAAGAACCTGAATCACCATAAGGCTGACTGGGATACGCCGTTGATTTTGGTCTTCCAACCAAAGCACCAATAACCTTTCCATTTCAATTATTAGACCACTACGCTGCTTAGTTATCACTGTCGCTTTCATAGGAGCAGATCCTTTCACATGTTCAACGATGCGCTCTTTATCTTTGATAATGGTAGCAACGGTCGAACGGCTAAGGCCAAGCGAGCGGCCAATGTTTGTTGGCGTTTCTCCCTTCTCAGATCGCTTTATAATGTCCACTTTAATTTCCATGGTGATGGCCTTTCTTTTCTTCGATGCACTACCATCAGAAGAGTCCGCCTTGCGCTTGGGAGCCATAACAAAGAGCAAAAAGTTACAAAAACGATACAACACGAGGGAGAGAGAGGCAGTGTAAACAACCAAAATGGCGTATGGGCGAGGAATGAGCGTAGCGAAGCGACGCCGTCCTCTCCCCCACAAAGCGTATTCTTCCGCCGTGCGCCTGGAACTAGTTCGCGTTTGTTTACGTTGCTTACGACGCTAAACCGCGTAAGACGGAACGACGCAAAATATTATTTTTTATATTTTTATGGGGGCGCGTTCGTAACCACGAAACATCGTAAGTCGAGACCAGCGTAACCCGAGGACTTACTGTACTCTAAACAGAGTTCCAGGTGTTAAATCAGACATATTATCAATCCAAATCCAAAAAACAGCGTATGCCAAAAACCAAAGATCAAATACTTCCCAAATAATCCTCGGCGAAGCAAGCAAGAAATTCTATGCAGGAGCTACCAACAAAGTTGTTGTTAGCACCGGCGACAGAGAAAATCTGTCAGAAAACGGGAGTGATTCCTATTACCGCCACCCAGCGGCGGTAGGGGGTGATCACCTGACCTACCTGTAGCGTGTGCCACGAGTTTTGAATTCTGTCGGACGTCAGAGACATTAGCTAAGTATATATCTGCCGGGTAAGTTGCATGTGTAAAATTCTAATTTAAATCTTGAAAACACTGGCTTACCTCTGAGTCGCCATGGCCCAGCCTTCCGTATCTGCCTTTTCCCCATGTGTACAGTTCTCCTGAGGATGTTATAGCAGCCGAGTGTGCTCCACCACATGCAATTTCAATCACCCCCTTTCCTTGCAGAGCTTCAATGAGTCTTGGTCGATCATATGGACTGCCAATGAATCAAATGTAAAATAAGAGGAAATGAAGTGGTGATAATTCTCACAATTTAAATGCCTCTAAAAATGCAAATCTTAGAGAGGAATTCTGGTTAAAAACCCCATCAGTCAGAAACTGTCCATTTGAAGATAATATGTTATTGTTATTATACAATTAAGTTTGTTCATACTTACCTGGCAGATATATATAATTAAATTGCCCGCCCTCCTCCCCTCAGGAGACAGTGGCATTGATAAATATGAATAGAAAATGGGAATGGTTCCTGATATCCGCCTCCCAGCGGCGGGAATGGGTACTACCACCTGGCCGCCCACTGCGTGTGCCGCGAGTTTTGAAATTCTGTCGGACTTCAGAAAATACAGCTATATATATATCTGCCAGGTAAGTATGAACAAACTTAATTGTATAATAACAATAACATTTTGTTCATGCCACTTACCTGACAGATATATATATAGCTGAATCCCACCTTCGGATGGCGGGAAGAGACAGAATAGGATTTTTTAGGAAACTTAAATTAAGTAGATGATATACATCTTGGTTCCTCACCTGTTTGCAAAGTAGACTATGTGATTACTGTCACTTAAGGCTGCTTTTGCTTAAATCAGAGTTGCCAGCCAGGTGGAGACCTGTAGTGCTGGTGCGCTCTGGATGATCTGTCAACGGGTACGAGACCTCAACGTGACAAGACCATCGAGGCCATACATATGAGGGCAACGAAGCAACTGACCACCACCTGCCACTATTTCACAAAAAACCCCTTAAAACTAACTAAAGGATGGGAGATCTTCACATAAGACTCACACAACCTAAAAACACAACAACAAAACTAACCTAATCCTAACTAAGGGATAGGGAAAGAGCTACTTCCGGACCCCAAGACTGTGTCCGCAGAAACGTATGGCCCCAGTGAATTACAATCGTCATAAATCGTTCTCACATCCCTTAGGTAATGTGAGGCGAAGACGGAGTTACTCCTCCAAAACAAAAGGTGCAATCAAGAATGTCCTTGATTGACATGTTCTTTTGGAAGGCAAGAGAGGTAGCGACAGCTCGAACTTCGTGCGCTTTCACTCGTAAGAGGCTCAAATCAGTCTTCTGGAAAGATGAATGAGCCTCCTTAATGACGTCCCTTAGAAAGAAAGCAACAGCATTCTTCGATAAAGGTAACTCTGGTCTCTTCACAGAGCCCAGATAGATTATACCTGAGGGCCTCCTTTACCCTTTTCTTTTGTTCTATGTACATAGAACTTGAGAGCCCTGACCGGGCACAGGACTCTCTCTGGTTCTTGGCCCACCAGACTTGACATACCCTTGATCTCGAAAGTTTTCGGCCAAGGGTTCGAAGGATTTTCATTCTTCGCAAGAAAGTTGGGTTCAACGAGCAGACAGCATTGTCTCCTTTGAATCCCATTAAATTACTAAACGCTTGAATTTCACTAACTCTCTTAGCCGTCGCAAGAGAAGTTAGGAAAAGAGCCTTCCTTGTCAAGTTCGAAGAGACGCTGCCTGAAGCGGTTCGAAAGGACTTGACATAAGGAATTTAAGAACCACGTCAAGGTTCCATGACGGAGGTCTCATTTGAGGAACCTTCGAAGTCTCGAAAGATTTTAAAAGGTCATGAATGTCCTTGTTGTCAGAAAGGTCAAGGCCCCTCTGTGCCTAAAAACCGCTGACAACATGCTTTTATATCCCTTGATGGTAGGGACCGCTAATTTCTGCACATTCTGAGAAAGAGCAGAAAATCAGCTATCTGGTTCACAGAGGTCGAGGAAGAGGAAACTCCTCCTTTTTACACCATGCCCTGAAGGAAGCCCACTTCGATTGGTAAACAGCTCTTGTGGAAGCACGTCTTGCATGTGAGATTGCTCTCGCAGCTGCTTTCGAAAACCTCTTCGCTCTGGCCAACTTTTCGATAGTCTGAACGCAGTCAGACCCAGAGCGGAGAGGTTTTGGTGAAACCTTTTGAAGTGAGGCTGTTTGAGTAGATCTTTCCTCCAGGGCAATGTCCTTGGAAAGTCTACAAGGAAAGACATGACCTCTGTGAACCATTCTCTCGCTGGCCACATCGGAGCGATCAGGGTCAACCTCGTCCCTTCTGAGGCCGCAAACTTCCTCATGACTTCCCCAAATCTTGAATGGTGGGAAGGCGTACAGGTCTAGACCCGTCCAATTCCAAAGCAACGCGTCTACCGCGATCGCTTCTGGATCCAGGACCGGGGAGCAATAAAGAGGAAGTCTCTTGGTCCTTGACGTCGCGAATAAGTCGACAGCGGACGTCCCCACAACGTCCAAAGGTCCCGACACACGTCCTCGTTCAAGGTCCATTCCGTCGGTAGGATTTGTTCCCGACGACTGAGAAGATTTGCCCTGAACGTTTTGCACTCCTGCAAATGAACCTCGTCAGGATTGTCACATTTCTTCTCTTTGCCCACAGCAGAATCTCTCTCGCCAGGGAAAACAAAGTTCTGGAGTGTGTTCCTCCCTGATTTTTTAAATAAGCGAGTGCTGTGGTATTGTCCGAGTTTACCTGAACAATCTTGTTTCTTCAAACTCCTTTCGAAGAACTGCATGGACAGAAATATTGCTGCCAGTTCTTTGACATTTATATGCCAGGCTACCTGTTCCCCTCTCCAGGAGCCTGACACTTCCTTCCCTCCTAGTGTTGCTCCCCAGCCCGTGATGGAAGCGTTGGAGAACAACACTAGGTCGGGGCTCAGAAGACTTAGGGACACACCTTCCTGAAGCTTCTGAGGGTCCAACCACCATCTTAGATGGTTCTTTATCGGAAGCGATATTCTCAATATGGCATTGAGATCGTCCTTGGCCTTCCACTCGTCCGCAAGGAAAAATTGGAGAGGCCTGAGGTGCAGTCTTCCCAAGGAAACAAAACCTTTCTAGCGAGGGAAAACACTGGTTCCCAAGCAGACTCATCCATTCCCTCGCCGAGCAAGTCTCTTTCCCTAGGAAGGCTGAGATCTTTTCTAAGCCTAGCCGCTGACGTTCCTGGGACGGAAACGCTCGAAAAGCCACTGAATCCATCTGAATCCCCAGATACACGATGGACTGTGTTGGGGTCAGATGCGACTTTTCGAGGTTGACCAGAAGTCCCAGGGACTTTGCTAGGGCTAAAGTGAACTGCAAGTCCTTCAGACACTTCTCTCTCGACGACGCTCTGATCAGCCAGTCGTCGAGGTACAGGGAAACTCTTATCCCCGAAGAGTGTAGCCACCTCGCCACGTTCTTCATGACTACAGTACACCATTGGAGCCGTGTCAGGCCGAAACACATAGCTTTGAACTGCCACACTTTTTTGTCTAAGACAAACCTTAGATACTTTCTTGAAAGAGGGTGGATCGGGATGTGAAAGTACGCGTCCTGCAAGTCTAAGGATACCATCCAGTCGCCCGGTCTCAAGGCTCCCAGAACACTCCATCGTGAATTTGGTCTTTTCCACGAAAAGATTGAGCCTGCTTATATCTAGAACTGGACGCCAACCTGACGACTGCTTCGGTACTAGGAAAATCCTGTTGTAAAAACCTGGGGACCCCAGGTCCACGACTTGTTCCACCGCTCTTTTCTCGATCATTTGTTGAAGGAGATCGAATAATACTTGCTTCCTCTCTCCCTGATAGGATGGAGAAAGGTCTCTGGAGTCGTAGAAAAGAGGAGGAAGATCTAAAAAGGGGATCTTGTACCCCTGCTCCACGATCTTGAGGGACCAAGAGTCCGTGTCCCTCTCTCTCCACGCTCCCGCAAAAAACTTCAGTCTGGCTCCGACTGGTGTCTGAAGGACATGCTTCTCACTTGGAAGGCTTTGACTTAAAGGAAGCTCTTCCTCGTGAAACCCTCTCCCTCGAGGAGCTGCTCTCGAGGGGGGAGCCCCACGAAAGGGCTTAACCTTCTTCGGCGGTCGAACCGCAGCTGAAGAGGTTGAAGGTACTGCCGAACGTCTTGTAGACTGGGCCAAAAGGTCCTGCGTTGCCTTCTCTTGCAAACTGTTAGTCAGGTCCTTTACTAAAGTCTGGGGGAAGAGATGGTTCGAAAGAGGAGAAAACAGCAAATCCGCTTTCTGAGCTGGAGTTACCGAACGAGCTGTGAAATTGCACAGCAAAGCTCTCTTTTTCAATAAGGCCGTTCCAAAATGAGAGACGATCTCCTCCGAACCATCCCTGACGGCTTTGTCCATACATGCTAACACGCTGGACAGCTCCCCCAGACTGAGAGATTCTGGGCTTCTCGCTTGCAGATCCAGAACTCCCAAACACCAGTCAAGGAAGTTGAACACTTCAAAGATCCGGAGCAGACCCTTCCAAATGATGGTCCGTCTCGTAGAGGTCCAGGTCACTTTAAGCAGGAGGAGGTAAAAGAGACCTCCTCTGCGAATCCACCAAGCTGGAGAAATCTCCTTGAGCTGAAGAAGGGCGGGATACGAACTCCTACTTCTTCTTTGGTTCTATACCAAATGCCCCCTTTTCCGCTGAGTCTAGCTGGAGGCAAGGCGAAAGTCGTCTTGCCTTGATCTCTCCTTCGTACCATCCAATCTTGGAGTTTCTTAAACGCACGTTTAGTGGAGAGCGAAGTTTCATCTCCACAAACTCCGGGTTTTACCAGTTTTAGATGATGAAAACTGCGAAGGAGGAGACTTGGGAGCTGCAGCTGAAACTTGTCTTCAAAAGAAAGAAACGCAACAGCCGCACGAGAACTTTATAATCTGAAATTGAAGGGGCCGCAAAAGGTTCCTCTTCAACCGAGTCAGCCGAACTACTCAGCTCTCCTTCTTCTCTACACGGAAGCGGAGACCGCCTGTCCGGAGAGGGCGTCCTAATGTCGGGTCTTGACTTAATCAGAGGACCCCTATCCTTACTAGATGAAGCCTTATTTCGGCTGTCTTCTCTATGACGCTTACCACTTGAAGCAGGTAGAGCATCCTGACGAGGACGAGCGTCCTTAGCGACACCCGAGCAGCCTCACTTGCCAGAGAAGCGTCCTTACGTTTCTTAAACGAAAGGGAAGACATTTTCGCATGGAATACGTGCCTGTGCGCGCAAACTAGCGTCTTGGGGTACGACTTCTTGATCGGAGTCCCCAAAGCGTCTTGAAAAGAGCCCTGAACGTCCTGGCGAGCTTCCTGCCAAGCGTCCTGGCGAGCGTCCTGGCGAGCGTCCTGCCGAGCGTCCTGTCGAGCGTCCTGGCGAGCGTCCTGACGAACGTCCTGCCTAGCGTCCTGCCAGCGTCCTGCCGAGCGTCCTGACAAGCGTCCTGCGAGCGTCCTGCCAAGCGTCCTGCCAAGCGTCCTGCCTAGCGTCCTGCCTAGCGTCCTGACGAGTCGTCCTGTCGAACGTCGTGGCTGAGCGTCCCTCCTCAAAGCGTCTTGACGCAACGTCCTTCTTAGAGGAACGAACGAGATCGGCGAATCGCCGAAGGAGAAGCGATCGGCGAACGAGACGAAGTAGGAGAGGGAGAGGAGACTGCTTCGTCCTCTTGACGGGCAGTCTAAGGTCCTTCCTCCGCTTAGGCTCGACTGCTGCTGGGCGAGTCCTCTGAGCCATAAGCGTCGATAGCTGGTCCTGAAGGGACAAAAGAATGTTCTTCGTTGGAGAAGAACGAACAGAGGAAGCAGGACTGATCCTGCGAGAAGACGAGGGGCGAGGGGTGGACGCCTCCTTCCTTCTCACAGGTTACAAGCTACCTGCTTCTCAGGTAGACGCGCCTGTGCACGCAACCCAGCGTCTATCGGAGGAGATCTTGCCCCTTTTCTGAGGCGGAAAAGCGTCATACGCATCCTCCGACGAAAGCGGCGATACAGGACGTGAAGGCGTCCTCAACACGAAACGTCCTTTTCAGAGGACGAGAGTCTCTCCGAGCGCTCCACCCCTTGCGCGGGGAGGGGAGGACGCTTCGGAGGACGAAAAGCACTCTTTCAGACGCGCGCTCGTGCGCGCTCCTTGGCAGCCTGGGACTTTGCTACAAGGCCTGCCGAAGGGACGCCAGATCGGTGGGGAGCCCCCGTAACCCTCTTGCGGCTTTCGACATACCCTACTCCTGAGTCTTGGGAGTCTGATAGAGGTCTAGACCTAGAGGCATTATGGGGCCGATCTGCCGCCCCCATCCACAACACTAGGGGCACGATCACACACTTTGCACCGAGCCAGTTTCCAAGGCTTTCACTTTGGTCTCCAGAGTGCGTAGAGACTCCAAAATAAGATTGAGAGCATTAGCTTCTCCCGACACAGAATCAGAGCCCGAAGGCAACACAGGTTTAGGGTTGCAAACTCTACAGGTGTTAATACAGGAAGAGATGTTAGCCTTAACCTTTTGGTAGAACCACTCCTGAGAAGACCCTCCTGATCCTATCGCGCTCCAATTTAAGGCGATAGGACTCATATACTCTCCAATCATCATCGTCAACTCTCTCACATTCATTGCACCGATTATCCACCAAACAATTATGCCCCCTACAACTCATACATACTGTGTGGGGGTCTACCGATGCTTTCGGTAGCCTCACCTTACAATCAGTCCTCACACACACTCTGAAACTCACAGCACTTGATCCAGACATATCTTTTATAGAAACGCCAATAACCAAAATAAAAAAACGGTCCACCTATCGCGCCATGCCAATTCAACAATCCAATTCAATACCAAAAAACCAATCAGATACTTAAAAGCGAGTCAAATCCAATCCAAAAAAACCTGAGCAGAGGTCTGTAAACAGTTGTTTACCGACCGGCGACAGAAAAAATATGAATAGAAATGGGAATGGTTCCTGATATCCCGCCTCCCAGCGGCGGGAATGGGTGGGTATACCACCTGGCCGTCCACTGCGTGTGCCGCGAGTTTTGAAATTCTGTCGGACTTCAGAAAATACAGCTATATATATATCTGTCAGGTAAGTGGCATGAACAAAACAGAAAGTAAACTGATAGCCTAATAGCTAGTACCCATATATTTTCCCATACTATTATAATATAAATATACACACCTTTTGTTACCATGGCCTAATTTTCCATCATCTCCTTCACCCCATGAATACACATCTCCATCAGCTGTCAGAGCAAGGCAATGCTTTCCACCAGAGTTGACGGCTACCTTTCGAATAACAATGTGCTGGATAGACTCAAGTAAAGTAGGTGTAGAAACTGACTCTACACCTCCAATGCCTAATCGCCCTCCAGCCCCATATCCTGTGGCATATACCTGTAAAGAGACAGAGATTATGGGGGTTAGTTTCCAACTCACTAAAAAATCACAGAGCATCAAAACAATGATTCATCATCAAAAATCATTTTATTTTTGAAGGAAAATGAGTTGAAAGAATAAGACTCGCCTTTCCATCAGCCGTGACAGCAAACAGAGTCTGTTCACCACCAATGAGCTGCACAGGTCTTAGCGCTGTTAGTGTGTCGCAAGGAGTTGGTAACTTGACTTTGGCTCCTTCAACACCTCCCAGCTGGCCTCTGTGGTTGTGGCCCCAACCAAAGATGCTGCCGCTGCCACCCCAAGACAGAGTCCAATCCTCAGGTCGTCTAAAAGAAACAAAAATCCATCATGAAAAAGGTATACAATTGTATCATATTTATATATAAAAAAAAACTTAATTATGTTACTTCTACCACTCCTATGATCTTTGGTAATTAATTAATGAAGCAAAAGTACCCACGTCATTCTTTTACCTAAAACAGAGCCAAATAAAATACAATCGAGCCTGAAAGTAAATAAAACATTTTCAACATTTTTACATATGGAAGATGAATTGTCTATCATCAAATTATTTGTCTCTCTGTTCCCAACTGGTCTCTCCACTTAAACTGGCTATGAAAACCTTTGCAAAGTAATAACTTATTTCTTACACACACATAACCACATTACAGCTTTCTAATAATTGTTTCCTAAACTTTAATGCATCTCACACTCACATGCACGAGCTCTTATGTATGCAGATCTTTTCTTCGTTTTCCATTACTGTTTATTCAAATAATGAGTAAAATAAGATATAGTTATAGTATTGTCTATTCAAATGATGAAAAAAACAGATACAGCTACAGTAAAATAATTACAAGTGATTATATGTACTATAAAATAACTTCATTATGCCAATTAGTTTGTGAATAAAAATTTTATATGGCAATGTCTAACAATGTCTAAATTAAACACAGTACCTATCTTTTGCACAGTTGGCCATGATAACAAGTAAAAGTAATTGAATACCTTCAAATATCCTATGAAAATTAAAGCTTTCTCTTGAGTATTATTATACTTACACCTCATACAACTCCAATTTATAATTCAGCTTTGCTCCCCTATTATGTCTTACATTGTTTTCTTCATGTTTTACCAACATTTATGTGTAATATAAATGCATTAATCAACTCTTATAAATCTGTCCAGGATAGAAAACTCTTGGGTGTTGGGATAAAGGTGGTTAAGTATGCAACACCAAGAAACAGACTCTAAACCAAAGAGAAAAAGCAATGAATCAGGAACTTAAACGGAAAGGATGACATCAATTTCCACTATACCTGTTGAACCACAATAAGAGCTGTTCATCATGTTGGTGTAAGAATGAGCTGTGATCCTCATGCTCTAAAGATAAAACTTCACCTTCTCCTAACATTTCGCATAATTTCTTTCGTACCTGAAAGAAAAAATAAATTGAAAACCATGAAAATTATAAAACTTACACAAAAAACATTAAAATGAAGAATGAACTTTATGCAACAACTCAGAAATCACAGGATAGTACTTACATCTGCACAGAAACCAGATGGAAGAGTGGTACGGTCAATCAATGACTTTAGCACTCTCGAAGCCGTGCAATACCGCCTGAACCATGCCCATTTGTGTGCTTCGCCTGATCCTACCCCGCTATCTAATTCCAGGTCACACGCTAGACCAACTAATACCTGTTGAAACATTACAAATATGAAATATGAATCAAAATCAAACCAAACAGCTAAGTTGCATTACAGTCACACAGCAATTTCCTTTCATAAAATAATATATCTAATTCATCAAAGTAAGAAAGGAAGAGAAAAAAGGGAAAAAAACAAAAATAATAATTAAAGTGTAAAATTAATCTCTTGTACACTGTAAAGAACAAGACAAAGTACCTAGAGAATTATACAGCAGCCAAAAGAGACAAACCAAAAATGAACTTGACAGTTTTACAGGACGTAGAAACTAAACGTATTTTGTTTCTCACTATTTGCAATAACCTAAAGATGCATAGCAATTTCCTTCAGAGAACTTAAAAAATGACTAACTATTACCTTAAAGAACTGTGAATGCATGAGATGCTTTCCACCCCTTACAAGTGGATCCTCATATTCTGCCTGTCTCAGCAGAGCCTCAGGTAATCCTTTAAGTAGACTTACAAGGGGCATCTCGGGAACAGTTTTACTTTCTACCGTCGGCTTTACAAAGCTACCCGACGATTCTAAACTTTCCGTGCTGCCCCGCAGCGAGGGAGGTGCAGGTGGGGCCAAACTCTGTGGGGTGGATGAAGGCAAACTTGATGGAGCGAGTGAAAGCTGAGGCACTGGAGAAATTGGTCTCGAAGGGGCAGGTGTTGAACTTGAGGAATAGGATGCTGACAAGAGGGCCCGGATGTTAAGTCCAGACCCTAGGTCTGTGGTTACAATTTTCCTCAGGGTCTTGAGAGCCCACATTCGCTGACTAGGAGCTGAGGAATTAGAAATATTCAAAAATTAACAAAAGCTTCGAAAATCACTGAAATACTTAACAATACTTATGGAGGAGTTATGGAGTTCCATTTGACAACGTCTGTGTGTGAGAGAGAGAGAGAGAGAGAGAGAGAGAGAGAGAGAGAGAGAGAAATTGCTGTATGGATCGTTAACGACTGGATTGGCTGTTGGGGAGTTCTGGGTTGTCTGCTGGTGCTGTTGGAGATCAGAGTTCTGTGTTTTGAGTGAGTCTTTAGTCAGAAGCTGTGAGAGACAGTAGTGTTGGCAGCATTTTAGTGAAAACATTGATATTCAGCTGAGTTGTGTGTTTTTGTTTGTTATTTGGTTGTTGTTAAGTTAGTGTTGTTTGCTTAGAGTTGTTGTGCCTGTGCTGTTGTGATTTTTTGTGTTGTTTGTGCAGTGGTCTTTTGTTGTGTTGTTAAGTTTTGTTGTTATGTGTGAGATTGTGGGTGTGTTCCTTGGTTGTTTGCTGTGTTGTTGAGTTGTGGTTGTGTTCCTTGGTGGTTGTTGTGTTGCTGGTTGTAGTCCTTGGTTGTTGTGTTGTTGTTGTGTTATTGGGTTGTGGTTCTTGGTTGTTGTTGTAGGTATCTCTGTGACCTCGACCGGCGGGCAGCACAGCATAGCCCTGGAGTATCTGGAGTTGGTAAGTACATGCTTGTTTGTTTGTTTGTTTGTTTTTTGTTTTTTTTGTAGGTATAGGTCAATTGTCCTGCATGTATGCTGTAGTGTAAAGAGGAAAGTGGACTGGGGTGAGTTGGGCAGATGGGGTGATTAGGTTTATGTGGGGGAAATTTTGCCAGCTTGTTTTTTTAGCTTGTGATCCTGCCACATACTGATCACTGATAAAGTTGTAATCCTTTAATTAGTTCTTTTAAAATGAAACAGTCACTTGGATAATATATATAAAAGGCTCATGCTACCAAACTTCTGGATTCTTATTCTTCACTACACACACTAATACAGTCTAGATCATAGCACAATAAAGCAAACAGTGATACAAAAGTAACCATGAGTGGAGCACATTGGTACTTGCTTACCTAAACAAAGCAATATTTTATCATGATAAACGGAATTATTTTCTTCAGTTAAGTTATAAGGAAACAATTTCTTAAAATAAATAATTGTCATACCACAGGTCTACTCCAAAGAACAAATGAGGGGCATATATACCTCAACAATTATATTGTAAACAATCCTCCCATAAAATTGGTGAGTCTTAGAATTACATTCTTCTTGTCTGCCATGAAACAACATAGCTCTTAGGCTACGACAAAAGTTACATGCTATTACAGGACAAAATCCTAGAGTGTGAAACATTATTCTACTCATACCTAAAGACGAGAGCTGTGCGCAGAGAGCAAGAGATGCTGCAAGACGTGACAAAATGGCACTTTGAGTACAAAGTGGTAATAAGGAGTCCAGCAAGCACATTGGTAAGTCAACTAATGGGCGGGACAGAAGGCGTCGATCGCTGTGCAAATCCCTAGGTGCTGCGCAAGGCATGAGTGGAAATACTGTAAATCGCCAACCCCAGCCATTCACAGATCCATCACTAGTGAATTTCCACCGCAATTCATCACCTGGAAAAGAAAGACAAAGTTTCCTTATATTTCCTGTCTATAAGTAAAGCTTCTCCATGTCAGTTATGATATCTTGTCAAAATATAAAGATGATATTCAAAATACATAGAATACTATATTATTAAAATGCAGTTTTATTTCTCAGTTTTTCATCATCAATTCTACATTAACATCATTCAAGTCCTTCTGTCAGATATCCTTTGGGGGTTTTTTTTTTTTTTTTTTTTTTTTAAGAGGGGGTTTTTTTTTTGGGATTTTTTTCCATGGATTAAACTAGCATGAGTTTTCTCTCCTTGTCTCTTTTGTGAACTTTCTACCAAAATTCCCATATGGTCTAACTTTCTCTATGCCCTTCTCATTATTTCCTGAGCCTTCATAATGATATTCATCCTGATACTTCCACATGAAAGCCTTTCTGACTAACAGTTCCTCGACCCTTCTCACCATATATCCAAGCCATTTCAGTCTGATATCTGTTAATTGTTTTGCCGTGTACTACACCTACAAACCCTTGAAACTTTTTGTAGAGCAATACCTACTCCTCAAAATGAAAAAATAATTATGCATTTAAAATTGGCAAACAAAGTGCCTTTGCTGATGTAGCAAGAACCTGAAATACCGACAGCATAAATCGTACCCGCAATGCGAACTTCAGTGGACCAATCTGACCATTCCCTCCCTGATCTTGTACATATAACTTTTCCAGCTCCATCCATAATAGTCAAAGGATCATGCTTCCTTTCTGTTGAACACTGTCGATCAAACTCAACTCTCAGAGCTTCAGCGCCTGAAAAATATCAAAGAATATATAAACAAAGTGGAAGTCAAATCCTTGTAATGCATAGATCATATCCTCTGGAATAAAATATGGAAAGCAAGTCTCTAAACTGAGTATAATTTTTTTTTACTCCCAATAAAACTCTAATGATGGCTTAATATAAGTAGTTAAGCTAATGAAGAAATAATGTACAGCCTCTATCTCCCAAAGATAAGACCAAATATACAACAAAGTCATATATTTACAATGACTTACCTGGTATCTTTACAGACCCTGACAGAGAAGAATCATCAGTATAAGGGTGAGAGCTCTCCTGCACAACAGGTTGGGGTACTGATCGCATGGCTTCAGTGTCAGAGGCAGCATCTTCTAGCTCTGTCACACACAACTCAGTAAGCATTCCTGAGACAGTCTGGTTTTCTCGTGCTAGGCCTTTAGGGAATAGGAAAAATATGTTAGGTTTTCCCATACTATTAGTCTGATATTAATTTATATGAAATAAATCAGAATCTCAAGTTACTTTCATAGTGAAAATACAGTAAAAAAAGACAAAAAAATTATTTATCATAAATAACAAACCTGAGGTCTTAACACTAGGATATATACTAGCCCCAGCTGGAAATCCAGTAAAATTTAAAAAAACTTGTGTGATCCAGGGACTATTGGCATCTGTACCTGGTCACAGGGTATTGGTAGTTCTCACAATGCCCTGGGCATCCTGTGACCTATCAGTTACTTTCTTACCACCTTTAAGAGAGGACAGGATTATTCTCTATCTCTTTAAAGCCGGTTTAGTTTACCAGTTTTTCATATCTTTCTTTGTTACCTTTCTCTGGGTGCTTTCAGTGTGTGTGTGTGATCTGGTAGGTTTGAGTAAGTTGTGAGATCATGGAGAATTTTGCTTCACCAATGGAACTTTCTTCGGGATCTCGCAAAAGACAAAGTAAATGCCCTGGAGTAAAATTACTAGCTATTACCTATAAGCACTTTAGTAATTGCTTCGGAAGAGCCTGGGCCTGCTCGTCCTGCTACTGCTAACTTCAGAAGATCAACTAAGACGCGGGCATCATCCTCTGTGAGTTTTCTTGTAAAATCATCCAGTCCGCTTGAATTTACATCATCATCAGGAACCTCTGCTTCATCTGACACCTAAATGAGGTTAATTACAATAGATAAATGAAATGGAAGAGGCATGGATTTGAATTTACAGTGTAAGCTGCACTCAATGATAGTTATAAAATGACAAAATAGTGTAGAATTATTTGATACAATTACTCTAAGTAAAGTACAATTGCATGATACAAAATGAAAAAAATGCAACAGGATGAACTACGTTGTATGAGAAAAACTATATTCAACATACTCACTAGAGTAAAATCTGCAAGTTAACACCACCAGTCTTTTGAATGACTTTAAGCCTAATCAACCACAGCTTCAGATGTATACCATTTCTATACAAACTTCCAGAATATTTCAAAATTTAAATTTTCATTACAGAAAATTACAGAATATATCAAAATCTTTATTGGAAACTACTATAATTAAAAAAATACATTTACGTAGAATGTTATGCATTATGCAAATCTTAAGAATTCCCACCTCATATCTACAATGATGATATAGTACTGGTAATCTTCTTAGATGTGAAGATATGTTAATTCAATTGTATTTCACATAGGAAAATGAAAAGTTTTTCTTAGAAACTCTTCCTTAACCCGTAATCGCCGAAGCGGTAAAAACAAAATTGTCTCCCGTGTGCCGGAGGTGTTTCGGAGTGAGCGCGGAAGCGGAAAAAATATTTTTTTCAAAAAATTACAGCACGCTTAGTTTTCAAGATTAACAGTTCATTTTTGGCTCCTTTTTTGTCATTAGCTGAAGTTTAGTATGCAACCATCAGCAATGAAAAAAATTTATATTATCATATATAATAATGCGATATATGATAGCGCAAAAGAAACGAAATTTCATATATAATTGTATTCAAATCGCGCTGTGCACAAAACGGTTTAAAGGTAAACACTTTTTTTTTTTGTTTACTTTTTTTTTTCGTTGTAAATGTACACTAAATTGCGATCATTTTTGGTATATAACACATTGTAAAACAATAAAAGCAACAAAGAGAAAATGTTATAACAAAATAATGCATGAATTCGTACGTGCGGACGTAACAATATTTTTTTTCAAAAAATTCACAAATAAATCTAAATATTGTCTTAGACTTCCAATTTCTTTCAAATAAAGACAAATGATTGAATATTACTATACTGTAAGAGTATTAGCTTACAATTGCAGTTTTCGACCATATCTGACGAGTTAAAGTTGACCGAATGTCGAATTTTTTTATATATATTTTTTTATATACAATTATTTCGGAAATAAGAAAAGCTACAACCTTCAACTATTTTTCGTTTTATTCTACATGAAATTGTGCACATTTTCATATATAAAACTCTATGAAATGCATAATATGAAACGGAGCAAATATTCTGAGAATGGGACGTACGCATTTCGGAGATTTGTGGCAGAGAATCCGCGCGCGGAGGGAAGGAAAAGAAAATGACAATTTTGTCGAAAATTGCATTTTTCCTAACTATACAAACCTGAGGTCCTTTAACAATAGGAAGGTAATAACTAGCGGCAGCTGGGTACGGTCGTAAGCTTCGAACAAGGGAGAAGACGGTAGTTAACTGCTTGTCCGATCGTGCGCGCGCCGCGCGCCCGAGAGGGTGAAGAATCACTTTTGCTTTAGGCCCATGCAAAAAGTTGCAGAGTGAGGGTGGCATGAGGTGTGGGACTATATGTAAAGGACCTCAGGTTTGTATAGTTAGGAAAAAATGCAATTTTCGACAAATTGTCATTTGTTCCGATACGTAATACAAACCCTCGGTCCTTTAACAATAGGAAGACTCACTTCTTGGTGGGAGGAATCTGAGTCTTTTTGGTGAACAGACTGGTGTTCGTCCAACCCTGGAGTGCCTCCCTGGTCGTAAGAGCAAGGGAGGGATCCAAACCTCTGTCCGATTGATCGGGGTGTGCACCGCAGGATCAATGGTCAGACCTCTGGGCCAAGTACTAAGAGAGAGGCAAGCGTATCTCTTCGTACCAGCAAGCAAGAACTTGTTCCTGTTTGCAAGAGACAATCATAAAATGATGGGTTTGTCTCAATTTGGCATCACTTCCTCCCCCTTGTTGGAGGAAGTGGTGGATATTTACTCCTATCCCTACTGAAAGGGATAGGATTGGTGCTCTATTGAGTAGCTCACCTGCATCTCGTCCTTACCCAGCAGGGTGACGACCGTGTCCCTCTACCCAAAGGTAGAGGGAAGAAAAAGATGGGAAGAGGAGCCAGTCACACTCATTCCTCATCCATTCTTACGGTCACACCAGGACTCGATGCTGTTCAGCCTGCGCGGGTCTGGGTTAACTACACAACGTGTTGAGCAACCACCACGGTTCCCAAGGAAAAAGATCCAAGGAACTGTGGGCAATATCCGAAGGTAGAAGGAGGTGCATGCGGTCCGGTTGGACCAGGCGCCTGCCTTCATTACCTGCGCCACGGAGAAGTTCTTGCGGAACGCGAGAGAATGATGAAGAGGCGTCCACACTCTTCCTGGGTGTCGAGTTTCTCAGACAGCTCCGTCGCACCTTCACAGGACAAAGCAGCATAGCCTTCGTATCGGAGGCGGTGACGTCCATTAGGGAGGGTATTGTGAAGGACTCGAACCAATCGTCAGTTACCGAAGGGTTCTGAGTCTTCGCTACGAAGATCGGTACGAAATCGAGCGTCACAAATCCCCATCCCTTTGTGCTTGACTTCTCAAGAGAAGTCATGCAGTTACCTAAGATGAAAAGAAGGGAATAGTCGTATGACCTATCCCTCTTCTCGACTTTGGTTATGTACAGTACTCATACTGACAAGCTATTAAGACGAAGTAATGATTGCTCTGGAACAACCGAACTAAGTCCACAGCATAGTTCGTAACTGACTCGGACGCTCTGACAGCTGCCGACTGACTGGTTCGGAATCAGTAGAGGCAAGTTGTCCAAGCATCCGGGTAAGTCACGTGACCTTCGCCCTTTAAAGAGTTATGCTGAGAGACCAAACAAATAAAATATTTGTTAGTCACCGATGCCGGACGGCGCGGCGATGATTCTCTTAATGCATAAGCTCAAAAGGCGAAAGTCAATTGCCTTCAAAAGACCGAGGGTCCCTGATGGCAAGAAAATCTCATAGACGTTGAATCTCAGCTTAAGGAGAAACACTATGTGACGTTGAAGACGAAGGTAGGCAATGAATGCAAATCTACGTCTTCCAGCTGAATCGAGAGAAGGAATCTCAAGATTCTAAAACCTGTGCTTACAAATGACTGAAAACGCTAACCGCCCATTTCATTGCTGTCCGTTGTGCAATGAAAGCGGGGCGTTCTTCAGTAATGAAACACAGGGGAGAGCCGCTTGAAGAACTGCTTCTCATGGGCTGAACGTTTGGAAGTAGAGCTGGCAGGTGTGGGAGTAGGCGATGTCTTTCAATACATCTGCTAATCCGGGGTGTGAAACAATGAACAATTGTACACCTCCGAATACAAGATATTTTGAGGACAAACTCAGATTCCGCAAAAATCATTCGCATTATCGGGATACGATGCAGCAAGAGACTATTACAGAATTCTGTTACCGTGCGGTAAACAGAAAGATGAGTCGAATAGATATCTCTGTTTAAAATTCTCGCAATACCGAAGACGATGAATACTAGCGTTTCTCAGCAGTAGATGGTCATTCATGTATGCGAGAATCCCCGTTAATCAGAGACTTAAGTCCGTGATTGTTTGGGCAGAGATACGGTTGTTATTCAATCCAAGCAGGTGAGAAAGACATAAACAACCGTCTATCTCAAAGCGGCAGCTGATACTGAAATGCCTCGGGCAATTCAATACGCAGTAGCTGTCGCTGACTCGTCATCCTGAGTTGCCAAGTAATCCTTTCCACGAGGAAATGCGTTCGGCTAGAACCACCGAGCATAAAAAGATATGCTCGAGCAATTATATTTAAGCGAAACGAATTTCGGTAAATATAAAAGCTAAAATGGTGTTGTTTGTGACAACACCATAAGTATATAAATTGAAACTGGAAACTCCTGGGAGGTTGAGCAGGCAACCCGGGTTGCAGTTCAATTAGAATACTTTTCGTCTAAGTCGCAATCCGTAGAATAACCAGGATATGCGCCTACCCCTCGGACCATTCACTGCTTAGCAGAATCATGTCGCGAGGTTAATATACGTAGTATATTTGTAGGATTCTGAACAACGATCTCCATCCTAAATTCTTTCCTTCAAGAAAACAAAATAAGGATTGGAGATCGACCACCTTCGTTCTCTATTAAAGAGAGTGAAGGAGAAGTCTTCCTCGAAGGAAAGCTTCAATGGTGAACAGAATACTAAGACGATAGTTCCAGCCAAACTGGATATTCCCGTCCGTTCTTCTCTATTCCAGGTTGGTCCGCTACTGTGAGATAGTCTTCTTTCAGCAGCAGTCTTCTCCTAATGCTAGAAATTCCAGGAATTCGAGCATAGGCGAGGTTCCCGATTATCTTGTAACATATCGGGGGGGATTCTTGTCTCGCTCACTTTGGACCGTGTCTCGCCTAAGTGTTGGAGATCGTAAGAAACTCTAAACACTCTGAATGCGCTAGAAATTCCGTAGAATTCTAAGCAGTCTGGCGAAACCCCCACCGAATTCGTCAAACGATATCGGCTGGTGGTCCTCTCGATTCCCGTAGAAATCGAGAATGGGGCAGGATCCCTCCTCAACGACCGGGCTTACGTCAGGTAGGACCCGAAGGTCCCCCCTGGTAGCGCAGTCCCCGCCAACGTGGGATCCTACAGAGAAATCTCTGTAGGATCCTTCCCCTTTTCCCTCGTAGCCGTAAGGAGAGAGGGAATGGGGGAGGATTGGATACTCCCTCGCCTTCCCAGTGGAACTAGCAGTTGGAGAAGAGTAGGAGCAGCCATCGCCTTGCGGCGATGGCCTCTCAGAGTCTGGGAAAAGTATCGTCAGAGAAAACGTTTTTCCCGAGGAGGGTTACGAACTCTCACTGTAGGTAAGGGTCTGCCGCCACTGTGAACGTCGTCTGGGTGGGGTGCTGATCGACACCTGACAGAGAGAGCCGATACCGTCCTCCGACTCATTCCAGTCCTCGTCGAGGTCGAAACCTCTCAGGAGGACCGAAGGAGTATTTAAATACGGTGTCCGAAGACACGTAGAAACGCCGCTGTCGCAGTAGAGGAGGTGGAAGTAGCTTGATCGACCGGCCAGAACTGAGAGAGCCTTCTTGTCCGGAGACGAGAGACTCTGGTTCAAGACAGAATTGGTAAGCTCCGATCGCGGCATACCCACCGTCGGTTTGGGTTCCCTCTCGGGCCCCAAAACGACTCGAGCAGAGACATGGGCTCTGCTGGTGGGAGCGGCGATCCTTCCCCCCGGTCGTGTGCTGACGAATCAGTGCATAACCTGGGTAAAGTTACTCTGAATCTCGGAAGTTACAGCGTCTTGAGGAGTAGGACCGTCCAGTCCCTCCAAACAAGAGCAGCTCCCAGGACCCTCCTCCTTCAGAAGAAGGACCAGCAACAGATCCCTGACGGTTGCCTCCAATCACTTGCGCGTACGTCCTGGTTGGTCCTAAGACCAACCATGGCACGTCGGCGTCGTGACGGGATCGTGAGCGGCGCATCTCTCACGATCACTCCTATATACCTAGCTCTTCCTGGCGTATGCCGAGGAAGTTGAAGGTATCGGAGAGACAGAACTGACGCTACCCCCTCTCCCCCTGACGGTCGCTCCAATCACTTGCGCGTACGTCCTGGTTGGTCCTAAGACCATACGTGGCACGTGCGGCGTCGTGACGGGATCGTGAGCGGCGCACCTCTCACGATCACTCCTAGCTACCTCGCTCTTCCCGGTGTAAGCCCGAGGAAGTTTGAAGGTAGTGGAGAGACAGACCTGA
>NC_087219.1:32907360-32943019 GCF_015104395.2 Macrobrachium nipponense
CATATGGTAATTTGAAAAAAATAGTATAGTTTTGCCTTTCTTTGAAAGGTGGTTTCATAATTTCAAGGCAGTTATTGGGTATATAAAGACAAGGATTGCACTGAAAGATGACCTTCAGCAGTTTAGAATTTTGCAGTAGGCATTCACAGTCTATATAGACTGCACTAGAAGATTGATAAATTTATCCAAAACACTGACATTTTAAGAAAGTATCTCACTGGGACTTCATGCTCATGTTATTTAAAAAGAGATATACGTAGTGTGGGATGATGAATGAGGGACCTTTGGCTAGTGCTAAGATGTCTCACAAATGAGAAACCCATTGTGAAAAGCCACCCTGTACGTGCCCTGGAGGGTGACCTGCCGTAATAAATTTTAGAGTACAGTAATACCTTGGGTTACGAATTTAATCCGTTCCAGAACCTGCTTCGTAACCTAAAAAATTCGTAACCTAAACGGATTTTCCCATAAGAATGTTATAAAAAGCAAATAATGCGTTCCAACCGACCATGAATGACCATTTCAATTCATATTTTTCCATTTATTTTTGTTCACTAAGGATTGAAAATTCGTGTAGGAATTACATAAAATGATAAAATTGAAAAATGAATTAAATATAAACCACCTAGATTTAATATGCATGCCAGATAAAACCTGAACTTTACCTTTGGCGAGTGTGGCTACTGGCTTGACTGGAGACGGGAGGAGGGGAAGGGTGAGGAGGAGAGGGTTAGGGCTTGGGGGGGAAATGGCAAATCCCTCTGTGAACACTCTGGAAGACTTTCTGGTTCTTTCTCTAGAGAGCACCGTTCACTACAATCACTAATTTTACGCTTACGCGACACTGTGCGTCTTTCACAATTTTGAAAAAATATTTTTCTATGGAGGCTTGCTTTTGCCTGTTCTTTAAAATTTTATAGAAAATGACCCACCCATTATCGATAAACAAATTTGTTGCACGCCCTGACGCAGCCTTATTCGGTGCCTTTTTCTCGATAAAACTTTTCACAATTTCCCAGTGTTTCAAAAAATCCTTGATCTCACTCGAAGGAAGCGACTGTGCAGGCGTCTTCCCCTCCTCCTCAGATGAGATCTCTTCCGTTACCTGTCTCTGTTGCTCCTTGTGTAGCTCCAACAGCTCGTCGGTCGTCAGCTGCTGCCCATGCTCAGTCAGGAGGTCCTCGATGTCATCCGTGCAACCTCCAGCCCAAGGACATGCCCCAAGGATACAATCTGTCTTCAACTGCCCCCTTCTCGACGGTTTCGAACCCTCAAAATCTCGTTCAGCAACGCAGTCGGGCCACAGTTTCTTCCATGCAGAATTTGAGGGTTCTCCTGGTGATTCCCTGCCAGGCTTTTGTCAGTCAGATTGAGGCAGTTGTAAACAGAGTAGTGATCCTTCCAAAACTCTCTGAGGGTAAGGTTGGTGCCTTCCGTCATCTCAAAGCAGCGCTGGAACATAGCCTTCGTATACAATTTCTTGAAATTGGCGATAACTTGCTGGTCCATGGGCTGGAGTATTGGAGTGGTGTTGGCGGGCAAGAACTTGACTTTAATGAACTTGATTCGTCCAGTAAGTCCTCTTCAACGGATGAAGGATGGCAGGAGCATTGTCCATCACAAGTAAGGCTTTGAATGGGAGGTCCTTCTCCCGGAGATACTTCTTCACCTCGGGACCAAAAACCTCGTTCATCCACTCGACGAACAAAGATCCTTGTCACCCAAGCCTTGGTATTAGACCGCCATATCGTGCACAGCTTCTTCTGCACGTTGTTTGTTCCGACACGGCATACAAACCTTCGGTCCTTTTACAATAGGAAGGTACTAGCGGCAGCTGGATAGGTCGTAAGCTTTCGAACAAGGGGTTCGGTAGTTAACTGCTTGTCCGACAGGCGCGCGCGCGCGACTGGTAGGTAAACAAATCACTTTTGCTTCGGCCTGCTGGCGTGTGGACGTGTATCCATCGCTCTCTGCCCGCTTCATCGTCGTTTGCTTTCGCATGAATTGTGTTTTTTCTTTTTCTATGTATCTGATTGAAACTGAATTGTAAGTACAATCATTTCATTGAATTCATTGTGAATTAAAGGATCTTGGTTCACAACGCCTCCGATTACCCGAGTGCCGGGACTGAAGGGCGTAATTGCGGGAATTCATTTTCCCAGAATGATCCTCGTATTGTGTATGCTCGGTGCCGAGGGCGGGAGCGCTCGCTCCGAGCGTATATTGGGTTGGAAATGTGTAGATGAAAATCGTAAGTAAGTGCTCTTTTCATTTATAATTTTTTTGACCTGTATGCCCGTTGCCGAACGAATGCGCTCGGCACGGAAACTTATTCAGTATGAAAGTGGAATCGCAAGTACAGTATTCTTTTCATTTTCATATATTATTTTTTTATTTGTAGCAATACCTCATTTTGGATCAGTTTCCGAGCTTGCCCGGAGATTGATCCTTCCCCCTTTTTAATTTGAATGAAGTGAAATCGCAAGTGCAGTTCTTTTTCATTTTCATTTTTTTATTGAGATTGCATTGTTGACTGGGATCAATGTTCCGCTATTCACGGGAATTGATCCTTCCCCTTTTTATTTGTATGAAGTGAATCGCAAGCGCAGTAGTCTTTTCATTCATATATTTGTTGATTGCATCATTTCATTATGGATCAAGGTTTCCAGAAACCTTGATCATAAAGGTAAGGAATGAAACCTTTCACTCCTTGCGCTCGGTACCGAGGGCGCAAAAATGCGCTCGATCCGAGCCCTTATTCATTGTGAAGTGAATCGTTTTGCAAGATGCATTTTCATTTTGTTCTTATTATTGATTGCATCAATTTTATTTGGTTCAAGTTCCGCTCAGTCAGGGAATTGATCCTTATGCCTTGTATTCGTGCCGATGGCACGATTGCTCTAGGGCTCTTATTTTGTTGTTGGGTACATGGGGACTGTGCGGGGGTGGGGAACGAGACCCCCCCCGCTCAGTTTCCCACAGAATGACTCTCTTGGGGGGGGGGGTTGGGGGGGGGAGGTTATCGGCGTTCTTCTCCTCGCCCGATCCGTCGAGCGCGGGGGAGGGCGCTCGGTGCCGCCGATGTACAATTGTATTAGGGGTCTTCCACTCGTTCGGGAGGGATCAACCCCCGCACGAGGGGGATTTCCCCCCCATTAATCGCTACTACTATTATTTCCGCAGGTGCTACTGCCACGAGGGTGACCTTGGTGAGGTATGGGCGTCCTTCCAATTGCAGAGCGTGCTGGTGTCCAGGGGCTGCGGTTCTATGTCGGGGGCCTACTGGGCGGTCACCCATGGAGTGGTGACCACCGCAACCAGGTGACGACGTCCCTCCTCACCTGGTGTACTCTCACGTGGTAACAGTCTTGCCTACAGCCGCTGTGAAGTGCCGTTCGCCGTACCGAGAGGGGGGCGTGCCGCCGACCGCTCTGTGGTTGCCGCGCTGCAGCGACCACACTTCCGCTGCCCTAGGAACTCGCCCCTGGACCTGCCGCCGGTACCAGGATGTTGCTGGCTGCTGCTCCACTTCCTGTGTTTCCGGTGCTGCCTGCCGTACCTGCCGATTCTGGGCTGACTGTGTCCATGCAGTTGCTGCGCTGGCTGTCCCTGCCGTTGCTGCGCTGGCTGTTCCTGCCGTTGCTGCGCTGGCTGTCCCTACCGATGATGTGCTGGCCGTGCCTGCTGTTCCTGGATGCCCATACCTGCTGATGTCGTCCCTGTTCGTGGTGGTACTACCCCAGACTTTTGGTCTGTCTGTACAGGTGCGTCCGGGCCCTGTGGGCTTCGGCTACAGCAGCCCCGGCTCCGCCCTGGATAGCAGATCTTACGTCTGTCCTGAGGAAGCTGACGAAGAAGAGGAGGAAGGTGTCGTGGTCGTCGTCTTCATCTTCTTCATCGTCGTCGGCCGCCGCCTCTTTCCCCTTCGACTTCTAAGGCTTTACAGCCGAGGAAGAAGAAGGTCGCCTCCTCCCTCCTAAGAAGTCTCCCTCGGAGCTTCTCGGGACCCCGTCCTCACCTCGGTGGGACGGAGGGTTCCTTCCGCTGGTCCTCCTGCTCCTTCGGGAGCGGGGGCCCCAACCCGTCTCTTCTTCCGCAAGGAAGAAGACTACGGGACCAGATGGGTTACCGGCTAACACCGGTACTTCTCAGCCTGGTGTCAGTGGTTCTGCCACTGCATCAGGGTCCGTCTCGGCCTCTCGTTCGCGGGTAGTACCGAGTGTTACGGTCGCCTACCAGCGACCGTGCAGCCAGGAACCAGACCTCTGAGTCCGCTCAGCGTCAGGTTCACGGCACGGGGCGGAAGACTGGTGACAGCCGCTCATGCGACTCTCACCAGACCAGCTCTCACTCTCGCGGTGAACAGCTGGCTACCCGGGGACGTGACGGTCCACGGACCGACCACGGGCTGAGGCTGGAAAGAGGTTCCTCCCGTTCGCCGGTGCCAGCCCACGGCTGGAACCAGCGACGTGACGTGCCGTGAGGACAAGCACCGGTCTCACTGCGACAGTGGAGCCTGAAGGTCGCCTGACCGTCGCTCTCACAGAGAGCGATCGGGAACGGCAACCAGCACCAGCTCTTCTGACACTCGAGATCGGGGCCGCTGTGCTCAGTCCAGCAGTTCTCCACAGCGAGACGGTTCGACCAGGCCTGCAGCTCGATCGTCACCGCGGGTTGACGATCGCCTGCAGCCCTCCAAGCCTGCTGGTTCTGCCAGCGAGCGACGAGGGAGCGTCAGGTCTGCCTCTCCCGTACCTTCAAACCTCCTCGGGTTACACCGGGAGGAGAGGTATTGAGGAGTGATCGTGAGGGGTGCGCCCCTCATGATCCCACCACGACGCCCTACGTGCCAGGCACGGTTCTTGGACCGAGCCAGACGTATGCGCAAGTGGATGGGGAAGACCGAGAGGGCTGTCGCTGTTCCCCTTCTAGGAGGAAGGTTCTCGGAATGCTCTTGTTCGAAGGGCTTAACGTCCCACTCTGCAAGATGCTGTACTTCCGAGATCCAGAGGAACTTTGCCGAGGTTACGGCGCTGATTCGTCAGCACAATGACCTCGGGGAAGGATCGCCGCTCCCACCAGCAGAGCCACGTCTCGGCTCGAGTCGTTTTGGGGCCCGAGAGGGAACCCAAACCCCTCGACGTGGGTCGGCCGCGATCGGAGCTTGCCGACTGTGTTGAACCAGGTAGTTCTCTCGTCTCCGGACAAGAAGGCTCTCTCAGTTCTGGACGGTCGAACAAGCTACTTCACCTCCTCTACTGCGACAGAGGCGTTTATACGTGTCTTCGGACACCGTATTTAAATACCCCTTCGGTCCTCCTGAGGTTTCGACCTCGACGAGGACTGGAATGAGTCGGAGCGGTATCGGCTCTCTACTGTCAGGTGTCGATCACCCCACCCAGACGACGTTCACAGTGGCGGCAGACACTTACCTACAGTATGAGTTCGTAACCCTCCTCGGGAAAACGTTTTCTCCTGACGATACGTTTTCCCAGGCTCTGAGAGGCCATCGCCGTAAGGCGATGGCTGCTCCTTTTCTTCTCCAACTGCTAGATCTCGATTTCTACGGGAATCGAGAGACCACCAGCCGATATCATCTGACGAATTCGGTGGGGGGTTTCGCAGAGTGCTTAGAATTCTACGGATTTCTAGCGCACTCAGAGTGTTCGAGTTTTTTTACGATCTCCAAACACTCAGGCGAGACCACGGTCCAAAGTGAGCGAGAATCCCCGCATAATTGTTACACGATAATCGGGAACCTCGCTTATTGCTCGAATTCCTGTAATTTCTAGCATTTGGAAGAAGACTGCTGCTGAAAGAAGAGTATCTCACAGTAGGCGCTTAACCTGGAATAGAGAAGAACGGACGGGAACTTCCAGTTTGGCTTGAACTATCGTCTTCGGTATTCTGTTCACCATTGAAGCTTTCCTTTGGGAAAGACTTCTCCTTCACTCTCTTGACTAGAGAACGAAGGCGGTCGATCTCCAATCCTTATTCTCATTCCTCGAGGGGAAAAGAATTTAGGATGGAGGTCGTGGTACAGAACCTACAAATATACTACGTATATTACCCTCGCGACATGATTCTTTAACAGTTGAATTGTCCGTGGGGTAGGCGCATACCGTAGTTAACTCTGCGGTTTGTGACCGAGACGAATTGTATCTTAATTGAACTGCAACTCGGGGTTGCCTGCAACCTCCCAGCAGTTATCAGTTTCGATTTTAGATACTTGGTATTGTCATGACAACACCAAATCAGCTTTTGTATTTACCGAAATCCGTTTCGGTTAAATATAATTGCTCGAGCGTATTATTTATGCTCGATGGTTCTAGCCGAACGCATTCCTTCGTGGAATAATGGATTACCTGGCAACTCAGGATGACGAGTACCCGCCCCCGAGCTACTGCGTATTGAACTGCCTGATAGCGGCTCAGTATCAGCTAGGTCTCGGAGATGCACGGTCGGTTACGTCTCTCTCTCCCCTGGTTGGATTGACTACCGAACCGTATCTCTGCCCAACAATCATGGACTTAGGTCTCTGATTAACGGGGATTCTCGCAATAATGAAGGACCATCTTACTGCTGTGACGCTCGATTTCATCGCCTTCGACATTGCGAGAATTTTCAACAGAGATATCTCTTGGACTCTTTCATCTTTTCTGTTTTACCGCACGGTAACAGAAGTCTGTACTAGTCAACCGCTGCATCGCACTGCGATAATGCGAATGCTTTTTGCAGACATCTGGAGTTTGTCTTCAAAATATCTCGTATTCGTAAGGTGTCAATTTCATTGCTCGCCCCCGAATTAACAGTTATTGTCAGAAGACTCGCCTACTCTCCGACCTGACAGCTCTACTTCCAAATGTTCAGCCCATGAGAAGCAGTTTCTTCAGGCAGTAGTTTCCCTGCTTCATTACTGGAAGCGCTCCTGCTTTTATTGCAACTACGATCCTCACCGGACAGCAATCAATAGCGGTTTAGCGTTCTCAGTCTTTGTAGCACAGGTTCAGAATCTTGAGATCCTTCTCTCGGTTCAGCTGTGAAGACGTAGGTTGCATTTTCTGTACACCTTCGTCTTCAACGTCACATAGTGTTGTTTCTCCTTACCCGAGAATCAACTATACTATGAGATATCTTGCCATCAAGGACCTCGGTCTCTAGAAGGCAATTGACTTTCGCCTGTTGGGCACATGCCTTAAGAGAGTCATCACCTTGCCTTCTGGCATCGGTGACGAACAAATTATTTGTTTAGTCTCTTGGCATAACCCTGTTAAGGCGAAGGTCACGTGACTTCGCTCGAGTGCTTGGACAACTTGCCTCCTACCGAACGCAGTCAGTAGGCAGCTGTCAGAGCGCCCAAGTCTGTTACGAACTTCGCTGTGGACTTAGTTCGGTTGTTCCATAACAATCTTTTCTTCGTCCTAACGGCTTGTCACAGTACCCATACCATCGACACCCAACATTGAGTGTCGGCTGTCCTATTCCCTTACTAACGAGAACAACAACTTCGCTGCAGACGGATAGACCAGTATGGGTACAGGACATCACCGAAGTCGAGAAGAGGGATAGGTCATACGACAATTCCCTTCTTTTCCTCTGAGGTAATTGCATGACTTTGCCTGCGAAGTCAAGCATCCAGGGGATGGGGATTCGTGACGCTCGATTTCGTACCGAATTCGTAGCGAAGACTCTGAACCCTTCGGTTCCTGACCGATCGGTTTAGAGTCCTTCACAGTCCCCTCCCTAATGGACTTCACCGCCTTCGATGCGAAGGAGATGCTGCTTTGTCCTGTGGAAAGCACGACCGCTGCTTTCTGAAGAAACTCGACATCCCAGGCGGAGTGTTGAAGACTCTTCGTCAGCACCAAGATGACCTAGAAGTACACTCCCTCGAGTTACACAAGAACTTCTCCGTGGCGCAGGCTGAAGGCAGGGGTCTGGTACAACCAGACACTGGCACCTCCTTCTACCTTTTGGATATTGCCCACAGGTCCTTGGATCGTTTTCCTTAGGACCCGTGGTGGCTGCTCAACACGTTGTGTAGCTAACCCAGACCCTAGCAGGCTGAACAGCATCGAGTCCTGGTGTGACTGTATGAATATATAGTGAATGAGAAAGTGACTGGCTTCTCTTTCTATCTTTTTCTACCCCTCTACCTGTGGGTAGAGGGATACGGTCATTACCCTGCTGGATAAGGACGAGATGCCGGTGAGCTATATGACAGAGCCCCATCCTATCCCTTTCACTAGGGCATAGGAGCAGAATATCCACCACTTCCTTCTACAAGGGGGGAAGTGGATGCCGACAAGAGTCAAACCCATGACTTTATATTTGCTCCTGTACAGGAACAAGTTCTTGCATTGCGGTACGAAGAGATGCGCATGCCCCTCTCTTAGTACTCGGTCCAGAGGTCTGACCATTGATCCTGCGGTGCACACCCCGATCAATCGGACAGAGGCTTGGATCCCTCCCTCGCTCTTACGACCAGGGAGGCTTCCAAGGTTGGGCGAACACCAGTCTGTTCACAAAAGACTCAGATTCCACCCACCAAGAAGTGAGTCTTCCTATTGTAAAAGGACCGAAGGTTTGTATGCCGTGTCGGAACAAATGACAATTTGTCCAAAATTGCATTTTTCCTAACTATACAAACCTGAGGTCCTTTTACACATAGCCCCACCTCATGCCACCCCTCACTCTGCAGTTTTTTGCTTGGGCCAAAAGCAAAAGTGATTTGTTTACCTACCAGTCGCGCGCGCGCGCCTGTCGACAAGCAGTTAACTACCGAACCCTTGTTCGAAAGCTTCGACCTATCCATCTGCCGCTAGTACCTTCCTATTGGAAAAGGACCTCAGGGTTTGTATAGTTAGGAAAAATGCAATTTTGGACAAATTGTCATTTTTCTTAAAGGCGCGTGGATTTTCCGAGTGATACACGAGGAGAGGCTTAACCTTGCAATCCCCGCTTGCATTGGCACAAAACAGTAGGGTTAGATGGTCTTTCATGGGCTTGTGACCGGGAAGTGCCTTCTCTTCTGCCGTAATGAACGTCCTCCTGGGCATCTTCTTCCAGAATAACCCTGTCTCGTCGCAATTGAAGACTTGTTGGGGGAGGTATTTCTCGGAATCCACGAGCCTTTTAAACACTTTTACGTAAGCCTCTGCCGCCTTTGTATCTGAGCTTGCAGCCTCACCATGGCGAACAACACTGTGGATGCCAGTCCTTCTCTTAAATTCTCGAACCAGGCCATGGCTCGCCTTAAAACTGTCTTTTTCACTGTCTGCTGATGTGCCTGGCTCATTTTTACTCAAATCTTCGTAGATCTTACGAGCCTTTTCGCAAATGATGCTCTCACTTACGGAATCTCCTGCCAGCTGCTTCTCGTTTATCCAAACCATGAGCAAATTTTCTACATCGTCGAGAATATAAGGCCGTTGTTTTGTCAATACTGTGACACCTTTTGATGCTTTACTGGCTTTAATTTCTTCCTTTTTCTTCAAATAGTTGCAGATTGTTGATTGCGACCGCTTGAAGAATGCTGCAATGTCTTTCACGCGCTCGCCTTTATCATGCATTTGGATAATTTCCTTCTTCATTTCGACTGTAATCATCTCCTTCTTTCGTATGCTTTCCTTCTTGCTGCTTGCCTTTGTCATCTTGGGAGCCATTGTCTTTAGTATTTGGGTAATAGTAATGTATAAGCTATCACGGAAACACAACACGTGCGCAATCACTAAGCAAATTTGAGAGCGTATCACGGACAGATGCGTTTCAATCTTAACGCCAGCGAGATAGTGAAAGAGTTATGGTTTAAAAAGGGTCAAGGGATGCGTGGGAGGAAGTCACGTGACCCTCGTTAAGTTTTGGCCGAAAAAAATGCGTTCGCAGATCCCACGCTCATCTGATGTCCGATGTAAACAAAGCAGGCATTAAGTTTTGGCCGAAAAAAATGCGTTCGCAGATCCCACGCTCATCCGATGTCCGATGTAAACAAAGCAGGCGGCCTCCCATGATAGAAATTCGCGCATTCGTATTCCAAGTGAAATTCGTATTCCAGAATGAGGGCGTCACTTCGTAAGTTAAAAATTCGTATCTAATCGGTTCGTAACCCAAAGTATTACTGTATAAAGTTTTAGTGGTTAATTGTAGTCATTATTTTTTAAATTATGTTACAGGTATGAGATCTTTATTGTTTCTGATTAAATTATGTTGATGATTTCATACTAATTTACCCTTACTTATATTGGTTATCATTATTAGTTTTTGTATAGTTCACAATATGTAAAACCTTTCCCATAGACTAAACATGAGAGGATAGTGTTCTTTAATACAAAGGCTATACATAAACCCAAATATGGTGTACCTAAAGTTTCAGGCTCCAAAATTTTACGTATATATTTCTTTGAGAGTTCCAAATGTAGGTGTGGATGATGATAATGTATTTAATAATAAAACTAAGAAAATGTTGGCACCCATTTGTTAATGGTAATTGAGTGAAGAAAATGAGTGCTGTGCATTTTTGTAGTTCACTTTGCTGTTAGTGTATGTAATGAGAATACTGTACACTTCTTGACTACCATTGAAATTCATTATGCATGCAAAATATAATAAAATGAACCTTTTTGACTAGAAGCATTATCAGGGCATAGCCAGAGAAGGATAGTTACAGCTGTACTAGTTTTCTTCGTATATTGTAAGAAGTTATAGCAGAATTGTTCTTTTATGGTCTGATCAGTTTCTTTATCATTATTAAAGGTAGATTGGTAGATGCGAGTGTGTTGAAATTATCACAGTAGGAGTTTTGAGTTAGTAATGTGATATTAAGGTCTGAGGAGAGAGCAGTTAATTGTCCACAAAACATCATGAAGATCTAATAAATCATTTAGTTTTCAAAGACTGTACAGTACATATTGTGTTTTGTTAATTCTTATGTCATATGTCTTAGAGTCAGCTTTTTCAAGCTGTTTTGCTTTACTTTTGATTTAAATATGTTTATATCTTTGCCGTTGACTATAGTATGTTATTTAGCAAACTTCTGTTTTAGACAGTTGCTTCTAAACCATACATAAAGACAACTATAAACCCAGGAACTATCAATGACTAGAGACTACCATGTAATTTTGGTTTTGTTTTATACTTCTTATAAGTTATATTATCAATATTGTGCTTGTAACACATTTTATTTCTTAATAGGCACGATAGCAAGAATAGGTCACCACAAGGTGTACGTGCAACCACATGATGGAGGCTCCTCATGAAGCTGAGCATGTCTGCCGTGGTTCCTTCACCAACTAAAAGATTTGCTATTGGTATGTTTATTACCCACGTGATTCCTGGCAGTTTTGTGAATATAGTGTTGCGGTATAAATCTTTACCTTTTGCTCTCACTACGTAAGAATAGTGTGAAATATCTCAGATACTTACATAATGTTTTATATTCTTATTTTTGTATTAGTACATTTTCCTTATACTTTGTGTGCTGTTTGTTGTAACTCACTGATCAGTTGTTCAGTTTGTATAAGTATTTTTTTCAGCAGTAATTATAGTATTTGTTCCGACACGGCATACAAACCTTCGGTCCTTTTACAATAGAAGGTACTAGCGGCAGCTGGATAGGTCGTAAGCTTTCGAACAAGGGGTTCGGTAGTTAACTGCTTGTCCGACAGGCGCGCGCGCGACTGGGAGGTAAACAAATCACTTTTGCTTTCGGCCTCACAGCGAGTAGACGTGTGTTGTTCGACGCTCTCTGCCCGCTTCTCGTCGTTGCTTTCCTTGAGTATATTGTGTTTGTGTATGAAAGAATCATTGTAGTACAATCATTTCTCTTTATTCATTTAATTGTGATTTATTGGTCAATCATGGAATCTCCTCGCCTCGCTACCCACGGAGACTATGCCCGGGTACCGAAGGGCGTAAATGCGGAAAGTTCCGCTCATTCCCCAGTAAATTGACCCAAATATTTTGTGCGCTCTTTCCGTTGTCGGGGGTGCGAATGCACCCAGCCGAGCCCTGTGAAGTGTGTAATAATTGGTCGGAGGCGCAGTGGACTTTGGTATGAGGGCAGGAAGAAGCGAAGGCCTGCAAAGGAGTCGTCTGAAAGCTCGCTCCCGCGACTCCTTTGGTTACGGACACTTCGTCTTCTTTCCTGCCGCCCGCTCAGCTCCCACGTTTGGCGCCTTCTCCTTCGGAGGGGGTTTCTAGGTCCTTCTCCTCACCCGACTTGTCGATGTGGAGGAGGCGCTAGATACCCTGACGTCGAGTTGTACTCTGGGTCCTCTATCCGTTCGTCTTCGCGCGATCGGGTCGAGGATCCTGCTAATCACCCGACTTTTGCTTCCTCAGGTGCGGTTGCCGCGAAGGACGACCTCGGACAGGTGTGGGCATCGTTGGGCTGCAGGCGTGCCGATGTCCAGGGGCTGCTCTACCATCTCGCTGGCTCCGTGGCGGTCACGCATGCGACGGTTTACGACCACCACCACGACCCTTACAACACCTGGCTACGCTTCACCTCCTCACCTGGTGTACGACCCCGCACGCGGTCTCTGTAACACCAACTACATCGGTGCAGGGGCCAGTCGCCGTACCACGGGGAGTGTGATGCCGCACCTGGGTTTGCCGTGCTGCCGCGACCGGACTTCGTGTGCCCGAAAGAGCTCGCCCCTGGACCTCCCACCAGTACCAAGGATGTCTGTGCCGCTGGTCTGTCCAACTGGACCGCCTGCACAGCCTGCCGTACCTGCCGTACCTGCCCAGCCGCTGTTCACGGATGTGACGTTGATGACCACTGCTGCCGTTCCTGTACCTGCTCCTGCCGTCTCTACTGCTGTTCCTGTGATGCCTGCACCTGCTGACGTTGTTCCTGTTCCTGGCTCCGCTGCTCCCGATGCTGATCTGTTCGGACAGGTGCGTCCGGGCCCTGTTGCTTCGGCAACAGCAGCCCCAGCTCCGCTCTGGATGACAGATCTGACATCAGTCCTGAGGAGGTTGACGAAGAAGAAGAAGAAGAGGAGGAAGGTGTCGTCGTCGTCTTCATCGTCTTCTTCGTCGTCGTCGTCGTCTGCCACCTCTTCCCCTTCTTTTTTCTAAGTGGCTCCCCGCCTAAGAAGAAGAAGGTCGCCTCCCCCCCCCCCCCCCTAAGAAGTCTCCTTCGGAACTTCTAAGGGCCCGTCTCGCTCTGGTGAGACGGGGGGTTCTTCCGCTGGTCACCCTGCTCCTTCGGGGGCAGGACCCGTCTCTTCTTCCGCAAGGAAGAAGACTACGGGGGCCAGAGGAGTGCCGGCTAACACCGGCACTTCCTCACCTGCTGTTAGTGTTCGGCCACGGCAGCAGGATCCGTCTCGGCCTCGTCGTTCGCGAGAGGTACCGAGTGTACGGTCGCCTAACAGCGACCGTGCATTCTAGGGAACCAGACCTCTGAGCCAGCTCAGCGTCAGGTTCACGGCACGGAGGCAAGGACTGGTGACAGCCCGCTCACGCGACTCTCACCAGACCAGCTCTCGCTCTCGCGGCGAGCAGCTGGCCACCCGGGCGGAACGTGACGGCTCCATCGAACGGCCACGGGCTGAGGCTGGGAAGAGGTCCCCCCGTCGCCGGCACCAGCCACGGCTGGTACCAGCGACGTGACGCGCCGTGAGGATACGCACCGGTCTCACCGTGACAGTGGAGCTCGCCGGTCGCCTGACCGTCACTCTCACAGAGAGCGATCGGGTACGGCGACCAGCACCAGCTCCTACTGACACGAGACCGGGGCCGCTGTTCTTGGTCCAGCCGTTCTCCACAGCGAGACGGCTCGACTAGGTCTGCAGCTCGATCGCCACCGCGGGTTGACGATCGCCTGCAGTCTTCCAAGCCCACTGGTTCTGCCAGCGAGCGAGGAGGGAGCGTCAGGTCTGCCTCTCCCATACCTTCAACCTCCTCGGGTTACACGGGACCGGAGGGGCGAGGTATTGAGGAGTGATCGTGAGGGTGCGCCCCTCAGGATCCCACCACGTCGTCATACGTACCAGGCACGGTTTCTCGGACCAGCCAGGTCGTACGCACAGGTGGTTGGACGGGAGACCGAGAGGGGTCTGGTCGCTGTTCCTCCCCTCGAGGGAGGAGGGTCTCGGGAGATGCTCCTGATTTGAGGGACTGGATGGTCCGACTCCGCAGGATGCAGTCACTCCTAGAATCCAGAGGAACTTTGCCGAGGTTATTGCGCTGATATTCGTCAGCACAACGACCTCGCGGAAGGATCGCCGCTCCCACCATCCGAGCCCACGTCCCGGCTCGAGTCGTTCTGGGGCCCGAAGAGGGAACCCAGACCGACGGTGGGTTTGCCGCGTTCCGAGCTTGCAGACTCAGTGCTGGACCAGGTAGATCGCTTGTCTCCGGACAAGACGGTTCTCTCAAGTCTGGCAGGTCGAGCAGCTGCTTCCACCTCCTCTGCTGCGACAGCGGCGTTTTTAACGTGCCATCCGAGGACCCGATGCCGCCCAAACAGGTGAACCCGGAGTTAGCCAGGCTGACTCGGGTGTGTCTCTGCAGCACTCCTGTCCGAGAACCTATGGTTCTCGCAGCAAGAGGCACTCGGCCTGGAATCTACTGCCATGGCAGCTTTCCAGGCCGTCTCCTGGCTAGATCTGTGGTCCCTCACAGTATCTAAGGTCGCAGCCAACTCCGGGGGAATTTCTCCCGAAGATGACTCGGCCTTTAGGAGACTTTGCCAGTCTGGAGGAAGAGCCATCTCCTTCCTTGCCCACCAGACGGTGAACCTGTGGGCCAACCTGGTTCTCCGACGAAGGGAACCGTGTCCGTCCTTACTCGGGTTTCCAGGGCGGCCGGGCGTGAAGCGGCGTTGGGGAGGACCTTCGACAACGGACCTTTACAGAGTTCCACATCTCTCTTCCCAGGAGAGATGGTGGACGCTGCGGTGGACAGACGGCGCACTGACGACAGTGACCGTCTGGTTCACCAGGCAGTCTCGAAGGCTTCTGGGCAGCCTCGGACTGCGGCCAAGTCTAAGAGCTCGGCTAGCGCTTCCTCGGTGGCTAAGACGGTAGCTGCGTCGAACCGCCCAGGGAAAGACTCTGTCTTCTTCGACTTCTACCAAGGGGAGCCGTAACCAGCCCTCCTCCAGCCCTCCTCCTCCCGTGGAGGCTCTGGGAAGAAGTCGAAGAAAGGGGGGAAACGCTAGGGACGGCGTTCCCCACCCCCTCACCTGCTGCCGGAAGTGGGGGGGGTGGGGGGGCCTGTGGCCAGCATTGGCAACTTGGCAGCGCTACGGCGCCGAGACCTGGATTGTAGATGTCCTTCGGGGAGGATATCTATTAACCCTTCGAATCTCGGCCACCCCTCACCTCCAACCCCTGTCCAACAGCAGTCGTACGTTCCGAGGTCATCGAAGGACGTAGCATTGAGAACAGGAGATCAAGACCATGCTGAGCAAGAGAGCTGTAGAAATCGTCACGGATCAGTCACCGGGCTTTTTACAGTCGACTCTTCCTGGTGGAAAAAGTCTACTCGAGGCTGGCGCCCGGTGATAGATCTCTCTCCTCTGAACCGGTTTGTTCGCCAGACCCGGTTCACGATGGAGACGGCACGTTTCAGTTGCTCGACTCCATCAGGGAGAACGATTTCATGCTTTCAGTGGACCTTGAAGGATGCGTATTTCCAAATACCCATTCATCAGTCCTCCAGAAAGTACCTCCGCTTCATCCTCGACGGGACGGTCTTTTGTACCAGTTCAGGGCACTTTGCTTGGGTACTCTCAACCGCCCCACAGGTGTTCACGCGAGTGTTCACTCTGGTGTCTGCTTGGGCCCATTCGCACGGGATACGTCTGATGAGGTATCTCGACGATTGGTTAGTCCTGGCGAGCTCCCGCTCGCAGTTTGCTACAGGACAGGGATCGACTGCTCGAGTTCTGTCGCGATCTGGGGATCGTTGTGAACTTCGAAAAGTCCGATCTCGAGCCCAAGCAGAGGATTGAAGTACCTGGGTATGCTGATCGACACGGTAGCAGGGCGAGTCTTCCCCGCAGACTCGCGGATCAGCAGATTCAGGGAGGCAGCCAACCAGTTCCTGTCTCAGCAGGAACAGGTAGCTCAGCGATGGCAAGTCGTGATCGGACACACCTGTCGTCACTCGAGAAGTTAGTCCCTCAACGGGTGCCGTCTTCACCTGCGGTCTCTTCAGTGGAGACTAAAGGAGAGTTGGTCACAGGCGACGGATCCCCCAAGCTTTTCCAGTGTCACTGACACCGGAGGTGAGGCAGGACCTAGCCTGGTGGCTGGACGACAGGAACCTCTTAAGAGGAGTGCCTCTGCGCACTCCCCCCCGGACATGCAGCTGTTCTCAGACGCATCGAGCCGAGGGATGGGGCGCACACCTGGAGGATTTGTGCACTTCAGGAGTGTGGGACGAGAACGACAAGCACCTTCACATCAATGTACTGGAACTCAAGGCAGCGTTCCTCGCTCCTCCCAAAGAGTTCCAGGACCGCTTGATGGGACACTCAGTGGTGTTGATGTGCGACAACACCACGGTAGTGGCCTACGTCAACAAACAGGGGGGCCTAGTGTCTCTCCCGTTGTACCAGTTTGACTCGGCAGGTGCACGAGTGGGCCGAGGCACACTCAATAGAGCTGTCGGCACGCTACATTCCAGGGAAGAGGAATGTAGTAGCAGACACGCTCAGCCGTCGGGATCAGGTGATAGGGACCGAATGGAGAGATGGTGGACCGCTTCCAGGACGGAAAGGCTCTTCGACCTGTGGGGGCGACCAGTCGTGGATCTGTTCGCCTCACCCGGCACAACAGGAAGCTCCAGGTGTTCTTCTCGGCTGTGCCGGGACCCATGGGCAGCTGCAGAGGACGCTCTTCAAAACACCCGTGGGACAACCTCTTCGTCTATGCCTTTCCCCCGTTCAGCCTGATTCGCAAGGTGATCAGTCGAGCACTGGTCACCGCCCGAATCTCAGAATGATCCTGGTGGCTCCCAAATGGCCACAGGCCATTTGGTATCCGACCTGCTGGCTCTTCTCGCAGGAGAACCGAGAGAGATTCCCCCTTGGCACAACCTTCTCGCCCAGCCACACGTCGAGCGGTACCAACCGAGCAGTCCAGTCCCTACGTCTTGCAAGGCTGGCTGTTATCCACCATCTCTTGCGAACGAGAGGCTTTTCTCGTAGCGCAGCGACAGAGATGGCTGGAAACGTCCGTCAGTCCTCTGCAGCTGTGTACCAGGGGAAGTGGGCCGTCTTCTGTGGTTGGTGTCGTAGACGGGGTCTATCTCCTCTCAGCCAGCCATCTTCAGCAGGTAGTGGATTTCCTCGTTTTTCTTCGCCGAGAGAAGCTCCTCTCAGTCCCCACAGTCAAAGGATACAGAGCCGCCTTGGCGCTCGTCCTGAAACTGAGGGGATTGGACATCTCGAACTCGTTTGAGATCTCCTTGCTTATGAGGAGCTTCGAAAGGTCTTGCCCACCCAGGGAACTCAGGCCCCCTGTGTGGGATGTGACTCTCGTACTTAGGAGTTTGACTCGAACGCCGTTCGAGCCACTCCGAGAGTCGTCAGACAGGGATCTGACCCTCAAGACCCTCTTCTGCTGGCCCTGGCATCGGCGAAGAGAGTAGGGGAACTTCATGGTCTTCCTATGATGTACGACATTCCAGGGGATGGGGATCTGTGACGCTCGATTTCGTCCCGAACTTCGTTGCGAAGACTCAGAAACCGTCGATCCCTGACGACAGGGTCGAGTCCTTCACGATTCCCTCCCTAATGGACTTCACCGATAATGATGCGGATGAGAGCTGCTTTGTCCTGTGAGGGCGCTACGGCGCTATCTGAAGAAAACTCGACACCTCAGGCCTGAGTGTCGACGCCTCTTCGTTAGCACCTGGGGTAACCAAGAAAGAAGTATCCAAGAACACTCTTTCATTCTGGCTGCGTGAGGTCATCAGGAGGGCGTATGAGGCTGATGGTAGTGACGACATCCGTACGTCCCGTCCGAGAGCTCACGAAGTCAGAAGTATTGGCCCCTCTCGTTGCGTTTCGTAAGAACTTCTCCGTGGCACAGGTCCTGAAGGCAGGGGTCTGGTCTAACCAGACTACCTTTACGTCCTTCTACCTTCGGATATTGCCCACAGGTCCTTGGATACCTTTTCCTTGGGACCCGTGGTGGCTGCTCAACAAGTTGTGTAGCTAACCCAGACCCTCGCAGGCTGAAACAGCATCGAGTCCTGGTGTGACTGTGTGGATGGATGTGTGAATGAGTGAGTGACTGGCTCCCTCTTCCCGTCTTTTCCTCTACCTGTGGGCATTAGGGCCACGGTCGTCACTACGCTGGATGAGGACGAGTATGCAGGTGAGCTATATGACAGAGCCCCATCCTATCCCTTTCACTGGGGATAGGAGCAGAATATCCACCACTTTTCCTCCTACAAGGGGGGGGAAGTGGATGCCTACAAGAGTCAAACCCATGACTTTATATTTGCTCCTGTACAGGAACAAGTTCTTACATTGCTGGTACGAAGAGATACGCTTGCCTCTCTCTTAGTACTCGGTCCAGAGGTCTGACCATTGATCCTGCGGTGCACGATCAATCGGACAGAGGCTTGGATCCCTCCCTCGCTCTTACGACCAGGGAGGCTTCCAAGGTTGGGCGAACACCAGTCTGTTCACAAAAGACTCAGATTCCTCCCACCAAGAAGTGAGTCTTCCTATTGTAAAAGGACCGAAGGTTTGTATGCCGTGTCGGAACAAATGACAATTTGTCCAAAATTGCATTTTTCCTAACTATACAAACCTGAGGTCCCTTTTACACATAGCCCCACCACCTCATGCCACCCTCACTCTGCAGTTTTTGCTTGGCCAAAAGCAAAAGTGATTTGTTTACCATCCCAGTCGCGCGCGCTCGCCTGTCGGACAAGCAGTTAACTACCGGACCCCTTGTTCGAAAGCTTACGACCTATCCAGCTGCCGCTAGTACCTTCCTATTGTAAAAGGACCTCAGGTTTTGTATAGTTAGGAAAAATGCAATTTGGACAAATTGTCATATTTTGCCATTGACCACAAATAAGGTATAAAATATTACTGGTTAAAATCACAGGATTTTTCCACAGACCGACTGAGTGTAACAGCTGCCTGCGTTCAGGTTTGGGTCTCACTAGTGGCAATTGCTGGGGACTACTCAAGAAGTTTTCATGTACCTGCACCAGTTACATTGTCACCTACATTACTTAGAATACAGCAGGTGAGATGTGCTGTCATAATGAGAATAGTTTAAGGAAAAATCAAGTTAGAAAGTAAAGTTTTGAGAAAAAACAAAGGGAATAAAAGGGGAAGAGTTACTGTTATAGGGAATGATTTTCTTGAAGAATCTCAATTGCAGTGAGGAACACACATTGAAGGTTGTACTCTCCTTTGAGATCTCACTCCAATGACAATGTTGTTACTATGATGAAAATTCCTAATTTATTGCTAAAAGTTTCTACTACAGTACAAAGCATTACTGAAGGAGAAATGTCGATGAAAAGTTTTTTCTTGAATTTTAAATAATTAAACAAAGAAAGATTATCATTGTTACAGTGAGGGTTTGAAGCAGAGTCATGGTTAATTTTTTTTTTGTCATTGGTTTACGGTATTAAGTTCTTTACAGGTTAGTGTTTGTTTTTCATATAATTATGTATTGTTCTTTCTTAATGTTGTTTTTATTCATTTTAATCAGCTACGTATGCTAGTTATGAATGCCTGCCGTGCCCTTCTAAGCCATCAGTCATTGCTGCGACTTGTGCTTCTTCAACCCACAAATGACATCAGCACTTCCACAAAATAACCTTGATGAGAAGAGGATGATTAAGTTCAGTCATCATCCGAGGTAAGCTTTGAAAGGCATTCTGTGAGATATTGTGAGGCTTCATGCAGTAATTACAGCATCAGAATAACTGACTGCATTAGCTGTAAAAGAGAATAATTTGGATAATGAATTAACTCAGTTTTGTGCAAGTACTAATGGTTTTTTCTTTCTATTTGACAGATCCTTTTAATCCAAAGACTTATTACTGCCTCTACACCTCCATCTCCTGTAAAAGCTTCATATTCCCGGGAACAACTTGAGGTATTCAAATGAAGATTTGAATTGTTAGTGTTTGCTTTGATACCTTGAATGTTGATACAGATAGTGTTATTTATTTAATGATAATAGAATAATTTTTTCTCTATAGTTCTGGGTGCATTTCAATGTCAGTGTATTTCATATATATGAATTCCAAACCTTTTTAGTTTTATTAATGTCATACTTGTAGGGCAGACAGAGAAAACACTGATTCCCTGATTGAAAGTGGAGAGTTCCGTAGGTGAGATGAATCTCATGGCAGCAAAGATTTTGCGCACTGTCAGTGACAGCATTTTGTTCGTCCTTCTTAGTTGAAAATTAGTGATGTATTCCAAGAAAAAATTATTTTTTTTATAAACTGTAAATTTGTTGTTTTCATGGCATATAAAAAATTATGTAACAGGCATAACTCCTTTCTTGACAGACTGCAGCCCTAGCCCTTTGTGAAAGTCTTACTGAGGAAATATCAGCCACCACCATCAACTCCATGCTCAAACGATGACATTTCTACACCCCTGAGTGATCATTTCCGGAAGGGGATTGGGCCACCATCTCCAGGTATTCTGAATGATAACCAAGTGAAATCAAGCAGGCCTGCGGCTCCACCAGCTCAAACAAGCCGAGGAAGAAGAACACGAGCAGTTTCTCCTTCCCCTCTTGTGCGACAGTTGATGGAAATGGGCTTTGCTAGGAAGAGTGTGGAGCATGCAATTAAAGCATTAGGTATGTGGTTGTGTGACTCTTGAAGGTTATAGAATATTACCCTACTCATTTCGATATCAAGTTTTCTCCTAATAAAAGAATTTATGTTTCCTTTGGTAATAAAGTTTTATGGAACTTTAATTTATTTTGAAGTGTAGTTGCAATGATGAATTTTTTTTACTCATCAGTACATCAAATATTTGTAAAGAATTTCATGATAATGCTGAAAGTATACAAGTACAGTGCAAAATTATTCTCACACGTGAATCTTGGGTTTCAGAGAATTAAAGATATGAGCTTATTGCTATATGAAGATTGGCATTAAAGTTAAAAATATGCTTGTACTGTAATCTTATGATTAACCCTCTTACGCCGATTGGACTGTATTAAACGTCGAGTCAAAAGGTCTCCCGTATGCCGATTGGACGTATCAAAAAAGTTTTTTTAAAAAATTCGCGGAAAAATACTTATAGGTCTACCAGCCGAAACTTTTGTATCACGCGCCTTGGGGATGCTGGGGAGTTCACGGATCAAGGCATTGTTTTGTTTACAATCGCTACGCAGGGCGCGCAAGCGCGAATTTCTTTCTTATCGCACTAAAAAGTATCAGTGACACATCTCGGAAATTATTTCGTCACTTTGACATAATTTTTGCACCATTTTAAATTATCCTTTACATGAAGTATTATATATGAAAATGTGCGCAATTTCATGTAAAATACAACAAAAAAATACTAATGATTGTAGCTTTTATCAGTTTTGAAATATTTCCATATAAATAACGATAAGTGCCAAATTTCAACCTTCGGTCAACTTTGGACTCTACAGAAATGGTCGAGAAACGCAATTGTAAGCTAAAATTCTTATATTATAGTAATATTCAATCATTTGCCTTCATTTTGCAAATAATTAGACGTCTCTAGCACAATATTTTCGATTTATGGGTGGAATTTATGAAAAAACTTTTTCCTTACGTTCGTGCGATAACTCTTCCGATAAATTTTTCGTGCGATTGTCCTAATGAATTTGTACCCTTTTTAAATTTGCCGTTACATAAGTTTTATATATAGGAATGTGCGCAATTTCATGCACAATACAACAATAAACAACCCATGGTTGTAGCTTTTATCAGTTTCGAAATATTTTCATATAAATAACGATAAGTGCAAAAATTTCAACTTTCGGTCAACTTTGACTCTACCGAAATGGTCAAAAAACGCAATTGTAAGCTAAAACTCTTATATTCTAGTAATATTCAATCATTTACCTTCATTTTGCAACGACTTGGAAGTCCCTAGCACAATATTTCGATTTTATGGTGAATTTATGAAAAAAAAAAAAAACAAAAAAAAAAAATTTTCCTTACGTTCGGCGCGGTAACTCTTCCGAAAAAAATCAGGAATTTTTTTGTGCGATTGTCGAAATGTTTGCACCATTTAAATTAGCTGTACGTGTTTTAAAGTTTTATATATGAAAATGTGCGCAATTTCATGTAGAATACAACTAAAAAGGATTGAAGGTTGTAGCTTTTCTCTTTTATCGAAATATTTGCATATAAATCACGATAAATAGAAAAAAAAAACCACGTTCGGTCAAATTTGACTCTACCGAAATAGTTGAAAAACGCAAATTGTAAGCTAAAAACTCTTACGGCCTAGTAATATTCCGTCATTTTTCTTCATTTTGAAACAAATTTGAAGTCTCTAAAACAATATTGTGATTTTATGGTGAATTTTTGAAAATATATTTACCTTCACTCCGCGCGCCGATTCGCGGCCGCAAGTCTCGAAAATACGTACATCGGATTATCCTAATATTTGCTCCATTTCATATTAGCCTTTTTATAGAGTTTCATATATCAAAATGTGCGAAAATTCATGAAGAATACAATAAAAAATAATTGAAGGTTGTAGCTTTTTCCATCTCCGAAATATGTGCATATAAAAAAATAAATATATAAAAATTTCGACATTCGGTCAAATTTAACTCGTCCGCAAATGGTCGAAATCTGCAATTCTATCTAAAACTCTTACAGTATCGTAATATTCAATCATTTTTCTTATTTTGAAACAAATTGGAAGTCTCTAGAGCAATATTTTAGAATTACGGTGAATTTTTGAAAATAACATTTTTCTACGTCCGCGCCGTTACGAATTGCGTACATCATTTTGTGATAATATTTTTCCGGTGTTGCTTTTATTGTTTTTACTATGCATTATATCAAAAGGATTGCAATTTAGTGTACAATACAACGAAAAAAAAAGTAACTCGTTAGCTTCGACCGTTTTTTGTACAGCGTGATTTGAATACAATTATCTATGAATTTTTTTTTTTTCGCTACCATATATCGCATTATTTACATATGATAATGATATTATTTTTCAATTTCTGATGATTGCCATACTAAACTTCAGGCAATGAAAAAAAAAACACAAAAAAAATGCCGCAAAATGAACTCTTAATCTTCAAAACTAAGCGCGCTGTGATTTTTTGAAAAAATTATTTTTTCCGCTTTCGCGCTCACTCCAAACCGGCGCCGGCATACAGGAGAGGTTTTGATTTTTAGGGCTTCGGCGTAAGAGGGTTAATAGTTATGCAGTTAGTCATAAATTTTTGGCCTATACAATAGACTTGGTTTTTATTTGGTACTTTGCTTTTAATTTTTTGCTTGCATTTTGTTTATCATTATATTCCATGGTGATGCCAAGCATGAAAATCAAGGGCAAGGAAATTACAGTGCACTCACTTTTATAAGCAGTTGGCACATTTGAATCATAAAACATAGTTTTTGCTGTTTACATGTTTTATGCACATGACTAAACGAAGATTTGTTTGTTCGTATTTTTATTTTCCTAAATCTTTCTTCTCGTTAACAGCATTCTTATTTTTTCGAACAACAGGTATGGGAACTGAGGTTACTCCAAGTCCAGAGTCATTAGTTATGTGGTTGATTGAACATGCTGACCAAGCTCTGTCAGATTCAGACACTGCTCCTGAAGTGTTGGACTCTGATGCTGACTCCCTGACTGATGAGTTTAATGATGACCCACCAGTTTTAGAGGTAAAGTTGTGAGCAAGATAGACGTGTGTTAAATGAAATACATAATCTTGTTTTTGCATCTTATTCTGGTGTATTCCTAATACTAAGAATAATACGTACCTCATGAATAGGATTTATTATACATTCTTTAGTTGTAATACTAATAATGATAATAAAATTCTCCTTATCCACTTCTAGAGAAAGGGATCTTTAGGATTGATATTTTCCATCAATAGTAACTGCTCATAGGGAGATATCCTCATATGATTGAAAAGCGCTTAACTAAAGAAATCATCTTTATATTGTTCATGGTCTCTTACAGTCATCCCCAGTCATTGAGGTATACCGAAAGCGCATGGAATTCACAAACAACGATGAGTACGCCATGTATGTCATAGATCAACATATCTCCCGGATGACAGTCCGCTGTTGCGCACCTACGAAGAAGTTCATGAAGGGGATGTCGGACGGGTTGTAAGAGTTGATCGAGGTTCTCTTCATAATCTTAATGTTCAGGTGAATTTCATCTCGAGATTCTTGGCATTTTAGTGTTTCTGCAAAATTTGTATCCGAGTTATGAGCCAGTCTTGTATTTAGTGAAAATATTTCCCTTTACCTTCTCTTTTCTTACTTCCTAATGAGCACAGTATTTTTTGAAAGCTTGAATTTTTAAGTCAGTAGCCCCTGTGGGCTTGTTCCTTATGAATAAGAGCTCATCTTCTGAATAATACTAATAATAATCTATTTCTGTTTGAAAACATCAAATAGAATTTTGTTAAATGATACCTAGTTACTTTTCACTTGCATTAAAGCAAGAATCCAATGGACTGGAGTAATACCAATGTAATGATAGCACTCAAGCATTTAGAATAGGTTTTTCCCATTGAGCTCCATTGTTTCATGACAATTCTTCTTTATTGCAGGTTGACTGGCACAGGAAAGGTGGTACATACTGGGTTCGTTATATTCACATAGAACTGATAGACCAGTCACCCCCACCTCTTGCTACAACTGGCCCAATTAGAGTTGGTGATAAAGTTAGGGTCAAAAGTTCTGTCCTGACTCCTAAGTACAAATGGGGCTCTGTCAATCATCGCAGCATTGGAGTAGTTACAAGTAAGTATCTCTAACATCAAAAATGATTGAACTGTATTCATCAGTAAGATGAACATGATGGTGTTTAACACTTACATGCTCGGGAAATTGTAGGCATGTTAATTATTTCTCTTATCTCATCCCACCATTTTGTTAACTATCCAAAAACCTAATTTCCAAAGAGTTTAGAAGTGGGAGTGGCATAGTTAACTAACTGAAGTTACAAAGACACCATGCAAATTTTGTCCATGAGGTGAGTATGTGTGAGTGCAGTGTATGCACTATAATTTCATTTTGCCATCTTTAACCTGTTAGGCTAATTTTTTTATGAATATCTTTATCTGTATAGATAAAAAAGGTACTGTATTGATTTGAAGAGCATTCATTATATGCAACTCAGGATTATGTAATAGCTTACATAATCCCTTATTGTTTATTATTCATTACTTATGTGTTTTCAGAGCATGATTTTTTTTTGTTTTCTTCCAGTTGTCAACAGTAATGGCCAAGATCTAATTGTTGATTTCCCACAACAACCTAATTGGCAAGGTCTGGTATCAGAAATGGAAGTTGTACCATCGTGCCATATTAATGTCACATGTGATGGTTGTGGAATTACCCCTATTACAGGTATAGTATTTAGTTTATACCTTTAGGATATGTAGTGTTTACTAATGTTAACAAGGCAGATATTGAACTTTTGGTTAATTTCCTAACTGTTTCAGTGTTAATTAAATTTTTTGCTGTTATTGATCCGATATATGTAGATCCACCGCTATTGTGATGACTTGGTATTTTATTTTTGGTGATAATCGTAGTCCTCTGATTTAGTTTTGTATGTAACTGTATTTTCTGCATCTTACAGGGGCAAGAATGAAGTGTAAAGTATGTGAAAACTTTGATTACTGTGAGGAGTGCTATCAGACCAGACGAAGTCATCGACACTTGTTCAATCGCATTGCTGAACCAGGTATTTGCATCTTGAAATAGGTTAGATAGTGATGTGGGGATCATAAGATATATGCTGTTGATCTCTGGACTTGACCCTTATTTTGGCATGGAAATATGATCTTCATTGTACTCCCCCCAGAAAAGTAACTGCTGTATTTGATTTTAAAAGTGACTGTTCTCAGTAGTCGGATTTAAGCAGGGGTGTTTATAATTAACTGGACATAATGCTTAATTTTTTTAATTGAAAGCATTTTTTTTTTAATGTCAGAAGTATAGCCATTGCTTGTAAGAAAGATTTTGAGGCCTCTTAATTCATCTATACCTATTCCTAGTTGAGCGGTAGTCCAAAATAGTAGAGCAGTTGCTCATGTGGAGTTCATGTGAAATGTATCTTATTGGACAGTTGCCCTTTTATAACAACTTCCCTTAATTGATGTGAAATTTAAGTGCGGACCTTTGACTTTATTTATTTTTGTCATTTCAAGTTTACTTCTGTACATGGACTTAGAAATACTAATTTTGCTTTAATAGGAAGTGCAGCAGTTTATGCAGGGCCTCCTGGACGAGGTCGTTTCCGAAAGAGGGAAGGTATGATGGGTGTTGACGGAACAGTAGAAGATTGGTACCGCTGTGTCCGTAACTTGAGTGTATCGTCAAGAGAAAATTGGGCTCATAAACTTATTGATGGGACTGGAAGTTATTGGCAGAGTTGTGGACAGGAGGGCAAGGTATGTTTGGGATTTCATCCTAAAAGGGTTCTTATGATTTTTTAGCATTATTTTCTCAAGCTTCATAATTTATGGCCCAGTTGCTTGGATGACTGGTCCAAAGCTCTGATTATTGTATAAGCAAAACTAGTAATGTTCTTTTTATTGGGATCCTCTTGTCTCACTTTCTGACTTTATCTGGTTACAGTTGGGACTATTAGCCTTATTTGGCATTGTATATTTCAACTTATAGATTCAGAATTTTTAGCCTTTTGTATTATTTGGCAGTATAGTTATATGACCAAATAGTTTGGATGGGTTTTGATTATTATATTGAATAGTTTGGAGATTTAGAATATAAAAAAACTGTTTTGATTCTGTCAGCAGTGTTCTTTTCATAATGATTTGCATACGTAATACAGTAAAAAATGGTAATCACTTCACATCTAGAGTATTTATTTGTCCAAAAAGGAAATTGGTTAACATCTCTCTCTCCTTTTTTTTTTCTTTGTAGCACTGGATTCGTCTAGAAATGCAACCAAACATAGCTGTGGATTGGTTGCGGATGCTTGTTGATCCTGCTGACAGCTCATACATGCCTACATTGCTGGTTGTCAGTGGTGGTGACTCTCTTTCTAAGATGAAAGAATTAAACACAGTTCGTATTACTCCATCAGATACGTGGGTTACCTTACTGAGAGGTTGTCGGGAAGTAAGTAACACACTAATCTTTATTGTAAAAAATAAATCCAGAATTAATTATCATTGTTAAGTATAAACACTTTTCTTTGGAACCTAATATATTTTTTTTGCCATTGTTTGAGGAACACTGTATGTACTGTCCCCAACAGAAAAAACATCTGCTTTATTTAATGGTTCATTGCATAAAAATGCAAGATGTTAGGTGCTTTTATGTCAGAAGTGTTGTAATTGCAAAGGATGGCTGTTGTAAGTGGTTCTATAGGACTGTTAAAAGGATGAAATAGTACTGAATTTGTGGATTGATTTTTTAGAAAAAATTCTTATTACTTTAGAACATTCTTACACCATGTTTTTTCTTTCCATGACTATTTATAAATTTGTATATATTTACAGCACATCAAATTCATAGACATCAGTATTAAGCAGTGCAAGAGTGGTGGCATTGACTGTCGAATCCACGGTTTGACAATCATGGGAAAAGTTGTCGATGAGTATGGAGATCCTGCCTCTTCCATATCTTTTCTTGCGTCGGATAATGAAGATATTGAGGTGAGATGTTTATAAAATTAGGAATTAACGTTTTTTGTTAGATGTTAATGGTTATTGTGAGTTGGAAATTGTACTTTTTTATGGTAAGTTCACTAAGGATTTGTGTGATAGTAACTACCTTATTTGGAACTTTTAAATTTTATTACTTTCTAGCTTTCTCACTCTTGCTTTATTATGTCTCTTTCTAGGAATATTTTTGTATGACTTGATCACTCCCATTTTATGTATTTCACTTGACAAAAGAAAGTTTTGACTGTGAAAAATGAAGGAAACAGCAAAGAAACTGCACTTTCACATAGGTAAAATTTTGATATGGATGAAATAAACAAATATCCACATGATATAAAAGAAAGGAAAAATTTACCTTGAAACACAATTGAAAACAATGATTATATATGTGTTCACTACTCTTTTGAGCTTAAGGACCTCATTGTGTAACCCTTAGCAGCAAAGACATCACTTAATGAATATGTTAAATGAAAAAACTTATAATTATTATTGATAATTTTTTATGATTAGAGTAGTGATTGTTAATGTATTTAGAAGATTGATGTTTGCTTAATTACAATATAATTCAGGCTATTATGAAAAGTTTGTAGGTTAACACATTTTGTCTTTGTTGTATCTGTGACATGAATAGTAGCGTACATACTGATGTATGAAGTTAGAATACAGGCCTTCAGCATTTCGAGTGGGAATTTTTTATAAGAATTAAAAGTGGGTTGTTGAAGTCATTTTTGTTAGCATAATATTGATTGTAAAAAAAATAAAAGGATTTTCTCTTAGACTTACGTATTTGGTCACAGGATAGTTTTTGGGGTTTTGGTCAATCTTTTATAACTCAAAAGAAAAATTTATATAGTATTAATGATCCAAATACGTATTGGAATGATCGTAAGTTTGCATGCTTTCGAACCTTTTCTTGAGCCTAACTGTTTTCTGATTTTGAATCCTCAATCTGTATTTTACCAGGATGATATTACTGACATGTCAAGGAAAAGCTTGACTTCCACAATCAACTTTGATGGTGAACCAAAAGTGTTGGTATGGGGCCTGAATGACAAGGACCAGCTTGGAGGACTGAAAGGTTCTAAAGTTAAGATGCCTGTTATGTCGGATACGCTCGGCAGTTTACGTCCTGTTAATGTCGCGGGAGGATCCAAGTCACTCTTCATTGTTTCACAGGAAGGGAAGGTAAGATAGAAATGTTCTTGAAATATAAATGAAACTCTCATGAAATTATTTTTGTTATGCTTTATGGTCAAGTATGACTTCATATATAATGCTTTTATAGTAAAATAGTAACTTTAGTTCATAATGATCGAATTGGCAAAAATGTTTTTTGAATAATCTTTCCTCATTGATAGCATGTGTTTTCCTTTTACTATTGGCATATATTAAGTCCTAGTATTTCCCATTCAAATTATTTTCTGAAACAATTTTGCCGGAATTGTAATAATTGTTTTTTAGGTAAATTTAATGTGAATAATTTCACAGTGAAAAAAAATTGTTCTCAGGTTTATGCTTGTGGTGAAGGCACAGGTGGTCGTCTGGGCCTCGGTCACTGTAGCAATGTTCCTGTGCCACGGCAAGTTACTGCTCTCAGTCAGTATGTTGTTAAGAAAGTAGCAGTTCACTCTGGTGGCAGACATGCCATGGCTCTTACTGTAGATGGAAAGGTATGTCTTGTGATGAGCTGTTTTATGTATTTTGATTTTTTATCACTTCATTCTTCGTTAAGATGTAGACCATGATTTTAGTGGCTTTTCATGTACAAAATTAGGGCCTATTTGGTTTCGGGGATAAAAATTTGTTTTCTCATTGTACCTAGATGGAGTTATTGATTATTAAATTTTGAAAATGTGAAAGCCTCATCATTTTGCTGTCTCAATATGTGGCTTGTTACAGTGGCTTTAAAAAGATAAAATATGTTATTATGCTTTGATAAGATTTGGGCATTACCGTATGTGCAAGTAGCATACATACTGTATGAAAGGTTACTGAGTTTTCTTGTTTCAGAAGAGATCTAGTATTTACAAGTATAGTACAGTACAAACAGATCTGTTTCACCTTTTTTGTGATATTTGATATGATAGGGCTGAAAATTGGCTGAAAATTCTTTCATAAGTCTCTTCATAGTTTCAACATGTATGATAAGTTGCATTTATTTATTGTATGCTGTTGCATTAAAAACTGCCTTTTTGAAGACAACAGTCCCTCAGCTTATCTGTTGCTTCAGAAGGCTGACCAGTTGAGAAGTAACAAAGATTCTATTCTGTGGCCTGCTTGCGATCAATTAAGATACCCAACAGCCAACACTCATCACTTTAGCCCACTTCTAAAAGCAGCTAATAATATTGTAGCTAATATGTAACAAATTCTAATAAGTTTTAAGTCTTTTTAAGATGAGGTGCTACTGTTTTGGTTTCTCATTGTAATTAGTTCTCCCTTTCTAAATGTGTTAGACTGTAATATATAATGAATATGAATATGATTTTCAGGTGTTCTCATGGGGTGAAGGAGAAGATGGAAAACTAGGTCATGGTAACCGTCTAAGCTACGATAGACCAAAGCTAATCGAAGCTTTAAAATCAAAACGCATCAGAGACATAGCTTGTGGCAGTTCTCACACGGCTGCCATAACATCAAGTGGTGAGCTATATTGTTGGGGACTTGGAGAATATGGTCGCTTAGGTCTAGGTGACACAACTACTCAACTCAAGCCAAAGCTTGTCAAAGCACTGTTAGGTCAAAGAGTTGTACAGGTAAGTCAGGCATTTGGCCCTGTGCTTAATACACCTTCAGTATTCCATGTTAAAAATATATTGTTTAGCATTACATATTTATATATTTTGATGAACGGTCTTTTAATTGTTTCCTTTAGGTGGCTTGTGGAAGCAGAGATGCACAAACTCTTGCCTTGACATCAGAAGGAATGGTATATTCTTGGGGAGATGGTGATTTCGGGAAACTTGGCCGGGGAGGTTCAGAAGGATGTGCTTTACCTCAGAATATTGAAAGGCTCAATGGCCTTGGGGTGTGTCAGATAGAATGTGGCGCTCAGTTTTCTCTCACTCTAACAAAAAGTGGACAGGTTTGTTAACTATTGTTTTGTAATTAATTTTGATATTATCAGACATTTTCCATGAGAATTTTATTTGTGTGTGCAGACGTATTAAGTCTTCTGTATAGTTTTTTAATATATGTTGAAGACCAGGTTGTGTTGCCCAGCTATGTGTAAACCCCAGAGTGAAGATATATCTTATTACTGTACATAGCTTTGTCATGATATCGAATACTTCTTATGGTATGTAATACAATGCTGCATTCTAGAACTGAAGAAAGTTAGCTATTCCAAAATATTAAATTCTGACCCTTATTAGCATAATTAATCCCCAATTTTTGCTTTCAAGTTTTCATTGTGATTCTAGGTCTGGACTTGGGGTAAAGGAGACTATTTCCGTCTGGGTCACGGAACTGACCAGCACGTGCGAAGACCAACTCTTGTTGAAGGGCTGAAAGGAAAGAAAATAGTGCATGTTGCTGTTGGAGCACTGCACTGTTTAGCGGTCACAGAGTCAGGACAGGTAATATTACATAATAAGTTGTGATATATTATGTACTGGTCTTCAAATAACCTTGACCCCACGCAGTACACTGTAGGTATTACTTAAGGTTCTTTGCAGTGTCCCTTTGGCACCTTGTGGCAACCCTTTTCATTGTAATTCTGTTCATATTTTCTTTCTTCCATCTTACTTTCCACCCTCTCCTAACAATTGATTCATAGTGCAACTGTGATGTTTTCCTCCTGCTATGTACACCTTTCAAACGTTTTTGCTGTCAGTTTCTGTTTCAGCTGGCTTAAATTCTGTAATCTATTCTTTTAAAATAACCTAGAGTTACATGGAAGCTGACTGTCCTAAGTAGCACAGGAAACAGAACCCGGTAAGATTTTCAAAATTGCTGAAGACTAATGTATTTTTAGGTGTATGCTTGGGGAGATAATGACCATGGCCAGCAGGGCAACGGTACAACTATTGTTAATCGACGGCCAGCATTAGTCTGTGGCTTGGAAGGCATAAGAGTGGCTCGAGTTGCCTGTGGTTCATCACATAGTGTAGCGTGGACTGTCCCAGACCCTCCATTGCCTGCAGCAACTGAGCCAGTGATGTTCACAACAACCAAAGATCCTTTAGGAGCTCATGCACTCGGTAATTATGTCACGTATTTCAATGGTGTTACGGGTATTTACAAATTACGGCACGTTCATATGTATTATATTTGATGACTGACGTGCATACAAATGGAAATTTTTTAGTTAATTCATGGAGATTTGCCAGTGGCAGAGAGTGGAGCCACTGTTATTCATGACCTACATGCTGTAATGACTGTAGCCTGAACTGTAACTGCTATAATGAATGGAACTGGAACTACAGGAACTTTAACCATATACGTATACTAAGTATAAAGTTTGACACTTTCCAAACAAAATCCTAAGTCCTAGCTAGACGGCAGTCAGTCATATCTATTATTTTTGTACTTAAGTAGTCCATACATACAGGTGTAACAGAACCTCTTGGAGTTGATTCAGGAGCGAGTGCTGGGGCTTCTAACTGCATTGGAGGGACTCCGGCCAACCCATCCCTCTCACGTGTTGTTCTGTCCCTCGAGTCGTCTGCAGCGAGGCAGGCAGCTTTACAACATATACTAAATGCCTTGCAAGTGATGTATGCAAGAGATTGCGTCATAGCAGCATTAAACTCCAATGTGTCAGCTATGTTGCAAACCAAAGAACAGTTAAATGGTAAGATGACATGACATACTAAGATGCAGTTTATGGCTTGAAAGAAATGTTTTATCAAGAGCATATGAGCTGTTTCTTTATTCTTGTAACTGGTAGGTTTTTCTACAAGAGTAACATATAGTTTTCTGCTATTGAATGATTGTTAGAGTGTAAATCAGCTTCCAGAATGTATTTTTCATGTTTAACAATTAAGTCATTACTTCAAGCCAAGTTGCATTTCATGTATATATTAAAATTTATTGTTTGACTTATTGAACCAGTATACGCTATTGTAGTTAGTGATAAAAAGATTGATTTAAAAGTTAGGATCAATTTGATAAAGTAAGTTAGCTTCCTTCAATGATGTGGGAGATTTTGTCTTTCTGGTCTTTTACCTTATGAATCTTTCAAGTTTTGATGTCTTCACAGTTACACGAAGTCCCTTATTGATTTAATTCTTTTTTATGAAGGTTGTGACTCCATTCCAAAACCAGTTGGACTGCAAACCCCAGAATCCATGACAGATGCCATAGCAGATACATCCTCGTCTTTGTCCAGCCCTAATGGAGGGGAAATTGCTGAGGGAGGTGGAGAAGCCCCTGCATCAGCTCTTGAAGCTGCTGCTGTGCCTGGTGCATTGGTGAGTCATGGTGACTATATTAAACTTTATTAGTAATTACTCTCTCCGCATTAAATAAATCTAAATAAGAAGGTTGGTTCTCCTTTAATGTTAGTTACAGAAACTAATAAGAGTTGAGTAATGGAAGGGAAACCTTTATTATAATATATTTATTCATATTACTACTTTTGTCCATCAGAGCTGTGGTACAAGTCCCGATAGCGAGGAAAGTGTACTGCTGCAGTTAGCCTCAGTCCCATCCACTGGGTCTCTCTCTTCACGTGCCTCTAAAATATCACATTCTGCAATGAGCATTCTGGCTGCCACACTCACAACTAAAGCTGATGTGGTAAGTTTTTCTTTTATTTCAAATTGTTCGCTGTGTTTTGTTGTACAATTTTGTCCATATTTAATTGAATTGTGTGAATTCTCATGTTTGAATATTCCAGAAGTCTGAAATTAATTATATCATCATTGTTCAATTGTATTCCACATAGGAAAATTAAAAGTTTTTTCCTTAGAAAATGCCCAACAGTTTCATCCTCCAATGGACCGCTTCTTGGAGCGTTTATTAGCCCTTAAACGCCGACTGGACTTGTTTTACGTCTACTTTTTTTGTCTCTCGGGTGCCGACTGGACGTATTTTACGTCGACATACAAAAGTTTTTTTAAAAATTCGCGGAAAAATACTTTTAGGCCTACCAGCCGAAAACTCTTGGATCACGCGCCTTGGGGGATGCTGGGAGTTCACGGATCAAGGTGTTTTTTGTTTTTTTGTTGTTTACAATCGTTACGCAGGCGCGCAAGCGCGAATTTCTTTCTTGCCGCACTAAAAAGTATCTGTGACACATCTTGGAAATTATTTCGTCACTTTGACATAATTTTGTACCATTTTAAATTAGCCGTCACATGGAGTATTATATATGAAAATGTGTGCATTTTTATGTAGAATACAACAAAAAATACTCATAATTGTAGCTTTTATCAGTTTTGAGATATTTTCATATAAATAACGATAAGTGCCAAAATTTCAACCTTTGGTCAACTTTGACTCTACCGAAATGGTCGAAAAATGCAATTGTAAGCTAAAACTCTTATATTTTAGTAATATTCAATCATTTACCTTCCTTTTGCAACTAATTGGAAGTCTCTAGCACAATATTTCGATTATGGTGATTTTATGAAAAAACTTTTTCCTTACGTCCGTCGCGGTAAAAACTCTTCCGAAAAAAATCATACATGCAATTGTGGTATTTGCACCATTTTAAAATTAGCCGTTACATAAAGTTTTATATATTGGAATTGTGTGCATTTCATGCACAATACAACTAAAAACAACCCATGGTTGTAGCTTTTATCAATTTTGAAATATTTTCTTGTAAAAAATGATGTGACAAATTTTCAAACCTTCGGTCAACTTTGACTCTACCGAAAATGGTCGAAAAACGCATTTGTAAGCTAAAACGCTTATATTCTAGTAATATTCAATCATTTTACCTCATTTTGCAAACAAATTGGAAGTCTCTAGCACAATATTTCGATTTATGGTGAATTTATGAAAAAAATTACATTTTCTTTACGTCCGCGCGGTAACTCTTCCGAAAAAATCATATGTGCGATTGTGGTATGTTTGCACCATTTTATTATAGCCGTTACATAAAGTTTTATGTATGAAAATGTGCGCAAGTCATGTAGAATACATCAACAAATAATTGAAGGTTGTAGCTTTTTCTCATTTTTTTGAAATATTTGCATATAAATCACGATAAACATAGACCATTCGGTCAACTTTGACTCTAACCGAAATGGACCGAAATGGTAAAAAAACGCAATTGTAAGCTAAAACTCTTACAGTCTAGTAATATTCAGTCATTTATCTTCAATTTGAAACAAATTTGAAGTCTCATTGCACAATATTTAGATTTATGGTGAATTTAAAAAAAAAACTTTCCAAATTCCCTCCGCGCGCGGATTCTCTGCCACAAATCTCCGAAATGCGTACGTCCCATTCTCAGAATATTCGCTCCGTTTCATATATGCATTTTCATAGAGTTTTATATATGAAAATGGTGCATTTCAATTTCATGTAATAAAACGAAAAATAGTTGAAGGTTTGAGCTTTTCTTATTCCTTCCGAAATAATTGTATATAAAAAAAAATATATATAAAAAAATCGACATTCGGTCAACTTTAACTCGTCAGATATGGTCGAAAAAAACTGCAATTGTAAGCTAATACTCTTACAGTATAGTAATATTCAATCATTTGTCTTATTTTGAAAGAAATTGGAAGTCTCTAGGACAATATTTAGATTTATTGTGAATTTTTGAAAAAAATATTTGTTTACGTCCGCACGTTACGATTCATGCATTATTTTGTGATAACATTTTCTCTGTGTTGCTTTTATTGTTTTACAATGTG